>NC_139590.1:21273278-21638278 GCF_946808225.1 Silurus aristotelis
GGGACAGCAGTGAACAGACAGTGGAGTTGAGAGGAACAATGCTAATTATTTTTCAGACCAAGTAAAGCTGCTTGCGTCAGAACTTTCAGAACGAGAGAAGCAGCAGCTCTCAGCAGGGGGTGGAGCATCAACATGGAATGGTGAGCTGAGCTGCTAGCAGGAGGTTCAACTTGGTTGCCAAGTATTGATTAACCACAACAAAGTGGGGGCCAAACTAAACGAAAACAATCTTTTCCCAGAATGGTGACACTTTGATTCATCCATCTGTTCATCTGTCTATTTATCTTTCCATCTATCTGCCTGCCTGTCTAACTGCCCATCTGTCTATCCATTCAATCTATTGACTGAGCTTGAATGTCATCTTTATTTCAATTGCTTAAACTGTTATCTATCTATCCATCGGTCCATCCAACCATCCATCTACAATTCCATCCATCTGCCGGTCTTTCCATGTATTTATGCGTCCATCAGACTTTTCATATATCTATACATGTATCCTGCTTTACACTGCCTAGTCTGTTCCCTGAGAAGCAATTAATCAAGAAAGAAAGAAAAGATAAATAGAAAGAAAGAGATTAGGATAAAAGAAAGAAGAAAGAAAAAAATCTGAAGGAAAGAAGCAAAAAAATTACAAAGAAAGATAGAAACAAAAAAACACACGCAACCAAACAAAGAAGGATGAAAGGAAGGGATAAGGATGAAAGGAAGAAGAAAGGAAAAAATCTGAAGGAAAGAAGCAAAAAATAACAAACGAAGAAAGATAAAAGAAAAAAAAGAAAAACAAACAAACAAACAAAGAAGCTAAGAAATATAAAAGAAAGAGATAATGATGAAAGAAAAAAAAAGAAAGAAAGAAAGAAAAAAAGAAAGAAGGATGAAAGGAAAACATGTATCAAAGAAGAACATGTATCCTGTGTTTACACTGTCTAGTCTATCTGAGAATATGTCCATCCATCCATCCATCCATCCATTCATTCATCCATCCCTCCACTATCGATAACAAAGGCATTCACAGACATCCAGCCTTATAACTCACCACACATCCATTTATCCCTCCATCAATTCGTTAATAGCTTCTACCTGTCTGGCCATCGCATCTGCCAAACATCTTTCCATTTCAACCTATCCACCAATCTTCCTACATCTCTTTTCTCGATCTGTTATTTCACCCAAGTAAATGCCATCTCTCTCATAGACACCTACATATCTGTCTACCTGAAAACTAAAACAGAAAGCCAACTAGTTACAGAAAATCCACACAGAATTTCCAGAAGAGTCTTTAACACTCCATAGATTCTCCTAATGGTCCAAATGGAGCGAATGTAATGGGTAATGTTCCAGAGCCAAAAGTGTGTAGTTTCCACACCTGCTTTGTGTATGTGTGGGTATGAGCTTGGCAACCAGAGGGTATCCGAGGACACCACCACCATGCTGTGCCTGGATCGTAGCCTCAAATATAAATCCACTATATCCTGTCTGCTGAAGACACTCTGTCTATGTGTGTGTGTGTGTGTGTGTGCGTGTTAAGTTAAACTCCTTGAGTCTACCCTCCTAATGGCTAATACTCTTACATAGAGAGAATGAGAGCATTCTTCCCGATCATCACAAATCAAGTTGGATAAACATGTCCAGGAAGAATTCAGTCTTACCGCACACATACATTAGTGGAAATCCCTCCATACTTGCCTGCTTACAGAATTTCTCTTGAAATGTAAAGTATCTATGTCATGTTTGTCCTCGAGTGAATTGTAAAAATCGAGGGCTTTTACGCGTACATGAGGGATGGAACTGTACCCCAAAGCATCCCCGATCTGAATGACCCGCTTGTTTGTTGTGCAATCCAGGCTGAAATGGTCGGTTTCTCAGGGGTATTTTAAACTTTCAACAGGCATGTACCGTAATTTCTGGACTATTAAGTGCACCCATATATAAGCCGCACCCACAGAATTTTACAAAGATTTTGAACTTTACACAGGTTTTAACGAAAGACAGTGAAATATGTTGTGGCTCCTTCCTTTCACAACAATTTCTCTTGGGAGTTTTTCTTTTGGCATCGTCGTGCGTTTAAAAATCACCATCGGTGAAGCTTTTCTCCCGATGGCGTGCAGCTCAGAACACAGGTGAAGTGTGTTTTCATGCCCGGTTGTTTTCAGCGTGACGAATGATTCTCATTTCCTGTAGACAGTCCGAGTGAACGGCAGGTCAAACGTCAGGGGAACATCATCCATATTTATGATGTGGTGCGGCCCGATTCAGTGGGAGCGCATCTGATTTAATATAAAGAATTTCATTGGTTCACCTGAACCCGTTCGGCAATTTCATTGGTCTAATGTTATGGAGCTCAGTTTTTTGGCTTGAAGTTTATGAAACCGGGAAAAACCCAGGAAAAATCCATAAATTTGACGCTTTGTTGTTTTAAGCCGCGGCGTTCATAGCGTGGGAAAAAAGTAGCGGCTTATAGACGGTAATACGGTAATGTTGGGAGTTGTTCAATCCCAGCACTGATATCAACACTGGAAGATATGCAGGCAGTCCAATCTGTTGCTTTGAGGCAGAGGCTTTAAGGTAAATGAACTGGGACACAAGTGGACAAAGAAACTTTTACACAAATAATAGCTCCTCCAATGGAACTAATTCTCCCCACATAGAAAAAAACCCCGCATCATATTAGTACAACCTTCCCGTGGGCTCACCACCTGCAGGAGGGACCGTGAGGGACGGTGCTGTGAGGATTGGGCAGCAGTCGAAGGCGGGGGCCTGCTTAGACTGCTGCCCCCGCGACCCGAATTACGGATAAGCGGGAGAAAATGAATGAATGAATGAATATTAGTACAACCACTGTATACACCGACCAGGTACAACATTATGACCATAGAATGTTATGAAATTTGTCCTCAAATTTGATGTGTTAGAAGCAGGAAGAAGGGGTGAGCGTAAGGATTTGAGCGAGTTGGAACAAGGGCCAAATTGTATCGTTTAGACGACTGGGTCAGAGCGTCTCCAAAACTGCAGATCTTATGGGATGTTCCTGGTCTGCAGTGATCAGTAGCTATCAAAAGTGCTCCAAGGAAGAAACAGTGATGAACCAGGGTTCATCGATGCATTTGGAGAGCGAAGGCCGGCCTGTGCTTTCCGATAAAACAGATGAGCTCCTGTAGCTCAAATTGCGGAAGAAGTTAATGCTCAATTGGTCAGGACCGTTTTGGCAAAAAGGGTACCAACACAATATGAGGCCGGTGGTCTGATCGGAGTATGCAGCAGAACAGGCAGTGGACTAAATGTACAAGGGGCTGCTTGTAGCAGATATCTGTATGCCTCTTTTAAAACACCGTATTGCTTGGCCATTAAGTCCTGTGGCTTTATCCTCTATACTGAGTCAGGGTTTTACTAGGACAATGTTTCCTACACTTGAATATTGCTATGCATTGCATGAATCCATCTGCTGAATGGAAATATTTGGTTATGCATATATCCACTGGTCACTGCAGGACACCCATGAGCAGTCATCGTTCATTATAACAACGGTGGTGATGGGGAACAACACACAACCCTAATGTCACAATGTGTCAGTTACCTTCCAGGTGTAGATTAAGTCCCAATTTGCTCTTATAATTCCCTCCACTCTCCTGGGAAGATGTTCCACTAGGTTTTGGAAAGTGCTTATAGACATTTTTGTTCATAAAGTCAGGTACTAATGTGGGCATGTAGGTGAGGAGGCCTGGGGTGCAGTCAGGGTTCAAATTCATCCCAAAGGTGTTAAGCAGGGAAGAGATCAGAGCTCTATTGCAGGCCACTCAAGATCTTTCTATCCAAAGCATGTATACCAGATCTTCAAGGAGCTCATTTTGTGCACAGAGGCATTTCCGTGCTGGAACAGGTTTCGGTTTCCGAGTTCAAGTTAATGCATCATTTCATTATACTGCATCCAGAGACGTCATGTACAATGTGTGCCTCCAGCTTTGTGGTAACAGAACCGCAAAAGTATGGCAGGAAATGACAGGTGTCACAATATAGTCTATGTTTTCAAGAGTTATATTTCGCAAAAATATGAGAATACACGACCATAAAAACAATATGGAGGTGCTCCCAAAGCCACAATGTTGCATTTAAATTTCCTTGCACTGGAATTGGGGGGGGGGGGGGGGGGGGCAAACAGAGGTCCATACAGTACAAATACAGTTACCACAGGTCGACTAGAAGAACTTGAGTGGCTTGCATAGAGACCTGAAATCAACTCCACTGAAACCCTGATAAATGCACTGAAACAACAAATGTGCATTTGCATTCAGTGTCCAACCTCGTGTGCGACGAATAGCCAAACCCCCATGAGCACAGTCCATGTGAAAATCTTCGTCTTTTGTAAAAAAAAAAAATTCAATAATTAACCTAAAACAAATTAGGAATTCTAATGATTGATGTCCTAATGATTAATGAATTGTCAGTTCTCACCTGCAATCGGTGGACCTGCTGTCATCGGAACAGCCATGAGGCCCAGCAGATACCCGATGGCTTGTGAGGCTCGCATGGGCCCTACCAACTCGAAAGCGATAGGAGCCATTATGGTGATGAAGCAGCCGTCGCACAATCCCATGAACAAGCACACCACGATCAGGCCCTCGAACACACGGCACTGCGGGATCATCATCGACATCAGGCCCAGAGTCATGAACGAGGCTACCTAGACACACAAAAAAGAGGTACATTAGGGCAACTCGGTGTCTTCTTATCCAAAAATGCAGCCTATGCACCATAGGCACATGTTGTAGCAATGAAATAAGAAACAATACACAACTGCCACACAATACCTGCAAGTATATTTTCATGACTCCATGAATAAGGTCTCCCACTTTGCCAAAAACCAGACGTCCTACTCCCGAGGAAGCGCCGATACACACCAGCAGCACCCACTCCCTCTGGGTCTCCTTGAACTCCTCCCGCACAAAGTTGATCTGTCACACACATCGTTTAATTTCATATGTTGCCTTAACACACATAAAGTGGCCAGGGTGCACAAACTTTTGCCCATCAGTGCATATAAGTGATCATGTTCTGTTTATAACAGCTGCTTGAATGTATAAAGGCATTGAAAAGCAGGGTTACTGCAGTGTGGGTGACACACACACACACACACACACACACACACACACACACACACACACACACACACACACACACACACACACTCTCGCTTTCAGACATACACATGTAAAACAAAAGCCGGGGGACGTGTTTACATTTTGATCCAAAGCATTCAAAAACATGACGGCGGGTGGGAAAGGGGAGGGGCTTCTCACCTTTATGACTTCATCCATACAGCCTAAACACAACCAGATCAACATCCGTAACACACACACACACACACACACACACACACACACACACACACACACACACACACAAAGTCGAAATAAGCTTACACCCCCAAACATACATAAACAACATACAAAAACATCTGGAACACATACACACCCACACACATCCGGAATGTGAACACACCTTCAGTCACACACACACACAAACATGCGTAGTTATTATTTAAGGAAACCCTGACACCAAACCTGGTATGCATACACACATGTGCAACATTTACCACACACACACACCCAAAACACTATGAACACATCACAAATGTTTATACATATTCAGACACCCACTACTAAATTTTACAATAGAACCCCAACCACCCACCCACCCAAACACACACACACACACACACACACACACACACACACACACACACACACACACACACACACAGATACACACACTGTCCCAATCCTGCCATCACTTCACCAGTCTCCCAGCACAATAGCAGACCATGTCTCCATTTACACTCCATTCATACAAATGGAATCAGTGGGTTGTGCACATTGTGTAGTGCTAAGCGTACAGAATCCTAATGGAAGTTTGTTTACATTGCGGTGTCCTGTTTACATGACGGAGATTACCACACACACACACACACACACACACACACACACACACACACACACACCATTGTCAGTCGGGGACTACCTGATTGAAGACGTATCATTTTAGCAGCTCCAACACATACACCTCACCAGTCAAAACCTTGTGCTCCATCTGATCAAACGCATTATCAACTTGTGCTTGTTAATATGTTAATATGTTATAACGCTAATTCCTCTCCAATGCTTCTCTTTCTCTACCCATCCCAAGGTTGCACCAGCTCCAGTCGTGTCCCACCTCATGAAGATTACAGACCTTCAAAGAAGTAGATCCCGAACCATCTAGAGAAGTACCAGTGCCAATTGGATCCCACTTCATGTAGAGTTTGGACACTGGACCTCTTTAAGGGTGTTTAAAAAGCTCTGCTATGGAGAAGCTGGTGTTGGATCTATGATGGTCTCAGGTTTATTTAATGAGTTTTATTTAATGAGTTGCTCAGTAGCTCCTGGTTCCATAATGTCAAATGACTGTATATGACTGTAGAAAGGACATTACTCATAATCTTACTCATGTTAGTTCTCACTCTGTTTTGTATTGTTTTATAATTTATAATCACCCTCTTGATATCGAGGTTCCCTGGTGGTCTAGTGGTTAGGATGCGGCCCGGTTTCGATCCCCGGTCAGGGAACCAACCCCAGCCACTTTCAGTGCCGGTACTCAGGGCATCCAGCGTAAAAACATGTGCCAAATCTAGCATGCGGAGGATCCGCTGTGGCGACCCCTAACGGGAGAAGCCGAAAGAAAGTAATCACAGTCTTGATATCACCCAAATGAGGATGGGGTCCCTTTTGAGTCTGGTTCCTCTCAGGGTTTCTTCCTCATGCCATCTCAGGGAGTTTCTCCTTCCCACAGTCATCACTGGCTCACTCATTAGAGCTTAACTTAAAGTTATAAGGAACAAACGTATAGGCCCTAAATTTGTACATTCTTTTATACAACATTATAACCGCTTTACCTCTGTAAATCTACTTAGAAATAATGATCTTTGTTAAAAGTGCTCTACAAATAAAAAGAAATTGAATGAAATCAAATTTGAGTGTTAATTATAGCTAGTACCAATTACTGCTAATTTATTAAAGAAAACACGCTGACTATGGTACAATCTTACGCCTTGAGGACCAACTCAAAAGTTCCAATCTGACCTTATGACCATAAACCTGAGTACGGACAAAATAAGCTCATTTCTGATGTATCTCGATGTCTTGGTACAGACTTGTGACCGTGTCTAATTCCAGTAGAAGTTTCTGGAAAGGGGGGTAATTACTCACGCAATCCGGAAATTCCTTATCGTCTCAATTATTGCTTATCTTGTGATCATTGGCAAGATCCACACACACACACACCCAATACACAGACTGAAACCCTGGGATCCAATATAATCCTCTCACCAGGTGAATGTAGGGCACCATGTATCCCAGAACAGCCGTGGCCACTCCAAACGCCCATACTCGATAGGTGGCCACCCTGAACACCTCGACGTTGAAATACTTCCTCACTTTCATCACGGCCCTCCTCCACCGAGTTCCTGCTGCAGATCCCTGCTCTTCCACAAGCCCCAGAGAGCCCATCTCTGCCCTCGCCATCGCCCCCGCTGGCGGAATCAGGGGCCGGAAGGAGAGTGCCAGCAGCGACTGAACCAGCATGAACAAGCTGAGAATCTGGAAGGTTCTGGAAAGGCCTAGAGGAGCTACCACCTTCTTGAGTAGCACAGACAGCACTACGGTGAAGAGGCTGCTTGTGGCCGTCACCACGCCGTTCGCCAGACCGAGCCGCCGGCGGAAATAGTGGCCTAAAATGACCAGCGACGGCTGGAAGGCGAAGGACGAGCCGCAGCCGAACAGGATGCCGTAAGTGAAATAACGAAGTCCCAGCGTCCTGCGGCACAAAGAGAGACAAGAGAAAGAATTAGACCATAGTTCTGAATTCTTGGAGAAAAAGATTATGAGGCTGTATGTGAGTATGTGGCTGGTTTGACCATTTTGACCTAACTAGAAAGTGAAAGAGGTCCGTTTTTATGATCACTTTCCTGATGACAAGAACCATGCGATGGTTTACAAACAGTGGGGGACAACGATGGCGGTCACAAAGACGGTTAAAATGATCTCCCTCTGATTCACATTTATAGTATGATGATGAGCGCTTACGTGGCAAACGAGCTGGTGAGGAGTCCGAGGAAGGCGACTAAGGCTCCGCCCACTGCCGTCTTCCTGCAGCCGAAGTGGTCGGTGAACATGCTGACGACGGGGGAGCAGAAGAAGATCATCCCCGTTGCCAACGCACCGACCCATGCTACAGAGATAAGAGGAGTGAAAAAAGGAAATACAATCAGAGATTTGTCTTGTGATCAGGCAGGAAATATAATTAATACTCTATATGGTTTCAAAAATATGAGCAGCACGGATTGTACATACAAAAAAAAATCGTCAACGTCAAACCTGCAATTATAGGCCCCGCCCACAAACTAGCCCAGTACTAGTCCGGGGTGTGAAGTGTTTTTTTCTTTTTCTTTGCTAAAAGCCAGATTAGCATCCATTAAACAAACCACAAAAAAACACACAAATTAGGCAAGTGGATTGAGGGTTCAGATGTTCAAAGGTGCTTTAATGTCTGTACACTGTGTTTGGTGTCTGCGTACACTGGTTAAACATTGAAGACGTATGTGTGTGTCCCAGTTTGCAGTGTGAATACATACATGCACACACACACACACACACACACACACACACACACACACACACACACACACACACACATATATATATATATATATATATATATATATATATATATATATATGTCTGTACTGTAAGTATCCGGCCAAACAGGTATGGGCACCTGTGTGTCTGCTGCATACTTTTATTTCTCTCTGTGTGTGTGTGTGTGTGTGTGTGTGTGTGTGTGTTTGACATACACTGAAATTTCTTTTTCATTTTTTATGTGTATCACTTAGCATATGTCTGATTTGTGTATGCACAGGAGTGAATTTGTTCTTGTGTGTGTGTGTGTGTGTGTGTGTGTGTGTGTGTGTGTGTGTGTGTGTGTGTGTGTTTTTGGGGGGTGGGGGGTCTTTTACTTGTGTGTTCCCTTAGCAGACAAAAACGCACGCTTAAACAAACAGGGGCTTACACATATAGGGAGCAGGTGAAGGCCAAATGTCAAAATTAAACACAGTACTTACAACCTGGCAGATGTTTTCCATTATTTCATAGGTGTTTGCAAGCACTAGCATGCAAACGCACATGCACAAACACCCACCCACACTTTTTTTTTAGTTCCTCTTTGTTTGTTAGCTTTGCAGTTTAGGAAATGTCTGGTTCTTATGGGAATTTAGAACAATTGTGAAAAAAAAGGGAAACCTGATGCGAGGAATGCAGATTAGTTTCTTTCCTCCAATTAACATGGAAAAAGGTTCATGGTAATGTTGTAGGTTCTGTGTCAGGTTCGGAAGACGTGCGGCTCGTGATAGGTCGATCTGTCACATGACTACAGTTTTATACTAGATTTTTGAGGTCGACCGATTTCTTGGTTGGATCGTGTGTTGAGAAATTCAGCTAGTTCGCTAATAATATATTATGTAGAATAATTACAACAGCAATAAAAGTCGAAAAGTCGGTTAAACACCTTGGCTATGCGGATATATATATATCCGCATAGGGGAAAAGGGGAAGAAAAAAAACGGCAGTTGAAGAAAAAGGGGAAAGTTCATGGTAAAAGAACAATAGTGTCAGGTCCTGAGGAATAGGATGGACCAGAATCGTCTCCAGTGGCCAGGGGAGAAGTTGAGATATAGTCGGGAGAGATGGAGCATGGGGAAAAAGGCTCGATCAGTAGCTCGAGATCAGTATAAGTAGAGGCGTCACGAGTATGAAACGGAAGAGGTGGAAAATAAAGCCACATATGCGGACCAATAAGTCGCTCCATTAATATATATTATATAGCGCTCTCCGTGCAGCACGCAGTCTCAGGTGTAAAAACAAAACAGCACATGGTGTCAGTGTTTCGCCTCTGGAGGCCGCTCTTTTAAGGACAGCGGACCGGAAGCTGCCGCATGTTTTTTGTCGATATGCTGACCTCTACCTCAGCTTCATGAAGATATGCTTTACATGGGTTAGAGTGGAAGATCTGGATGAATGTGAACGTTGACTGTACTCCAGGCCTCTTCCCCTCACCTTAAGTAGTACCTTACTTTACCTGAATCTCCACAAAATCTAGTGGAACATCTTCTCTAAAGAGTGGAGGTTATCATAACAGCTATGCTTATGCTTGGGTGTCCACTAAGTTTTGTCCATTAAGTGTATGTTAAAGAAATAAAGGGCCCAAGCACTTTCTGTCATCACTCTTTAGTCAAAGGAAAAGTCCCAGAAGCCACATGTTTTTTTGTCTTTGTGTTTAGGGTTGATGCTGTGATCCAAATTTCATGGATAATGGGACAAATTCGTAGGAAGAACTTTGCTGTCAACCTTGTTGCATTTTCCAGATGAACCTCCCCATGTACTGAAAGTGCTGGGCCCCCTATTATATGAAGAGCTCAGACAATTTAAATAGGCTCTATAACTACTGTAGGTTCAATGCTACCATGGCTGTGCAGAACTATTCGCACCCAGGATAATCATCTACTGTAACAAACAAGGTTCTCAGTGACCTGGACTGGAAAATTACAGCGCATGACAGGGTTTCGAGCTTCACCTCTTTCTCACACACTATCATTATAATACAAGGTGATGGGTCAAGGCTGATTCAGTGCATGATTACATCCCTACAACTACCACACACAATTACAATACATATGGTACTTTCACATTTTTCAATAATTCAGAAAGGCCAAAAGAGCTCTGATTCTTTTAGAACCACCCCCCCCCCCCTTCCCGTCACTCTTTCGTCGTTCACTATGACTTACTCCACCACTTTTCACTCCCTCGTGCTTTCTGCGGTTTTTTTCTCCGCCTCTTCGCTCCTGCTCTTTCCACGTTACCAGCTCGAGGGCTTGAACACACAGTGGTCTCATTAGAGAGAATCAGGACAAGATCCCTCAAAAAACAACAGCAGAGAGAGAGAGAGAGAGAGAGAGAGAGAGAGAGAGAGAGAGAGAGAGAGAGAGAGAGAAGAGCTGGAGGAAGGGAGCTGGAGGAAGGGAGCGAGTGAATGACCCACTAAAACTGACTGATGCACTCTGACAGACTTCGACCTGACACATGGCCGCTGGGGCGACACAAACAAACGGCTTCTGTTCCTCGATCGTTGCAATAATAATTCTTTCATTCGAATACAAAGATATCAAATAAATATGAATTATTATTAATTGAATATTGATTTCATTTCCATTAATCCAGAAATCGTGCATGAAATGAAATCAAAACTGAATAAAACATTGAAAAAAAGAATGATTTTATTACTATTTCGATTTATTCGTACTGATTAATTTGAATTGTTCGATTATTATTTATAACAGATGTTTCTTTAATATAAAATGTTAAAAACGTATCTAAAAATAAAACATGAAAGTATTATTTTGAAGTTATTTAAGAAGACAGTTTTTACTCATAGGAAAACTAGGTGGTCGCCTCGAGCGCAACCAGCTGGCGGGTGATCGAGGGGGTGAATGGGGGGCGCCGTCGCCCTCCTCCTTTTAAATTAATTACCTGTTTTTCTGCTCAAGTTCAATATACAGTTTATGTTTATTTAATTAGATTTTGCAATAATTATTCAACATGTTTAACATTTGTTTATGGAAGGTTGCGAATGATTTGTATGGTGTGGGGGTGGGGCATCATAGAGGGATGGTGGGGCATATGGGAAGGGGGGTTAATAGGAATCTTGTCTATGGTGCCAAAAAGGCTAGAAAACGTCTCTGCCACCATCAACTGTGCATTAACCATGCACATGTACACAATACCGGATTTCTGACAGGATGTTTTTTGCTTTTTGCAGAGAGAGAAAAAAAAAATCTTTCATGCCAAGAGACTTACAAACTTGTGAGATGAAATGAGTTCACTTTTGGGACCATGTTCTCTCTTTAATCCTTCGCTAAAAAACGTTGAATAGTTTCATTTGAACCCAACTATTAAAGATGGAACTGTTTACTGTATGGATGTGAGTGTGTATAAGTCTAGACGTATATGATAAGTGTGTCTATGAGAGAGTGTATGAGCATAGTAATTTACATATGAGTATGTGTGAGCATACATACAGTAAGATCTAGATGTTTTTTTTTGTATCCAGTGGAAAATAGGTAACACATGTTGCCTTCTTAGCTAAGGAAAGCCTGAAAAAAGGGATTTGTGTGTACACTAGTGTATAACTATAATACACTAGTGTACATACACACAAAATTTATTCGTTTACTTTGGCCTCCATTGTAAAGACTATAGAGATTAAAGCAGTACGGTGACCCACAAAGACAAAATTCCTGTCAGGGATCGCACACACCCACCCCCCTGACAACACACCCTTTGTTCTAAGCAGTTTGGAAGCCAAGAATATAAAAACTAAATAAAACAGAAAGACGGTTTAGGACTTTCTCCTGTACTGTAACCTGCAGGTTCACCTCTGGGAAATAATCACTGATTCATTCCATCGTTTTTTTTTTTTGCTCCTTTTAGCTACAATTTTTGCTATTAATGTGTCAATCCTTGTTAAGGTTTCCTGACTGACCATATCAGATTTGCTTCCAAATCTTTGGGAAATCTTGTCTCTCTACTAAATAAATAAATTCACACTTGGATCTGAATTCATTTCTTCGAAAAAGGCCCCAATTTTACTGTAAAAACATGCAAAAAAAATCCTCCATGCTGAATGTATAAAATTTCCAGGAGATTTTTGTGTAGCACACGATATCTTCAACACCTATAACGGAAGTAATGGAAGACCCGTGGCTGCAAATTTGCCAGTTAATGACCTGTTGAAAAAATGTGTTTCACAAAAATGTGAAACACAATCTAAAATAATAATGTAGTAATTTATGATTCATTGTGACCCCGGTGTCCCAGTGCACTTGAGTTATTTGTACAATTTGTACATACAGAACTTGTTTTTTTTTCCTTCTGTTCTCGTTTTTCTGAATAATGAATATGATTCATACATGTTTTTTTTCAACTGCCTGTGCTTCAGACTGAAAACTAATAAATGTAAATGCACCCTTAAGCTCCTAAGGGTGTTTAGCTCCATTGTTTCTTGCGGATCTCCTGAAGCGATTCAGCTCTCCCCCTCTAACTTTTAATTGTCATTGTTTAGCAGACTTAAACTGTTATCCCTAAGGATCACCTGCGGAAGGCGATGGTTCTTATAATGCCCCTAGACTCTGATGCTTACAAAGACTCTACACACATATATTCTTTTTTTTAAGCCAATTTGAATGAAAGATTTTTGTAATTGTAATGTCATTGTACGGAAAACTAAATAAATACAGTGGGAAAACTTTGCGCTTATACCACCAAAGGAAATATATATTTGCTTGTGTCCTTGGAAAAGGGTAGCATGCCATGCTGAACACTCTGATTTTGAAACAGGGTCTGTTTCTTTGATTTATTTCACAAATCAATAATAAAAACAGAAAAGACGGTTGTGCAAATATTTTGAAATGTGTGCTAATGGCTAGTCCATGAAAATATATTATTAATATTATACTGATTAAATTGATCAATCAGTTAAATTGGCACAAATAAAATTGATTAGATAAAATGCTAAACATTGAATAATTACATTAGAGTGTACATTTTTTAGACCCTTTTTGGTCTCATATATATTTTTTTTTCAAAAGTTTTGGGTCACCTGACATTTCATTCTATATGTGGTTCTTCTCCAAACTGATACCCCAAAACTGAAGGCACTCAATTGTATAGAACGTCTTTAACTTGGAAACCCAAACATGTTCCACCATGGCAATGCCCCTGTGCACAAAATGAGCTCCTTGAAGATCTGGTGTACATGCTTTGGAGTGGAAGATCTTGAGTGTCCTGCTATAGAGCTCTGATCTCATCCCTACCGAACACCTTTGGGATGAATGTGAATGCTGACTGCACGCCAGGTCTCCTCACCTACATCAGTACCTGCCTTTCATAACACCCTTGTGGCTGAACACAAATATCCATAAGCACACTCCAAAATCTAGTGGAACATCTTCCCAGAAGAGTGGAGGGAATTATAAGAGCAAATTGGGACTAAATGTGGAATGTGATGCTCAAAAACCACATACCGTATTCATGACCCAATACATTTGGAAATATAGTGTATATCTAAAATGTATGTATATTTTGGAATAATCATTTATTTGCTTATTTAACATTGACATTAAATCTTATAAATGTGTCCCCACAGCAGCTGCAACAAACCAAAACAAACCATACTTCAGTATAATGTGTTCCAGTCTGAAAGGGTGGCATAAAAAAAATTGGATTATTTGGATAATGGACCAAAACACTAAATAAATAATACAGTAACTAGGGGACCGCTTTTCTGGATCATTATTGATTGCTAACATTTGACACATTCCTCACATACCTGTTTTGTTTTGAGTAGCAAATTTTTTTCAATCTTCTGGCTAGACATAGGATACAGTTTAGTACCTTTTTTATTGCATTTTCTGGCTCTAGTCAGTAAAATACTTTCTGTAATAGTTTTAACACACCAAGTAAAAACACCCGTACGCAGTGAGTGCAAATTAGTAGAAGATAACATTTCGGAAATTTTGGGGTGTGATACTGAGTAGAAACAGAGCCGTACACAACATACACAATTTATCTCAGTTTTGTCAATAGATGTCATTAGGCTAATCTGAAACATAGCTTGAAACAAACCTCATGTGTGTATAGACTCCTACGGCTTTGCCATCATTAAGCTCTTTAGATCTGAGCATTTAAAACAAAAGTGGAGCATGGGAAACTGCTCACGCTTGAGTTCAGCTCATGTTATATTATAGCCCTCAAATGCATTGATTGTCATTTCCTAAACGCTCACCTTTCATCACATTTGTCTGGTTTCCTCTCAAACACAAGCCGCCATTGTAGCAGAAAGGTGCGAGACTAGCGCAGGGGCTAACGGCACTGCACACACCCTAAACTACTTTACACCCGAAACTATTTATTGTGTAAATTATATTTTATCTATTTATAGCTACATTTTCTTTGAAGGTTTATTGCTTAATGTTCTGTTCATTCACCTTATTGGGCAAGTGAAGTAGAAAAATGCAATAAAAACAAAAACAAAATAAAACACCTGTATAAAAATATTATACAAAATTTCTTTCTCCTCACACATCTGCACTTCACTGCTGCCATAGCAACAACTAGCAAGGGACAACTGCTTCACAAAGTAGACAATAAACAGCTATTTTAGTAATGCATTAATTATGTGGTTTTTTTTACCTTTTAATATGTAAAACATCATTCAATTCCTGCCGTTTGATGTTTCTGAAATGACAAGTAGAACTTCAGGCCTGAAGTTTATATTAAAACCCCCGGACCACCTCCACAAATCAAACGTAAAAGCGTAGTATATTGAATCCAGATGTTTAAACAAACCCAGAATGGCGCAGCGTATCGGAGCGAGCTAACGAGTGCGCTTTTCCAAACATATATAAAATGCGCAGAGGCCATCGTCTTATACATCTACATTCCGTAGAGAGTTGACCTAAACATAATTAATGTGGATACGAAGCAGATGGAAAGTTCATCGCGAGTTTAGCGAGAGTTCGCTGGCAGGAGCCAAACTACAGCAAGAAGCAAAAAAGTAATGGACTTCAAGACCATTAAATATGAATTTGGTGCACTTTGGGCTTTTAACAGATGATAACACGGCTCAGGGTTACGAGTAAAATTTAAACAAGGAAAAAAGGAATACAGCCTCCTTACTTATAAAGGCAAATGAACTCGTTTCTATACTGTATACTGTTATTATACAGATGAAGCAATCCAGATTATTTTAATCATAAAAATCTGGGACATTCTATAGTTATAGCTATAGTTCTTATACTGTATGTTAAATGCGGGAGAAAATGGGCAGGCAACCAGCAAAGGTTTGAGGAGAGAAAACCATAAACTGGCAAAAGAGTACCGGGTGGCCGAGGCTTTTTAAGGAAAGGTTTGTTACCTTTGGCCAACTTGTCTCATGTCTATCTCCCACTACTAGAAACAAGACTGTGTTTCCCCGGTAGTCATCTAGTACTCAACTAGCCAAGACTTACAATCTTATTTCTAGCTGTAAAAATCTTATTCATCGTATTTTAACAATAAAATACTATGCAAGAGCAGATTGTGTAAGATTAATGTGATTTATTTTATTATTATTAAGATCTAGTTTTACTTAGTAAAGCAAGTTAAAGTAAGTTAATCGACCTGCAAAATGAGTTGAAATTACAAATTCGAGACATTCGAGGCCTTGTATGTTTTAAGACTTTATTTAAGCTGTAATAACTGGTTTTAAGATTGCCCAGTAAAATTGTTCAATAATCGCACTTTGTTTTATTAATTCCAAATGCTTGTTTTAAGTCGACACCAACACAATTATTTACAACCTCATAACAAATTATAAGTCTGCAGTATTAAGTCACCACACACTTTCCACACATTATCCAGTATGTTTATTATTTTTGGGAACTTTGTTCTTTATACAAAGTACTAAGCTTTTTACTAAGTTGTCCTAGAGTTGGTTTTCAGTTTCTCATTTTGGACAACTATTAGAGGCAAAAACACATTCAATAGTGTTTTCACCTCTGAAAGATGTGTCGACGATGGACAGGATTAGAAATTAATTTATTAGAGGGACAGCGCATGTAGGACGTTTTGGAGACAAGGTAAAGGAGGCGAGATTGAAATGGTTTGGACATGTGCAGAGGAGGGACATGGGGTATATCGGTAGGAGAATGCTGAGGATGGAGCCACCAGGAAGGAGGAAAAGAGGAAGGCTAAGGTGAAGATTTATGGTAAAGAAAGACACTTAGGTAGTTGGTGTGAAAGAGGCAGATGTAAAGGACAGGGGGGTATGGAGAAGGATGATCCACTGTGGCGACCCCTAATGAGAGAAGCCGAAAAAAGAAGAGTTGCTCTGGTTTTAAGGTCTTTGCACACAAAGTAAGAAAAAGCAAACTGTTGATGTTTTCTGATTTCAAGAAATCTTCCCAAGTGTAATTACTGGCAGATCATTTGACTTGTATTTAGTCTGTATCTTTTTAAATCAAACATTTATTTCTTCTATTTAAAAATGTTTTGTTTGTTATTTGTTTTGCAGTGTGTTAATTTGGCACATGCCACCATCTATAAATCGCTGCAGACCAGGTACAGACGGCACACAGTGATGGCAGTGAACTCTTTCAGCGTTGCAGTGCACCCTTTCATACCACTAACATTGTTCAGGAATGGTTTAAAGAGTACATGGTCTTGACCTAAAACTTGTCCAAATCTCAGTCTGATCTGTACAATATACTGGAAGCTGGAGAGGATTCACTTTGCAACTTTGCTTCTGAAGTCCACCAGATACCACAAGGCACATTCAGAGATCTTGTAGTGTCCATGCCTCGGTGTTTGCACAAGGAGGGCCAACAGCAATATTGGTTTTGTTTGCGAGCTAATAACTTTAAAAAAAAAGATTTTTTATTTATTTATTTTATTTCAGTTATTTTCAATTAAATTGAGAATTATGAATAATGGTGTGTCCCGGAAAAACTATCCTATTACCTAGTTCCTATTACTTGTGTTACAACAGCTACAGTAAAAACAACGATTCATTCTGCTTCACATTAAAAGGACACAACGATTTGCTACCACAAGGGTACAAAGGTTACAAAGGGATAACAGTAAAAACTCCTTTAATAAATGTTATATTTCTACTGAAGACTTCAACAGTTACTCACAAAAGAAGCTGCCATTAACCATACAAGTACCTGCGTATGGTACTTTGTTGGTCTATTTTCATAAGTGCTGTAACAGATGCAACCGCAGAATGCGAAGATAGAAAAGTGGGGTGTAATTATCCTGAAAGCAAAAGTAAGGGCGCCCTATACACTTGGCCGCTGCACAAACCAGAGTGAGAATGTTGTTTTTTTCTCTCCTTCTTGCACAATACTGAGCTTAACCTCAACTCAATACAGAACTGAACTTTGGACATGTTTACCACATTTTTAAAACAAGCACACATTTTTCAGCGCAGAAACATGGTTTCGAATAAAAAAAGATTTGTACCATATTTTTTTCCCAACAGCAAACTTTCATGAGGTTTTTTTGGTTTTGTTTTTTTGGTTCGCCTGTGTATACTTGATTGAAGAGAAAGAAAAAAAAAATTTAACCTACTTTCTATATGATGCTCTTCAAACAGGACACGGAAATGTTTAATGTGTTTCAGGATTAAAGCAGGACCGGGCCGTATTTATGCAAACGGGAGTTTCCACTTTAAGCCCCTGCTGAGATTAAACCGCCGCGCTTCAGAGGATCTCGGGTCAAAGAGTTCTGGGAGGACAGGAGAGAAGCGGCAGATCAAGAATGTGAGAGAAAGAGATACCGTGATGGAAGTGCAGAGTAAATCATGGGAGTTGAGGCCAGCGTTAAAAGAATTGAATTAAAAGTTGAAGGAGTTTGAAAGAGGGGGTGGCGGGTGGTTGACACAAAAATGAGAGATAGAAGTGTCAGACAATGAGGAGAATAAAAGTAAAAAGAAAAGAAAAAAAAGAAAAAGGTTCAAAGTAATAGATTAAAGGGAGATGAAGAGAAAGAGGGAAGCTGAATTTAAAAAACAGGTAAAAGAGAACAAGAAAAAAAGGGGTGGGGGCTTTTTAATGCTTCTGTAGTCGAAGAACTCATTCATGTTTCAACATGGCAGCCATTTTGTCTACAAGTTTATAAAGAAAATTGACCACAAAGAAAGTGAGAATTGTGTGTTTTTTAGAAAAAGGTGTTGAGCCTAGGGGAAAGATCGATTAAAATACACAAACCGCACTATACGACACGACCGGCGTTCTTTTTTTCCTCTTGGCAGTTCGATCACTGGCTCAGACTGGAACTGTGCACTAGGGGCCATGTTCAGATCTGGTGACTTTACTGACTCTGAACACTGAGGACACTGAATCCCAGTCTCATTCCTTTTAATTCAGGCTGAACTTCTGTTTAAAGAGTCCAGGGTTTTTTAATGTCAACTGTTTTTTCTTTTGTCCCCTCAAATCATGGCTACGTTATTAAATCTCATACAAATGTAAAAATAACGTGAGGGCTTTGAGACCGCCAAAATCAAATAGTTGCCAAGTGTACCACAAATACTCCCCCCTACAACCCTAACCCCTCCTAACACTCTAACCCATTAAACATTTTAATACCCGGGACAGCACAGGCCTCCATCCTGAGGCAGTCTCAACACCACTAAGGTAGATGAATGATGGTGGAATGAACTTTCCCTAGATGTCCATACAGCGGAGTTCTTCAAGCGACGGTTGAAGACCTTCCTCTTCCTGAAACACTTAAATGAGCACTTTTCAAGTTTGCTTTGTAGAATTCAGGAGTAATATTTAGATTAAGTTTGTAATCTGGCGTACCAGTGTAGATTTATTCATTGCTAGAGACTTTTGTATGTCGCTCTGGACAAAGGCGTCTGCTAAATGCCGTAAATGTAAATGAAACTGGAAGGAAATCTTCTCCCTGGAGTTTTGGCTCTGCAGCTATCAGAAACGTTTTACACCTTGAATCACTGGCCACAAAATCAAAATCCAAATTATTATTCATTTATTTACTTACATTTCCTTCAACGTAATGAATGATATTTCCCACCCCTGGACCAGGGACCCCCCAAACCCAGTCTGTGGAAAAATCTTGTAAAACAAGATTGCAAAAAAGGTAGGGGTCCGATTCTGTATACAGACCGCCCCTCAGTTATGGTGAAGCAGTGCTTGGACCCCTTTAACATCTTATTATCCATTTATAAACATAACTACTAAAGAAAAGGTTAGAGGTCTGGTATCTCCTGCTCCCCCCCCCCCCCCCCCCTTCACAGTACACAGGTGGGTAAACACATCACGCACATCAGACACAACACGATGTGCAGACAGAGGCGCTTTAAAGGCTTTTCGAACAACCAGACGTAAACAGAGAGATTAAAATAGATAGGCACAGACCAAACAAGATTAAACTACACTCAGAGTCCATCTGGTGCTCGCTGCAGACCGTTCACATCCTGGCCATCATATACCTGGTGTTCCTCTGGTGGTACCACGTGTACTGAAATACTGTGTTTAAAAAACGTGTATAATCTCTGAGTGTGTGTGTGTGTGGATTTCCTCAGGGTTCTCTGGTTTCCTCCTTCTCATGAGGAGAATGTATTGGCTACATTAAACCACCAAGTCTCCTCCCTGATCTCCAACCACATTATAGGTTAAGATCTTGCTTCTCGAACGTTTTTTTCAGAAATGTAAATGCAAATTTTTTTTTAGAAATTAGTCCACATTTTGCATCAACAATTCTTACTTTTAGTAAACAGGTCTTATTATGCACATCTGTTTTGTAGATCTATGGTACAAACTGCTGTGAAACTGAAGGTTCCTTTGCTTGTGACTGAGGAACTGTTGTCCTCATGAGAGCATCATCTGTAGTGTGTATCAATTATCTGCTTGGGGTTCATGAAGTGTAACTGCTAGTACAACTAAGAGGTGGCTTACAGGACTTCCTTGAGAACATTCAGATGCCCCTACAACAGATACCCCACAGGTCCACAAGACGGACGGGAGAGGGAACATTTGCAGCGACCAGGGAAGGCGGAGTTATCGAATCCGAGCACGGTGGCGCGCGCGCGCGCACGCACGCACTTACCTGTCGGAGCTCGCGTGCACGCCCTGGATCACCGAAAACCAAACGCGCGCGCGCTTACTCACCTACTCTGAACTGGGACGCGTTGTCGTTGGGGTCCACGTGCTCCTGCGCGAGCATGACGTGCAGGATGCCGAACGAGTTCTGGATGCCGAAGATCGAGCCGTTGCACCAGGTGGCGGCGAGCGCCACGAGCCAGCCGTAACCGCCCTCCGGCGGCACAAACTGCCCCGCGCTCGCGACATCGTTCTCTCCTCCACGCACCTGCTCTTCTTCTTCCTCCTCCTCCTCTTTCTTCTTTTTCTCATCCTCCGCGTGCTCGGGCTCGCGCGTCCCGTCGCCGTTCGCGCCGCTGCTTTCTGGATGCATCCTGCACGCGTGCGCGCGCGCCGCCTGCATCCACACCGAAGTCCCCCTTTTTCAAAAGAAAGTCTTTAGTGCAGGAACCGGAGAAACGAGCTGCGCGTGCGGCCAGGAGCGCAACGTAACGCACAACAATAAACAAACAAACACTAAACCACGTTGATGAATCAGTTGCTTTCCTCTAAAACGATCACAAGAACACAAAAACTCTCTCGAGCAGCTCCACAGAACTCCTTGTCATCCCTGATGACACCGATGATCCCGGTGTTAAAAGTCCTTTAAAAAGAAAAAGAGCAACAGAAGCTCTCGCGCTTTAAAGAAAAAAAAACGATCCCCAGGACGCAGGTGGTGGCACGTGCTTTCTAACTCAGCGCGAGCTCTGGTCGACCTGCACAGTACACAGGCTCCGTTATAAACTCTAAAGAAAACCGTCTCTATTCAACAAGCTTTCTGTGTGTGTGTGTGTGTGTGTGTGTGTGTGTTCGTGCCCCCCGCCTTTCTCTTACCGTCCTAAAAAAAAAATCTGAAGAAACGGGATCGCGCGGCAAACAGCGGACACGCCCCCCGCACCGGTCTCCCGGTTCACCCAGTGGATTGTGTCTCAAACCGACACGCCCCCTGCAGAAGTGTACACTACTCTCAGTACAGCACTTCTATATATTCAATCACTTCAGCGTTTTTCATTTATATATTTTTATTCTCACTTAGAAAATATACTTAAAAAATTTAAATATTATTAAATATACAAAATTATGAAATATGTATGATTATTTTAAAAATGATGTAATATGTATGATTATTACTTGTTTTAAATAGTTGATATTCTATGATTTTTTTTAAAAATAAAATATCATTTAATTATATTTTTTTTCAAATATTTATATATATTTATTACATAATTTTTGAAATTTAAATATATATAATTTATATATTTACACATACTTTTTTTCTTTTATTATATTATATTATATTTGTGATTTTTTGGGGATATTTTTGAATACATTTTTGTTGTTTTGTTTGTGAAAATGTGAAAGTCTTTTGTATTAATATATTAATATGATGTGAGGGTCCAGTAACCAGCATGACACTAAAACAGGAAGTAGTAAAGACTACTTTTTACTTAAATGCACGTCAGAGCCCAAAGTTCTTTACTATAACTGGGGTGAAAAAGTCTAATCAATACTTTTACCAGACTCTTTTAAAACTTAAACATCTGCACTTCTACTAAAGTGAAGAATATGTGGACTTTTGCCTTTTCAGGGTTTGGACCAAACATAAAACGTTCATGATTTTTATCCAACATTTATAAATGACTGACTTCTTCATCCAGATGGAGCTATGTGTATATATACACGGATACTCGCGGTTTAGATTAATACTTGCTAGTTTGTTTCCCTTCATTTATTGTTTTACAAACAAATTGCGACAGTTTTTTTTCAAATGTTGAATTTCTCGCTTCGAAATCGTTACGTGTTGAAGTGTTTCGTAACGAGGAAAAACTCAGATAATTAATTAGTGCTCTACAGGCTGGGATTGGGAATCCTGGAAATGGTGACGGAAAAAAGACTGGAAGACTGAAAAACGTATAGAAAAATATCGATAGCGTTCGAAGAAACGATCCCGTGTTGCAGTTTATCCAATTGCACATTTTTGGGTGTGTAAATGATTTATTCGTGCGGCTCTAATCACGACTATGAAATGAAATGGTTTATCAGTAAACATTCGTTTTATATTTGTACATTTCATTCATATAGATAGTAAAAACGTACATAAACTATGGTAACTTGATGTTTAAATGCGTAAAAATGCTAGTCAAAAGTGTGCACAAGAAAACTTCTAATTTCAGTGTAATGATTCAGTTTTAGAATATAATCATCACCACTGATTCTTGCACATAATAATACAAAATACAAAAGAATATATCTTGAACTTGGAAATGTACTTTATAAACCTAAGTTATTTTTTAGTGTCGATTTGAGACGCACCCCTGGACGCAGTATGACGCAACAATATGGGCGGCTGGACGGGAGCGCGCAGCGCGTGCACGCGGTCGGCGTTTTCGATAAGAGCGATAACGAAAGTAAACGCGTAATTAAAAGCGGGGGTTTCATCGGCGTAGTTTTTTTTTATTCCTCTTCCCCAAACCAGGATTTTAAATTTTTTTTCAGTTGACTCTTTAAGTAACACGGACCCAGTGTACATCCTGACATTGTAACTTCCTTCTATGGATTATAAATCCACAAAGTACCTTTTAAACGACTGTGAAACCTTCCAAAGGCATCATCTTCCTCTTCAGATATTCAACCTGAGATCAGCCCAGAGTCGGAAACTCATTTGTGTGTGTGTGTGTGTGTGTGTGTGTGTGTGTTTTCATTCCACAGACCATATGGGCCGCGTCTCAATCCGCGCACCACCACATCAAAAGCGCTGTTAAACATTAGTTGACATTATTAATACATTCATTCTAGTTTAAACACATAGAAAACACTCATACAAACACTTCATGGTCTTTTCCTACTCGGACATTTGCCTTGTAACCTATTTGAATACTGAAAAAGACAGTAGTGTGTGGTTTGGGACGCACCCATGCGGCAGAGTGTACATACTGTACCCTACTAATGTAGACCATGCTGTAGGAGGGTAACCTATAGCAGGGGATCTCAAAATGTGCTCCAGGAAAAAAAAAACATTACAGTGCTGGAATTCACAAAGAGGAATTTACATTAGGAAAAAGGGGGTTAGGTTGAGGGGTCCAAGCACCAGGATTTATTGAGATTACATTTAAATTGGGGGTAAAATAATTGTAATAATAGTAGTGGAAATGTCTGTGTTTTATGTCCCTCCTTCCATGATCTTCTACCTCAATACTTGTCTTATAAGATACCCCAACATACTGGATGATGATCTAAAACAAACTGATTTCATGAAATCAGAATCAGGTTTATTGGCCAAGTGTGTTGACACACACAAGACATTTGGTTCCAGCTGTTGGTGACTTTCAAAAGTACCGACATGAACAACACTATCCATTTATCTGTCATTTACAAAAGACTCTACAAGACTATACTGTATATGATTAAGCAATTTATATTATATACGCTGCAAAATTGTAAAACTATACGAACAAAAGATTAAGGACATCCCATTCCGTATTAAGTCGCTATTTGCTCTGTATAACCTCCACTCTTCTGGGAAGATGTTCCCCTAGAACAGTGGTCCCCAGCCTTTTTCGCGCCACGGACCAGTTTAATGTCGGACAATATTTTCATGGACCGGCCTTTAAGGTGTGGCGGATAAATACAACAAAATAAAATGATACGACGGGCGTAAAACTGGTATTTTCTAAATATAATAATAAACGTGAATCCACTGTGGTGTTTTTTTGTTCATTTTGCTTGCTTGAGGGTTTGAATTTAGCGGTAATGTATTATGTGTTAGCGGCCGGAGCCCCTTTAAGAAGGTAGAGGATGGAGGTAAGACATGTGACCGAGGCATCATGACATGCATCAAGGTCATCCGGTCATTTTCCAACATAAACGGTTTTCCAACATAAAACCGTTCAGAATCAGATAATAAATAAAACGGAAATAATGTACGTTATGTATTCTTTCTGTGCGGCCCAGTAACAATTGACCCCGGGCTTTGGGGACCACTGGTGTAGAACATCTTTTGTGGAGATTCATGATCACAATAAATTTTTTTTATTATTATTATTATTCCAATGAATGCTGAATTCTTACTGTTTTCAGAAACTGTTTACTAATCTTGTGAAATTGTTGCCATGGGGAATTTTCCTGCACCGAGACATTGCCGTGTCAGTCAGAGATCAAGCTGTAGGGTGTCTCATAGTGGAAAGGCTTCAAAATAGACGACGTTCACACTGACAAGCTGCATATTTTTGACTTGTTCACTGGGAAGTGGAAACTCGGTGGATAAGATGTTGGACTTTTGATCGGAAGGTCATGGGTTCAAATCCCTGAACCACCAAGCTGGCAATGCTGGGCCCCTGAGCAAGGCCCTTAACCCTCAACTGCTCAGTTGTATAAAATAAGGGTTGTGAATAAGGGTGTCTGCCAAATGACAAATGTAAATAAATGTGAACTCCACAAGAGAGAAAAAAACAAACAAAAGGATCTCTGAGCAATCAGATCAAAATCAGAACAGTTTCTGACCAGCTGAAAGGTAACGCTAAACCCAACCGCAGCAAGTCAAGGAACACTTGACTCGAGTCACTACTGGATGACTATACATTTCCCAACTGTCTTATGATTATTACTTCTTGTACTGTCAGGAGTCTAATGTGCGATGAAGATCCTGGTAGGTAGACCTGCGATAATAAAGTATCATACGCCATCACCATTAACTCACAGAGATCTGGGCTGTGGAAAAAAAAAAAGCTGGCGCTCAGAAACAAAAATAGTTCAATTTGAAGACAATAAGGACATTTTTATCTCAATTTTTATGGTACTTTATTTCTAGCAATTCCATGAATTTTCTTTTACATCATCCATCAGTCCTGGCATCCCAAAAATCTTCTGACAATTTGTTATTAGTGACTATATTGTGCCATATTATCCATATCCATATTATTATAAATGAATTTTCTGTAGCTTTTTTTTTTACTGATTTTGAGCATGAAAACCCACTTCCTCAACATTGCCTGGAAACCATCCAACACAGGTCAGGTTTTCACGCTGAATACCAGCATGGGGCAGCACTGAGTCACAGCATGACAAGAAGAAAAGCTGACTGTAATCAGTAAGTGAAGTGAGACACATGAGCAACCCAATTGCAAGTCTGGATGATGATGAAACTTGTTTTCTCTCCAGTTTTGAGACGTGTTCATGAAGAGGGTGGGGTACACTGTACAGTATAATGCACCTCTATGGAGGATGTGTTTTGATGTGATGAAAACACTACAGCCTATTCAGTAGATGAGAGTTTTAAGCGGGAATTCCATTGGATTCCTCATTTAAAGGACAAAGTTGGAAATACAATGAGTGGGACACAGTGATTTGGACACAGAAGGATTTGTACCACAGTGACTTGGAAATAGAGTGAGGTGTGTATACATATTATATGGACAAAAGTATTGGGACACCTGACCTTTCTGCCATATGTGGTTCTTCTCCAAACTGTTACCGCAAAGCTTGAGGGACACATTTGTATAGAACATCTTTGGTTGCGGTATAATAACAATTTGCGTTCACCGAAACTTGGAAACCCAAACCTATTCATGATAAATACATGAAGATATGCTTTACATGGTTTGGAGATGAAGATCTTGAGTGGCCTGCTTTAGAGCTCTGAACTCAACCCTAAAGAACACCTTTTGGGATGAATTGGAGCACTGACTGAACCCCAGACCTGCTCACACCTACATCAGTACATGCCTTTACTAACACCCTTGTGGCTGATGAACACAAATGTCCACAAGCACACATCTAATGGAACGTCTTCCCAGGAGAGTTGGGACTAAATGTGGAATGTGATGCTCAAAAGGCACATACCATACTTATGACCAGGCGTCTGTCAGACTTTTGGCAATACATTGTATATTAATATAGTGATTGGTGCATACAGCGTACAGTGATGTGTGTACATATAGTAGGATATACAGTATATATATATATATATATATATATATATATATATATATATATATATATATATATATATATATATATATATATATATATATATTAGTTAGTTGGACATATAGTGAGTTGGGTATATATATATATATATATATATATATATATATATATATATATATATATATATATATATATATATATATATATATATATATATACACAGTACAGACCAAAAGTTTGAACACACCTTCTCATTCAAAGAGTTTTCTTTATTTTCATGACTATGTAAATTTTAGATTCACACTGAAGGCATCAAAACTATGAATTAACACGTGGAATTATATATGGAATTATATACATAACAAAAAAGTGTGAAACAACTGAAAAAATTTCATATTCTAGGTTCTTCAAAGTAGCCACCTTTGTGTGCAAAGCAGTGATTACTGCTTTGCACACTCTTGGCATTCTCTTGATGAGCTTCAAGAGGTAGTCACCTGAAATGGTCTTCCAACAGTCGGAGGAAGGAGTTCCCCGAGAGATGCTTGGCACTTGTTGGCCCTTTTGCCTTCACTCTGCGGTCCAGCTCACCCCTAAACCATCTCGATTGGGTTCAGGTTCGGTGACTGTGGAGGCCAGGTAGGTTGGACATATAGTGTTATTTTTATACATATAGAGCTGGACATACAGTGATTGATGTGTAAATATAGCAGTGATTTGTGCATACAGTGAGTGTGGACATACCCAGCTATACATCTCATCGAAACCAGACGATACAGCTCAATTGGCTCGGATAACTGAGTGTGTCAAAGAATTAAAAGATTGGATGACTCATAACTTTCTATCATTAAATTCTGATAAGACAGAGATTTTGCTCATCGGTCCAAAAACCAGTACCCAGATGCTCCAGCAGGTTGAAATGCTGTAGCTAACTGTAGCTTGTTTATGAATGATGCCGGACAACCACCATGTACTGCATTAAAATAGTCCTGCATCATTCATAAACAAGCTACAATTAGTCCAAAATGCAGCAGCCAGAGTTCTCACAAGGTCGAGAAAATATGATCATATAACCCCAATCTTATCATTCCTACACTGGCTACCTGTTTATTCTGTTGTATTTATCCGCCACACCTTAAAGGCCGGTCTGTGAAAATACTGTCTGACATTAAACCGGTCCGTGGCGCAAAAAAGATTGGGGACCGCTGTTGATATTTTTAGCAAAGCCTAAATATAACACATATATAATAACCTCACGTTCCAGTCACGTCCCACCTCATGGAGATTGTGGACCTTAAAGGAAGTAGATGCAAACATCCCGAACCATCTAGAGACGTACCAGCACCATTTGGATCCCACTTCATGTAGAGTTAGTACATTGGACCTCTTTGAGTGTTTGAAGGCTCTGGCATGGAGAAGTTGGTGTTGAATCTGTGATGATCACAAATGTTGAGCTATTTTATGAGTTGCTCAGTAGCTCCCGGTTCTAAAACCACAAATAACTGTATAAAACTGTAGAAAGAACGTTACTTATAATCCTATACTCCAGTGCTCATGTTAGTTTTCACTCTCCAGTGTTCTGTATTGTTTAAAGATTCATAATCACACTCTTGATGTCACCCAAATGAGGACGGGTTCCCTTTTGAGTATGGTTCTTCTCAAGGTTTCTTCCTCATAACATCTAAAGGAGTTTTTCCTTGCCGCAGTCACCACGGCTGCTCATCAGGGATAAATACACACCGTTTATCTTAACTCTTAAATTCTGTAAAGCTGCTTTGAGACAATGTCTGTTGTGAAAAGCGCTATAGAAATAAACGACTTACATGACAAGCGAGGGCTTTATGGCTAATGTTAATCAATAATAATTCATCACACAACAAAGAAATCATTTGATTGATTGATATTTCAAATTTCTATTTTGAATCTCAGTATTATTACCAATTCATATTTAAGGCGCTCCTTCAACCACCTTGGAAAATTTTTAACTGTAAGCTGTTCAAGAAAAATGAACCGAGACCATCGGACAAATCAGGTTTGAGAACGTGACGGCAGCGTAACGTTCCTACATCCAGTTCTAAATACGTATTTACCACAGAATCATCAATTACTTTTAATAAACGTTAAGGCGAAGCAGAAGTCCCCTCATTTTACTAAAAGGAAACAGAGGATCACTTCCAGATGCTTTCGAACAGTTGTTTTCACACGCCCATCTGAGGATGCCTTAAAACCACGTAGTTCTCAGAGAAGGGAACAAAACGGACTGATTAACGAGGTCATGAGTTCAGTTTGAATTTTGAAAGCATATCTATGTATTCCGATATTCCTTGTTCATGATATTTTATTAGCTGAACAAGTGCATGGGTCTGCGAGCGTGGATGAAGTTGGCTTGTGCAATACAGAGGAAGCGTCACTATTCTGTACATCATTAATTCCACATAACAGCCTTGACTTCTCATCAGTTTTCCTTCTTAGCCAAGATTTACAATGCAGACTAATAAGACTATTGGAATATGACTTTGTGAGATGTTTTTGCACTGATATCCATTTGAGAAAAAAAAGAGACCTGGGGGCCTGGATGTGTTTAGAATCGTCTTTTTTCTGGATATCAACAGAACAGCACAGACCCGTTCTCAGTCGTCATGCTTCGTAAAGTTTCCCAGAATGGAAAAAGTCTTCAGGGCAGATGAGTTTATACTTTCTGGTATCTGATGAAAATCACAAGTGAATGTTTTTTTTGTTTTGTTTTTTGTGAAAGAAACAAATTTCCGGAAATAAAAAGGCTATAACGAGAGTGACATCAACTAAGTTGTAGGTATGCTTGATGTGTTATACATTAATAGTTTATAATTGTTGGTAAATCGCAGTGCCATAAGCAGAATATCACCTCGGTTATTCCTTATTTATACGAAACCAATAATGGCTAGTCAGGGAACAACCACCCAAATGTCCAGTCAGGTTTCTTTCTTTTCTTTCTTCAGTCTTTTTTTCGTGTATCTGTACTTTACTGAAGTATTTCTATTTGGGAAATTGCAAAAATCAGTCGTTCATTTTTATGTACGATCCACCAATCAGGGTCGAGCGCGTGCTCTGTTTTGAAATGGTTTTGATTTTCGCTTGGTGTATCTACTCATCACCAACCTACAGTTCAACAGCAAGCAGAACATTATGAAAGGAATAAATGATGGAAGAAACTCCTGACTTGAACTCGCCACAACACCCGTGGGCTTATTTGCGTAATAATTGTAATAGAAATCAATCAGTGTTTGACTCATTAGTATTATTCTATTTATAGATCGTTGTGCTGAAAGCCATAATAAATCGTAGTACTTAATTAGAAGATACTTAAGAACATTTGAGGCAAATACTTTTGTACTTTTACTCGAATGTGAAAGTTTAAAGGAAGCACATTTACTTTTACTGGAGTCATATTTTATAGTGTGTATCTCTACTTTAACTCCACCAGTGGTTACTGATTATCAGATTTCAAACATTGATAACAGCTGATAAACTCAACAATCGTGGAACTATAACCAATGCGTTTTGGTGTCACCCAGATGAGGATGGGGTTCCCTTTTAAGTCTGGCTCCTCTAAAGGTTTCTTCCTTATGAAGATTTATCCTCACCACCGTCACACACGCACCAGGGTTTCTGCAGTTTTCACCAAGTCAAATTTAGTTTTAAAACCTTTTTAAGACTATTAAGAATGAAATCTAAGACTTCGATCACGTCAAATACACACAAACATGTTACCAACTGGCCTGTTATCAACACATGTGGTACAATCCGAGAGAAATTCACTCCAATATAGGAAAGCTGATTGGCTGTTGCACGTTGGTCCCATTTTTAGTCGTGGTACAGCGATTTCTATTTGGACTCGTGAAAGAACTATGAAAAGAAACAATCTTCTCTCTCATAAACGTTTTAGACTGATCGTATTTTTCATTACTGTCCTAATGAGCCAATTAGAATATATCTATTGATGAAGACTAAAAGTCGCTCTGAATAAAGGCATCTACCAAATAGCATAATTGGAAATTTTTTATCAGTTCTAATCAATTATGAATTGCTGCGTTCTTCAAATCCAGTCAGATTCACCCTGTTGGAGAAGAATTAGACTTTTCAGAGTTGGAATGTAATTACAGTATTTCTGCTCAAGAACCATGGAAATGGATTTGCATTGTAATACAACAATGGAGTAGGACTACAGTACAATTGCCACAAACAGTTTCATACTCAAAAGGTCCATCAGTGAACAGCTGATGACCTCGGCAATGATGGAACTATAATGAATGGACATTCGGTGTCATCCAGATCAGGATGGGTTTCCTCTTTAAACCTGGTCTTCTCTTCTATATTTGGAATATGGAGTTGATGTAATGGTAATGTATGACTCACCGTCTTGTAAGTCTTAGTGTACGGTTTTGAGACGGGTTGCATCATGGGAGGATCGTGGGTGGATATATGATGGAGTGGTTCAAAGTGCAAATCGTTTGTCACATGATGGTTGCATGGCTGCCATGTAATATTTGTTCCTCATGACCTCGGCAGTAAATTACAGTACATGTTATAAATAGGCTTTTTGTACATCAGTAGGCGTCAGAGGGAATCGGGTTCATCGTTCTGAGGCTTTTCTGTTTAATTTCCTGACCTATGAAATCGCTAATTCAATAATGCTATTTGATAGAAGTATTGGGACGCATGACTTTTTCATTTATATATGATTCTTCTCCAAACTATTACCACAAAATTGAACCAGGAGACCAAAACATGTGCACAAAGCTAGCTACATAAACATATGCTGTACATGTGGTGGAATGGAAGAACTGTAACACTGTGCTACAATAACGTATCGTTCTGGTTTCGGTAGTAACAGCTCATGCCCAGAGACTTGTACTGCTCCAGATAATACAGGGTTTTGTAAAAGCCATTGTGCTTTGAGCACAGGAACAATTTCAGGATTTCTGGTTTCTCTGTAAAAAAAAATAAAAATGAAATGTATAAAGAGAAAAAGGAGACACGCCCCACTTGCATTCGCAACATCAGTGCGTTATTCTGATATAATGGCACAGGTTTTCAGGCTATAGACAGACAGATAGATCACGTTACTCATCCCAGAGGGAAATTCACAAACATATATAACATCCCTGAAGTGATTTATTCCTCCCACAAACAGCAGTTTGTCAAAACCTTTAATTTATTTATTTATTTATTATTTGTAAGATGTTGTATGCAAATCCAAAGTTACAGCTTTAAACCCTGTCTGGAACAATTCACTGACACTGGAGACTCATGTAATTATTGTGGTTCACAGTGAAACGATAAAAAGCAACAACATTGCACCATAACTTAATACATCTCACCTCAGAGGTCCCCAACCAGCAGGTCTGGACTTAATACTGAGCCGCGGTAGATTTGCTACCAGGTCGCAAAAATGTTCTGGGGAAAATTTCTATAGATATGACACTATTATTTATTGTGAGTTTTGCCTTTTAAGAGTCATGATACAAATGTATATATCTGATGCTTTAGAAAACAGTTTCCACGCTTCCAACAGGTCAAGGTTAGGTGTTTCTCGAGCGCGTTCTGTCTGCACCACTGCTGCTACGTGAATATGACGTATCACAAAACTACGAAGACCGAGGCGTGTCCAGAGAGTCAGGTAGACTACAGATTAACATGGCAGAGGTAGAGCTGCATCTGCATGGACTGGAAATAAGATTTGTTTTGCACATGCATGAAAATGCTAAAAAAAAAAAAAAAAAAAAAAAAAAAACGCTAGCGTTAGCTTCTTTAGACTTTTATGTCCAGCATCGATCATTTTTCTTAAAAGGAGAAAATCCTGACTAACCCCAACACACACACATCTGTATTACCTAAACTAAGTAATGAAATTTTTCCATGTATTTAATTTCATGTATTCAATTTGATTTGTGCCAATTAAATCGATTGATCAATTTAATCAATATAATAAAAATGTTAATTGAATTCATTTGATTTATTCTATTTTATTTGTATAAACTGTTATAAAATATTCTTTTATATATTTTTTAACCAACATACATTTTATTTTAAAATAGTTGTAAAAATGCAATCAGTTGATTAATGTTAATGTTTTGCACCCCCCCATAGATAAACAGGAAGTTTCTTCTGCTGCTGTAATAATCAACACCTTCTGCCCTTCAGAAATTAGATTTTAAGAGCATTGGGACACAATTGTTCACTTAATGCTAATCTAGCATTCCCCTGAGGTAAATCCAGTGGCGTGTTTCAAATTCTTTCCCAGATAATCATGGGTCGGGTAATACTCTTCTAAAAGAGTCCACCAAATAGCATCAGGGGGTGTGGGGATTTGCACATACTTGGTTGATGAGTGGATGAATTTTTAAGTTGTTAACAAAAGAGTCCTGGGAAGTCTGACCTCAACAGTTTCTGGTGCTTTGACAAGCTACTGATAATGGGAACGTAATATCCAATTTGATCATGATAAAATACGAGGACATTGAAAGGTTAATAGGTATGGCTGTCTTATATACTCTGTCTTAGTCTTATATGGAATGTTAGCCAGAGTCAGTGCTTTTTCAGAAAAATAACGATTAACAAGGTCAAAATCATTCGATCGGGATTTCTCACCAGTTCTCAAAAGAGATCTTGGAACGCGAGTAAGGCGAGGGTGAAAAAGTCAGGAGGTCGGCTATTTCTGTCCACATGTCCTTCTTATCCTAGCCAAAAACAAGAGAGAAGTATAGAGGGGGAGAGAGAGAGGGGGAGAGAGAGAGACAGAGGGAGAGATAGTGAAAATCAGTCAGACATTATGCAACGATAGTGACAGGAAGAGGCACACCAGACATCTTTTATGTGTCTCAGACAGAACAAAAAGGAAAATACGGGTATGCCCATGCTTGTTAGGACACGAAGGTCAACCCACATGCTGCCTCGACCCATAGATACGAAATGTTTTTATTCTGCCAGTCAACCACAACACATAATAATTACAGCATTCCTGCTCAAGCTGGAAGTCTCGTAACACACAGTACTTAACTAGAGGACAATGATTCTAGAAGTAAGTGAGGTATGAAAGGTTAACTGGTATAGGTTATTATTTTTAATCACATTCTTTAATCAGTAAAAATGAAAATTATTTCTCACAGTATACATGAATCAGTATTTCAATATCGTGTAAAGTGGCATTTGAATTTGAATAAATATGAACAAGCACTTATGCATAAAAAAAAAGAAATTTAAAAAATTAAAAAACTTTATTGAGAAATGTATGTATATGTAAAAGCCTACATAATAATTGCACTTGGTGTCATTGTAAAAGTCGGCAATTAAGCCGGAATTATGGTATCGTTTTGGGAGCTTCCTAAGGTTCTCAGGGACATTAATAAACAACACCCAAATGTAAAATCCTACAGAGCTACAGCACTAAAGGCCCTAAACCTCCTTGTCAGTACAATATTATTAGTTAGGACAATAATATTCCAGTGTAAGGTTGAGAAAGATCAGAGACTGGAGCAGTCACTGGAAAAGATTTGCAGGATGACCCGAAAGCAGCAGAAACAACAGAAATACAAAGACAAATCAATTCTCTTGAAACAATACGCTCTGATCAGCCGGGATGAAAAAGACAACACTTTGGCAAAAACTCAACTGGAGATTAAATCTTTGCACGTATGTAAAGCATGGTGGTGGAGGCATAGTAAGACATTACACACCTTGTCCCAATACATATCCTCTATATTGTTCTCCAAGTACATACACCAAGTTATACATGTATTTTTTTCTCAGAACTCTTTCCGTCAGTCATCGCCAAACCACGGTCACCTCATGCCCACAAAAGCTGTAGAAATACCAGGGACCGAAAGAGGAAATAGAGAGAAAAAATGTGAAAGACTAATGCAGGCACACAAATTCAATCTTCCTCTTAAATAAAGAGGAACGGAATCTCAATTTCTTAAGACATACATTCAAGAATATAATTGTTTAACGTTGTCTATGTTAAATATTGGCTGCTACAGTGCAAAAAAACAATCACAGCAGCGTTGGATGAACTCACGTGTATGTAAGCTTGTGCTTATGTTCGGAGATAAAAATGTGCTGTGAAAATTAAATAGATCAAGCTCTGTCATGTCAGTGGGGTGTCTCAAAATAAACAAAGTGCTAGAAATGAGCTTACTGGAAAAGTGTGTGTGAGAGCGTGTGAAAGAAGGCAAAGCCTAGTCTAACTCAGGTTGCCATTATGGATGCAGACTCAATCAAATATTTCATCCAGCTAACGATTTCTTTATTTCTAATAAGTTAATGCCATGCTAGATAAAAAGTACAAAGAAAATCTTTTTTTTTTTTTTTTTACTAAGGTCATAAATATTGTACAATGTAATAAATAAAGTGGTGATAAATGAAATGTTGAAATGTTTTTATAGTGACACAAATAAAATTCAGGGGCCATGTAGTACTAGGATAATATAAAATGTATGCAAAAATTCAGGTACCTAGCTCCTTGGCAACATTGGATTTTATACCTCAATCTTATACTTCTTAGTGTTAGTCTTTATTAGAATACAATCAGAAAATGCAGGAAATATGTGTGCAATATTAAAAAACAACAACAACAACAACAACAAAAAACCTAGCTAGAATGGCATGTATTTAGCATGTATTTAGGGGCTGCACCCAGCGTAATTTTAGGAACTCGTGGGGGACTTAGAACTTAACCCCCGCAAGTTTCCTGGTTCAACTGTATTTGGTAGCCGTTTACTCTGTAACAACCAGCTAGCAAGTCTTTATTCAATTTTAGGACTGTACCTACAATGCTAGTCTTTATGTTTAGTTCCAATCAACTGGAAGATCCTGAAAGGTATACCTGATCTTAATGAGACATCAATGTGTCATGTTGGACCAGATAAAAAAAATGAAAAGAAAAGTGCTAGACCGTTATCATTATTAGAAATGACATCATACACTTTTCTGGGTACACCATGTGCTGTCAGTAGTTTGAGAAAATCCCACAGTGCAGGGTTTAAACATTTGGAACTTGTATACACGTGAGCAAGCGTGTCGATAACTGCTCTATATAATAAACCTAGTTACCCAATAGCAAAGCGGTGATTCACAATTTCTTCAGTCACTTGTGGAATTACACTACCAAAACTCCTGATCTAACTAAGACTTATTTCCAGCCATAAAACTCTTATTGATCTTATTTTAAGAATAAAATGCTATGCAACAGCAGATTGTGTAATGTTTTATGATCGTTTTAAGAAGTAATATTTTTTGACATTTTAGTTTTTTTCTAAAGCCTAGATATGTTTACTTATTTCAAGAAGCTTTACCAGGTGTAAGTATGGCAGATCATTTGACTTGTTTCTAGCCTGTATCTTAAATCATTAATTTCTAATTTTTAGACGGTAATTTTTTGCAGTGAACTCGTCCGAAAAGATGGGATTAAAAATGCAATGAAATGAGCTTTGATAGAAAAAACTATGATAGTGCGATGCAAGGAACTATTACAAGGCACAGCTACGCTCCAATCGATTAAATTACACCAAAGCTAATGTAGGTCCTGTGTTCATCCTAAATCTAGAAATGAGGTCTGGAACAATATGGAATTCCTTCTGTGCTGTTTGAAAATTATACGAAAATATGACAGAAGTACCCCAGGGTTTGATTATGGGCCCCCTTCTGGTCCAGCAGCTATTAAAATACCTGTAAGCCTGTACAACAGACTCAAACTGCATTATATAAACAAATATATATAGTGGGTTTTTTTTTTTGTAATTGTCTATATAGATTTGGATTTGAAATAATCCTGTTGTATGGTTTAGAGAGAGTGGCATTGAAGAAAAGACAGGAGGCGGAGCTGGAGGTGGCAGAGTTGAAGATAAAGATGTTGATTTTCAATATGAGTGATGACTACGAATAGGATTTCACGTTTTGGAGACAGGGTGAGGGAGGTGTGATTGAGATGGTAAGGACATGTGCAGATGAGGGACATGGGGTATATCGGTAGGAGAATGCTGAGAATGGAGCCGGCAGAAAGAAGGAAAAGAGGAAGGCCAAGGAGGAGGTTTATGAATGTGATGAGGGAACCCATCAGGTAGTTGGTTTAAAAGAGGCAGATGTAGAGGACATGGTAGTATGGAGACGGATGATCCGCTGTGGCGACCCCTAACGGGAGCATCCGGAAGAAGTCTCTAATATTTGGATTGAAAACTCGAATCCACATGTCACCTAAACAAACATATAAAGGAAAGTGTTTAAAAAGTGATATTCAATTAAACCAACACAGCTTTTTTAGCACCTTTAAAAAGTACCTCAGCTCCCACAGATTTATTAGTTCAACTTGACCACAGCTTAAGATCCAGTACAAGGATTGCTGAAATGTTCAAACCTGTCCAAAAAGTCACAATAACCACATGTGAGACATAATTCCGAATGTGCCGATGTTGATATTTTTGATAAGAACGAATATTTTGTCTTTCCGCTATCAGACGTGTTTCATTGTCTGGATGATGCATGATGCACATCTGTACGCAAGAACCTTCAGTTTCATTCTGAACCATGAGGAACGGAAGGTAACCACAAGCTGGCAAGATCTGAAAAAGTTAACTAATAAATACATTTTTGTTACATTAAGAACAGCGGGATCGCATATTTTTTGAGCTCTAATTCAAATCACAGGTTGTTATTAATGTGCTCGTTCATAATATTTCAGAACTTTAACAGGGACTTGTTAATTCGCAAAAAAAAAAGAAATCATTATAAAGGCATTTATGGAATATTTATGGAAGGAGTCTCCAGTGTTAGCGCTTTGTAACCACCTTTTTACATGTTCGTCTTCGGCCCAAAAGGCTTCGTGATTCGAACCATCACGTATAAGCTGTGTTTTTATTTTCCCAGAACAGCACGCTGCTGCGTGTTATTGGTTATGTAACAGATTCCTAAGGCAGCTGCACAGGTTAATAAAAAAAAAAACAGCAAAAGAAAACTTGCCTCTCAGCAGCAAGTGCACTCCGGATACCTTCTTTGTTTATTTGATGTGTCCGAGCGAACTGTGCGGACAAAAAGGAAAAAACTCGACTTCAGTAACTTTTTATCGTTACGCTAAAGCAGACAAAACATTGCGTCATTGACGCGTCAGACTCACGGGTGAGACCGGGTTGCCATAGAGATGTGTGTACAGGTTCTACACATGGATGTGATCCAAAAGAATAGCAGTAATAGTGGTTAGTTGAAACAACCACACACACACACACACACACACACACACACACACACTGTGTGAAAAAAAATGTTCTCAAGGGAATTAGTAATTTGTGTGACTTCTCTCTGAAACAACTCTGTCTCAAACACACATGATTGCTGATGTGTTCGAACATGTCTTGCTTTACTAAAGGAAGCAATGTTCAAAGCACTTGGCCCGGTTCGCAGCGCCAAAAAAGGGAGCGGGCAGGGCGAAAGAGTCATGGATGTGGAGGAGGAAAAAAGTGGTGTCAAGAGGGAGGGGACAGTTCTTTGTGGGAACAAAAGTGGATGCAGTGGAACGAGTTCTCTTCAGAGAGGATCCGCCAGCAAGTGCATGCAAGACGTTTGAGGGGGACGAAAGAGGGAGCGGAACACGTGAAAGAACTTCTAGAGGTGAAAACATTCATGTTTTTTATTTGGTGCAACTTTTGCTTCCTGAATTCGATCGCATTTTATTATTTCAAATCCTTATTTGTTTGACATTCTTGCTCCTTTGGAAGAAAGTTCCAAACTATCAAACCCTCAGTGGTGTAAAGTATTTGAGTAAATGTACTTTGTTTCTGTATTTAAGCACATTTTTGGCTACTTTCTAATTTTCTTCATCCGAAAAAGCGCTCGGATGAATTCCAAAAACTTTCCCGAATCAGCTTTTGTTCAAGTCGAAACCACAGTCGGCTCTGAATATTTAGTTTTACTTGATCTAAAATGATTTACTTTTATTTTATTAGTCCATTAAATCCTAATAATTCTACTTTGACATGATGCTGTAATTTGATTTGTTAATTGAAGATACCTTTTTGAAAGATTCTTGTGTTGAACTTTTGGTTAATGCAGTGTTGAAGTATAAATAAAAGTTTAAAACTAGGATTTTTACTAACACGTGTCTTGGTAGTTGAGGACTAGTGCATCTTTGAGCCTATGTACGATATGAGTCAAATATTCAAGTACTGTTACAATCAGATACTCGAAGACTTTTACTCAAGTCATATTGGAATTGGTGACTTTTTTACTAATGGAGTTTTGCAGTAAGGTATCTATATTTTTTACTTAAGTAGGATTTTCAGGTTCTCTTTACACTTCTGCAAGTTATTCTAGAAGCAACAAAGTGTTCTCCCCAAAAAACGCATAATGGTATAATTACTAATGAGACTGGTACCATAATCCAGCATTTTTTAACTGATCTGCAAAGACACTTTGATATGTCCCAATTGTAGACCCTTTAAGCTTCAAGATTTAGCAAGATAATAGTAAAACCTGATAGCGCTATTGATCTTCCAAACTAATTTCACAATATACTTGAAAAAATTTACGAGTCCTGGTCTGAACCAACTTCCTTCTTTGAGCCAAACAAAGAAAAACCTGGCAAGCAAACAATATAATGATGTGTAGTGTGATTATTTTCTTGGTGGTTAGCGCACGAATGTTAGCCAATAAATTTTCGAGAATCAGAAAGGAGGCTGAAGCTGAATAGACCCAATCCTAATGAATATTCAAACTTGTCCCCCAAGAAAACTGGCAAGCTTGTACCCCATGTAGCCAGGTTCCCACGGAAACAGACCTCGGGGATGAAGTGTCTGGTGTAAGAATAGACCAGAGCGTTTTCTCTGTGTGTTTGTGAGAGCGTTGTGTAAACCCATGTATGGGAGCAGAAACAAGTTTTCCAAGATGTACAGCCAACTGCAGACTATAAATTTAGTATCATGGGGTAGAGATGGGTAGGTCCATCATGACACTTTTGTTAAGGTTCGCTATCAGTATACAAAAGCACCAGAAAAAAAAAGGTATAACGTTTAGTGATTACTGGGACGAGTGAAAACATGGATGAATTCTTCCGTTGATTGGTCAGCAAGTGTGAGTGCTCCAGAATTTTCCATTCATTTTCTGTCAGGAGATGTTTATTTAACATTCTTGGATTGAGTCTCCAGGGTTAGTGCTTTGTCCCAGTCCGGGAAAAAGCTTTCATGACAAAGCCTTTGTGGTTTCAATGCAACATGACATAGCATGAAGCCTAGAACATTGATATCAGGGGTAGAACCATCAAGGGGTATAGCTTTTGTACCTTTTGTATGCCTGTTTTATTAGGATTTACCCCATAATTCATTTTTAAATGTACACTATATTCATGTTTCCAGATAAAAGATGTTAAAGGTACAAAAATAAATGTTCCCAAGTGTTCCTAGGATCCGCTGTGGATCTGAAACAATTCAATGAATGAATTTTTGAGACTAGTTTATTGGATCCTTTTATCTCAATCCCTACTATAGGGGAGGGTGGATAATCTACGAACACTCCTTTTGCTTGGAAAATCCATTAGGTTTGGGATAAACGGTAGAAACCTACCTACATCTATTCCATTAAAAAGTACTAGAAATTACAGATAACTCAGAAAACAGAAAATGTAGTAAAAGGCATTAACTTTTAGATTCGTCTTTTACAGAATCAAGATGCAGAACTTAACACTCCTCCTGCTGGCCTTGTCGATGGACTTCCTATTAGCCGCCTCTGTAAATCTTTTAACATCTCGACCTCCTGTCACGAAAACCCGTATTCGCTACATCGGTGTCGATGATGAAGACTACGGGGATGAAGAAACCTCCAAGCTCACATCGAAAGCCCCTGAAAAGCCTGGGGCCACAACCACACAGTTTACCCCTCAAGAGTGTGAATATGACCCCTGTGTGGTCCCCAAAGTTCCCTGTTCGGTGATTGCTGCCCAAACTAAGTGCTACTGTCCTGGAATTACTGGTCCAGACGAATGGCCTTCAGCGCCAGATATCAAAGAGCTGAAACAGGGTGAATCTGGAATGGTGGAGGTCCATTGGTGCGCGCCACAATCCACAGTCACCTTCTACAAAGTAATCACAAATGACGGCAACGAGCCGCAAATATTCAGCAACTCTTCCCGCACTGGGCTGCTGCAGGGAGTAAAGGTTGGATCACGAGTATGTGTGGTGGCGGGGAATAATGTCGGATTGAGCACTAGTTCAGAAACATCATGCACTTTCTTCCAGCCTCATAAGTCCAATCGGGAACTTGAGATGTCATGGGTCATCGCCGGGGTCATCTGCCTTTTGCTGGCCTTGGTGCTGGCTGCGGTGTTGCTGTGGAGATGGAGGAGGGGTAGGAAGAATGGAAGCGTGGATGGTGAAGGACTAAGAAATCCATCCTACACCACAAATGAAACCCTGTGATTGGACATTTAAAGTACTCGTTTATAGGTGTAAGCGGCCAGATGATCCGAGTAACTCTGACGAAGGCTCTTAGACGCATTAACCTAAACATATCTCGCAAACCACGCATCACGGGGACAATGCAGAAAAATAAAAAAAACACTACAAGAACCAAAAAACAAGACGGACGTCATACACTATGGACAAATTATTGGAATTGGACAGATTGGTCAAAGGAAAGTTGGAATGCAAGCATTGGATATTAAAGATGCAAATCCTCAAATAAGGATATTGTTGTTAAACCAACTATGTCATTGACTTTTAAGCCATTACTGACTATAGTTTGGTAAAACAACAATATCCTTGTAGGAGCACTACTGTCTTGTAATTACTGGTCCAGACAAGTGGCCTGCAGCATTGTTTCAACAAACTATGTCCTTGATTTTCAAGTCTATAGTAGGGATAACATTGAAAATATAGGGAGTTCAGGTGTTAATCTTATCTTGATTCCACTTTCAACTGGTTTTCAATGAACTAATGAGTGTGCCTTTTATTGGGTTGCAATGAAAATCTGCAGAGACATTTTGCTCCTGTAGCTCAATGCTGTTAATGCTCGATGGGTCAGGACTGTTTTAGCAGCAAAAGGGGGACCAACACAATATTAGGCGGGTGGTCACAATACTCTCTGAACAGCTGTTCTCTTGAACAGCGAGCTAACAAAATAGATTTTTGATTTGTCCACCCCTGCATCAACCTATTATGCATTATTTACCACTATAATTCTAAGTTAATGTAAACAGCAGCAGTCGGAAGTCTGTGGAGGTTATGTACAAATGACTAAGTCTATAAAAGTGCCCTTTTTTTTAAAATTACAATTCAGACTCCATTGAGTCCATTAGGAAATGATGCACTGCGATCTAACCTTGAAGAGAGGGCAATATGCCTTGCGGAGTCGAGTTAAGGACATGAAGGAGAAATCAACATGGACTAATAAACAGAATATAAGAGTGGCGGAAAAGAGCCTAGACCCGAAATAACCTGATGTACCATCTCCGAGTAAGCAACAGAACACTTAGCGACCCTGCTGAGAGCTAGTCAACATGTTACAGAAGTTGAAAGGCATTTTAAATTATAGTCTTTTTTTTTTTATTTTATGACATTAATTCCACTAATGGTGCTGGAACATCAAGGAAGCCTGGAGCTTCTGTGAGCATTTGTAGAGAAAGATGTATTACAAATTTTGTAAATGCTCGCTTTTCCTCCTGCTAATTCTTATTTTTGTAATAATTAAACCATTTCTATAGAAAAAGCCTGTGCACTGATTTATTTATCGTTTCGTCGAACGTATTTAAAATGGCGCATTTGTATTAGAAGCAAATAAATAAAGAACTGTAAACTAATGCACATGAAGTTTTGAGTCAAAAAATTTACTCATGAGGACAGAAAAAGTGATGTTTAGGAACTTTCTTGTTTGCTTTTGGGCATTTCGATGGTCTCGTAAAAAAAAAAAAAAAAAAAGGAAGTGGAAGTTTGGCGGATGATGGATTTATGGAAATACAGACTGTTGGATGACAGACATGACTGGAGGTGCAGTCAATATCCAAAGCTGCAGCTGAAGGCCTAGTGGTATAAATATAAAATTACACAAACAATTTAATTATGGTGGAAAACTATAGGTTGTGTGTGGTGATCATTTTGGGAAGGAAATGGAGAAAACCAACAATTTCTTTTTTCCTGGAGAACATATTTGACATGGTGTCAAAATCAGTGTTGGACAGTAAAAAACTTAAAAAATTAAGTTGCGGTACTTAAGTACATTTTTCTTCAGTATACGCATTCTCATTCTTAACTTTTACAACATATTTGACTTTTTACACCACTGTGTGGTTCCTCACTAATTTAAAACCAAATCAATTTCTCTTCTTCGTAGGTATAAAAAGTCTAACTTAGATGTATCAATATGTGCAGAGCTACACACGTGTTTTGCCAGTCGAACTTGGCTGTAACAGTTTCCCTCTGACCAACCAATCAGAGGACGGAAAAATGCTGACGCTATTCTGGGTCAGCTAGCTGCCCTGTGAGGCGAATATAAAATCTGATTGGTTAAAGAAACAGACCCATATATAATATTACTAATGGTAAAAGAGCCAGCAGTCCTGACTTTGAAGGTTCTGGGCAGATTAGATTAACATGGCAGCACATAGAGGCTGAAATCTGACTGGACCAAAAATCTAACGCTACGAAATGAAGAGAATAAATTAATACACTTTCATGGAACAAATATTAGAATTTAGGTTGTAAAATGTAGGTTAGTGCTTCTAAGGGGCCAACAGAGAAGGATTTTGGTGATTGTATAAGAGCTTCATTCTCCCGCATTCCTGCAGTGTAATACAGGAGTTTTTCCTCTGGTGAACCTGCAGCCCCTACTGGCTGATTACAGACACTGCAGTGTTTTCACTCCATACTATACAACTCTACATTCATGTCCAACAACTGCTTAAAACACACATCCACACATTAAAACTGTAAACTGCATACACACATGCACACACACACACACACACACACACACAAAACCATCCCCTTCGAAACGAGTATCATGTGCTTTGGTTCACGCACAGTTTACCAACAATCGGATGCATTTTAAAGCCCTGGTTTTGACCTTGGACCCACATTTTGAGACAGAAAGAGCAAAAGATAAAAACACGACAGCTTGCCAAGACAAACCGCAGTGACTGATAGAAAAGGAAAGTCATTTTAGTCAGATCAGTCATTATTGTTTTACAATACTAATAAGGATCTATATTGCAGGCCATTGTTTTTTTTTTTATCGATTTAAATCAAGAATCCAACATATAACTTTTCAGCCATTAAACTAGTTGCAATTTTTTTTACAACTTCTCGCTGATATGAGTAGTATTATTTTATTCTAACCACTTGTTTCATGCTGAAAAAAGTACAATAAAAAAGATGCCACTTCAGAAGTATTTGCAAAACCTACTGTCTAAATTCGAACATCTCATTTCAATTCTGTTCTAGATTGGAGGTGGGATCTCAGCGGTTAAGGCTCTGGGTAACTGACCTGAAGGTCGGATCGTAACCCCGGGATCGCCACGCTGACACTCATAGTGCCCTGGAGCAAGGCCCTTAACCTTCCACCTTCTCTCCTCCAGGGGTGCTGTATAATAACTGACCCTGCACTCTGACTCCAGCTTCCTAACATTAATGGATATGTGAAGAAATAAGTTCCCTGTGGGATCAAAATAAGTACTTTTTTTTTTTTATAAAATTGAGGAGGAAATGTAAAAAAAAAAAAATTTGCCACAATAGTGTTAGAATAATATAAAGCAGTATCTTGTGTTTGGCCAATTCCAAGGTTAGAAACGTTACATGTGATCTTGTAATGCCTCGTATTGAATGCTGTAGTGCTGGATTTCATCTGTATTTTTGTATTTTAAAAATACTACAAAATACTTTCACAAGAGGGCATGAAATTTCTTGGCAAACCCTTCATCACTTGGTCTATTTAAACAGTTCCTTCACCAATACACCGACTCAGTTGATGAAGTAAACAACGTTTGATAGCAGCAGCTTTTCTCTGGTCCGAGTCACGCAATAAATCTGACATATGCAACCAGTTAACAGATCAAATATTTGCATACCCTGTGATCTCCCGGATGAAAAGTTGTATCCCAATTTAGTTGCTCTGTGTTTGGTAACGAAGAGCTACTTCGCATCAGCAGCACCGACTCGATGACCAACAAGTCATTCATTAGAAGACTTATGCAATGGTGTGCAAAAATCATGATCCTACTAAACAGCTACTGCAATATTCAGCAATCAAATATATTTATTTATCAATGATTGGACGCCTGCACGCCTGGTATCAGAACGTTTCGAGACTAGATTTGTAACACGGCAACACGCACAGTCACAGGGAGCGCCGACCTTCACGTCGTCCTGTGTACAACTGGCACTATTCTGACCACGTCGGTTTCTCGGGGGAAACAATTTCATGTTGTCTTCCCGAAGATGAAGACCTGACACGAAGGCCGCCGTTTTGACACCACTGCAGAGTGTCAATGTAAATAAACTGAGCCTTGCTCAAGGGCCCAATTGTGGCAACTTGGTGATTCTAAGATTTGAACTCATGACTCTTCGATTACATCTTAACCACTGAGCTACCCCCTTCCCGCAACCCCTTCAACACACCAGGGTGGTGTTACTGCAGATTGTTGATTATTTTCTTGTAGCAGAAAGTCACCAAGTCTTTAATTCATTTTATATGACAGCAATTCTTTTTTGAATGTACTGATTCACGACATGATGATGTGGAACTTTCTTAGTGACGTTATAGCAGCTATAAACAGTCCTGTCTTTACAATGTCTTTATTCTCTACATCATTAATAAACCAAAAGACCCAGGATTACACGATTGACGCTTGGGCAATTCTAGACGCAATCTGTTTATTGAACCATTTGTCGCTAAAGAAGTGCTGCTATTAAATGATAAATACAAATAAATGATAAGAATGTGTCTTTGATTTTTGTGTGTAAACTTTGCCTTATTGTCTATACATTATGTCTAATTATTTCAATGAGAATCAATTTATTAAATGTTTTTTTTACGTTTTTGCAGAAATCTCATGCTACTCGTGTAGACCAGATCTTAAATAATGATCTATTCTTGACTCCACATTGAATCGACCGAGACTTTGAACTTGAATGTTGTGTGTGTCCAGTGTTTCAGACTTTACCCTGTAACATTACCAAACACCCCTCATGCTTCCCAGCCAATGGGAGGCTTCGCTCAGTCCGTCCGGGCCTCTGGGTGTAAATTTATGTGCAGTCGTACACGAACACTTATAAACGCAGGCATTCAGGAAACGTGAAGCCGCCTGGGTCCATGGAGGAAAAGTGTTTAAACACATGGGCAGCACATCCAGATGTTCTCTCAGTAGTTTAAAAACGAGTAACTTTTATCTACTGAGTGACACAAAGTGTGAAACCTGGATGTTGGACAGGTTTGTGTCGAGTACTTCAGACTTTAACCCGATCGAGCCGCGCCTAGCGCTGCTCACGGCACAGTCGTATAGAACAAAATATGATGATGTATAATAATGAATTGCTGCAGACTGAGTGTGTATCAGGCAGAGTGTATCCAGACATGATGGAGACACAGGGGAACACGTTGCCATTTCTACAGGGCCGGGGTGAGATACGGCATGCAGTAATACAGGAGTACAAAATGCTCTTATTTAGTCTCCAGCTGATGGACAGACAGACAGATAGTGTTAGAAAGACAGAAAGAAAGACCGAAAGACAGAAAGAAAGACACAGACAGACAGACAGACAGACAGACAGGTGTCAGACAGACAAACAGATAAACAGCCAGACAAACAAATCAACAAAAAGAGAGACAGACTGACTGATGAATGAGTAAGAGATAGAATGACAGATTGTGAAAGAGAGAGAGAGAGAGAGAGAGAGAGAGAGAGAGAGAGAGAGAGAGAGAGAGAGAAGAGAGGCAGGCAAACAGACAGACAGACAGACAGACAGACAGACAGACAGACAGACAGACAGACAGACAGACAGACAGGCACAGACAGACAGACAGACAGACAGACAGACAGATAGATAGATAGATAGATAGATAGATAGATAGATAGATAGATAGATAGATAGATAGATAGATAGATAGATAGATAGATAGATATGATGAATGAGTAAGGGATAGAATGACAGAGTGTGAAAGAGAGAGAGAGAAAGAGAGAGAGAGAGAGAGAGAGAGAGAGAGAGAGAGAGAGAGAGAGAGAGAGAGAGAGAGAAAGAGAGAGAGAGAAAGAGAAAGACGGACAGACAGACAGACAGACAGACTGGCTCATGTAATAGACACAGAGACTAGCCAGTGGACAGACTGACTGAAGAGACAAAAAGTAACCGCCTAAAAAAAATTTTTTATTAAAGATTACTGAGATTTTAATTCTCATCATTTGTTCAAGGCAGTAAGACATCAGCTAAAAGTCATGTGGAAGTGACAGATCAGCAAATTCATGACATAGGAATGAAATCGGAATGGATGGGCAACACTTCATAATAAAAGACACACACACACACACACACACACACACACACACACACACACACACACACACACAGTTTGTATTTGGCACCACTATGAATCCAAGGTCACCTTCATAACCCTAGTATAATGGATCGTGTGTAATATAAATCTAACAGAATCGAACACACACACGCGTGTTCAGCTTTACACAAACGTACAAATGGTATGAGCTTTTTTTCGCATTCTTACTGGTGTTCATGAACTCGAAGAAGTCTCGAGTGTCCTTAACATGTTCCAGTACAGTGCAGAGGGCAGACGGCTTTGCATTTTGTGGCCTCTTGGTAACACAATCTGCAGTTTTTTTTCCTTCATGAAAGGAGAGCTGTAGATGAAAAAGAATATATATATAACAAGAAAATGAACTTGCTACACCGAGCGTAAATATAAACGCGTTCTAGGACGATACTGATAAGGTGGGATGTGTTTTATTCCTAATACACACACACTACACCATGCCAATGTTGAGCTCTTAGTTGCTAAGAACCAAATTTTTTGCCTATAACAGCAGTTCTGTCTGACGGTTTATAGCTGCTAAAACAATTAAAATCAGAATCTGAACGATTCTGTAGATGCTTCAGCAAGATATTAATGCTCTTGGTGATCTTTGATGAGGTAAAAGGTGTCCATATTGACTTCAGCCCATGAGGGTTATGAAAAATGACCAACTTATTCTGCTTTTACATATATCAGTGATGTTAGGAAGCTGGGGTCAAAGCACAGGGTCAGCCATGATACATGATACAGACTCAGCCAAATGTCTTATTATTCTAACTGACTGATTAAACATAAGCTCTATGTTTTATGATCTATCGAGATATCATTTGTTTTGTCAGTATCGCACAACCCTAATCGAGAGGTTGAAACTCGTACATCACCCCGGTGGATTCATCAGTGCATCTCATCTCTCTCTTTTCTCTTACATTTTTCATAACCTGAAATTTCCCTCCCTACAATTTTATAGAATTCAGATAGCAACGTGATTTGCAAACCTGACCTCGCCGGTTACCTTAGCAACGACCCTCAGACGCAGGCCAAACATCATCTACAACAATGGCCTCAATGACATCATGATACACGATTCAGGAAATCAAAAGTTGTCGCCCCTGTGTCTGATTTAAAGGCTCTGCTAATTTCACCTTATCGTCTATGTTTAGCGTTTATAAACATCTTAAGACTCGGAAATTATGTGTTTGTTATTTTGTTTTGACAGTTCTGTGCTTTAAAAACGCCGCCACCAGAAATGCTTTAGGAGCAGACATGCGCAGTGTCATCTCGAAAAATGATTTATTATTGTTTACATACTTAAAATAGTCTATACATCTCATTATTGATAGATAGATAGATAGATAGATAGATAGATAGATAGATAGATAGATAGATAGATAGATAGATAATGAAGAAGACAAAGAACAGATAATGTATGTAGATCGATTGATAGAGAAAGTGATTGAGAGTGACACTGGGGTCAGAGAGCAGGATCAGCCCTGGAGCAGAGAGAGTTAAGGGCCTTGCTCAGGGGCCCTACAGTTTTCACACCAGATTAGTGTGTGTGTGGGGGGGGGTGGTCCCTTGGTATTGCTCTGAACGTAACGCCCATGAAATGCGTCATCTCGCTGACTGGCACGTGCTAAGTTCATTTCCTCTCTCTTGCGTCACGGCTCGTGACGAGCGAAAAAAGAGGGCGGGACGTGCGTGAAAATCCCGGAAGTGGAGGGCCGCCGAGTCTCGCGTCGTGGCTTTTATTTTGAAACGGACACGTAGCAGAGACTCGGATTTCAGTGTTTGGTCCTGGAGGCAGATCGGGAGCCTGCGATCAGTGACACATCGTCAGTTCCGAGCGGGTCGATGGCACCGCGAAACTGCTGACGGCGGGCTTTGATTTCGCTCTTTAGGGACGTCACAGAAAGGGAATCGGATCGTGTTTAGGAAAGTGTGGACGGAGAGGCTCGAAGTACGATGTCGGCTCCGGGTTACAGCAACGTGAACGCCAATATGCCGAATTACAGCGCGACGCAGAACGGCGGCGCTCCGGCCGCTGCAGCCGCCTATCACAACGGTACGGGGAGTGGGGGGAGTGGAGGGAGGGGATCGGGCTAACACTACCCAACACTAACACACACTACCCAACACTAACACTGTTCAGCTCGGTTTCTATTCATTTGTGTGTTTTATAATCGAACATTTGACACAACATACTATAAAATCCTACCAGCGAAAACAGGATCACGAAATCACCGCTCCCCGGTCCCTGTTAGCCCCGTTAGCTCCGCTAGCTGTGCTATTCCCCAGGCTAAGCTGTTGACGCGTTTGCTCCACTTCACCCAAACGTGAATTCCTGACACTTTTTTCACGTTTCACACTTGTACTTCATTGTGTAATACGTGGAGAATAGTTTTTCCTTCCCGAACGTTTTGTATACTCGTGTCACCCGAATGCTAGTCACATCATTCCACATTCTTTGCTAACCCCCGAGCTTGCTAAGCTAATCCCCAATTCTACCAGCCTGCCGAAATCAACCTGTTTAACTAGCGGACTTCCGGTTCAGAGTTGTGGCTTTTTTATACCATAAAAATATCGAAAATTATACTTTTTAAATTACATGTTTAAGAAATTTTCGGTAATTTTGAAACACTGAATATTAGCAATTGAGGTCCCGGAGGAGGATTTGCGCTCACCTGGATTACTTGTGTGTGTGTGTGTGTGAGAGAGAGTAAGAGCGATCTCATTTCTTCTTTCTCGTATTACTGTTGTTATTAATGTCCCCAAACAACAAATAGTCTTTTCACAATTTCCTTACAATCCTTATATACGCCCTTTAAAGACCTTTGGACCTGTTGAGTTGATGAAAAGGTCCAGAGGAACAGGTGCTTGCTTGTTATTAAGGCTAATGACACCTTCACATGACAGGAAATTAAATGGGACCTTTTTTTTTTCTTTTTTTTTTACGACAAAAAAAGCCTGTAAATTCGTTACTTTCACTTATTCATTTAGCAAAAAACAAAAAAACCAAATCTGATATGAATCATCCTGTACTTATGCACTCTGCAGCCAATCAGATCCTTTTGATAAGACGTTTGTCCCGCCCCCTCGTCCCCTTATCCAGAGCCACTTAGTTATTTCATTCATACAGCAGCAGATATTTGATTAAGGGCCTTGCTTAGGGGCCCAGAAGTGGCAGTTCAGTGTGGTGTGTATATAGCTGTGTAAAGTAATTTGCTTTGCTACTATATGGCCAGAAGTTTGTGCCCCCCCCCCCCCCCCTTTGGCATTACACCCATAAATATTTATATATACTCCTTGACAAAAGAAGTTTAAAACACACAATTGTAAATGTGTTTTTTTTTATGCTGTACCATGTAAGAATGAAATCCCATCAATTCGACCTGAGCGGAAGACCTCCACTAAACATATTCAGGATGAACCCATCATACTTGGTTGAACGAGCGCATTCCTACATCTATGCTCCAAAATGTAACAAAGGGGTGTCCCCCCCAAAAAAAATAGTCAGGGTTACTATAAAAGTAAAATGGAACTAAGTTCTATACATAAGGACATGTGGGTGTAAGGATCTTGTGTCAGTATACACACTTGATATATTTAGCAAACCACTGCAATGGACTGTACGCTTGTCTATTGCAGGGAGCACAGATTTGAGGTGATCTGTTAGCTGCGAGTCAAAGTTTACAGCTTTGTTGTACATGTGTAGCGATTAAGGAGATGGTGTCAGACAGCCAGGGAACCTACAAAGCCCTTCTTGCTCAGTTTGACAGTTTGTGTCCTCATATTTCCGATTTCTGTCATGTCCATGTTCCTCAATGTAATGGAAAAAAAAACAATTAAGGTGCCCAAGAACTCCAAAATAGTCAGTATTCTGGTTTAATCAGTTGGTTCCTACAACACACTTCCAGCCAGTACAGTTTAACAATCTAGATCCTCCTCAATCTAATCCACTAACTGGTGCTCTGGTGTTGAACAACCACAATAGAACCACTACGGACCATATATTCGGTCAATGTTGAAAACGTATTCACTATTTTGCTGCGTTTCTGTAGCACTGCAGCTCAGTCCATTGGCTCAGTTTGTAAATTGAGGCTCACAAATAGTTTATAAAAAAAATTGCTGTACCAAGGGTGCAGTACGGTTTAGTTGCCGATTTTATTTGTCACATGTACAGCACAGTGAAATACCCCCCCCATCCATATCCCAGCTTGTTTTACAGCTAGAATAAGAGTGCCCCTTGTAACATGGAAGGTTAAGGGTCATCTTAGCAGTGCTGGGGTATGAAACCCTGACCTTCTGATCAGTAACCCAGAGCTGTAACTGTCGAGCCACTACATCTCCAATTCAAACAGAACCAGAATGATAGCACTTTTAGATGCTCTTGGTCTGAATGAGTTTATTCTATCAACTAATATTGGATTAGGCAAGTGTTGGGCTTAAAGTTGTTCTCTTCCAGATTGTGATTTAGGTTAATGAGCCACTAATATCTACAGCATAAGACCGGTGACTGGATAATAAACTGCCAACTCAGTGGATTTGATTATGAAAATCAGTGTGTCACTCAGTGTTACTGTGGTTAGCTAAGTGTTGAATCTATTCTGCTTTTCAGGAAATCGTTCAAAAGTATTTGTTGTTTGTTTTAAGGGATGCAGATATTAATAATTTTTGGTAATCGAGTATTCTAACGATTAGTCTATCGAGTAATGGGATAAGAAGATTATTTTTTTTTTCATTAAACAGCAATTCTAAATATACAAGAGAAAATCAGACAATATTGCAGTCTGTAAAAAAAATAAACCCATTTAGTGCATTTAATCGACATATTACATCAAAATCCAGATGCAAATACAAAAAGTAAAAATATAAGATTTAATTTCATATGACTTAATGCCTTCTGTGTTTATGTTTATAAACGAGACCCCTGAGCGGACCAGAGTTTAGAGGGAGGTGCGTCAGTAATATAAGTCCGTGGGGAAACACAGTGTTCCGTGTGTAGTCAGATGGACTAAACGATACACAAGTAATTTCCTTCGATTTTTTTTGTATTCGAGTTACTCGAGGAATCGTCTCAGCTAGTTTGTTTATTAGGGTGCTTGAGTTTTTATATCCTGTTTGACTTTTATTATTTGACTCTCCACAGGACCAGGTCAGACACACTCAGCCATGTATCCTGCCTCGAATTACTATACTGGGGTTCCTCAGCATGGTTACCCCACCGTGCCGCCTCAAAATACCCCTCCTGGAAAAGCTCCACCGACAAGCACCAACTACAGCACCAACTACTACCCCAACAGCCACCCACAGCCTGGGGCACCGGCCGTCACGGGATCGGCTTTTTACTCTGCTGCGCCAGCCCAGATCCCTGCCAGTACCAACCCCGCTGCTTCCGTAGCGCCTCAGTACCCGCCGCATTCCTACCAACAGCATTACGCTGTGTCTGCGAGTTACTACGGACAGAATTACACCACCACTACCCAGGGGCAGCAGAATCCCCCGCCAGCATCAAGCGGCGCTAACCTCGGCCCCCCGCTTTACCCCATCGTGTCTTACCCGTCGGCCCCTGGAATCAGCCAGTATGGAACGCTGCGCTCGACCCAGGCTGCTGCGGGAGCACCGCCTACTCGGAGCCCTTTGCAACCTCAACAGCAGTATTCTCAGGGCAACGGAGCCACGCCCACACCACCAGCTCAGCAGGGCTACGGTGCCCCGCCCCTTCAACAAACAGCTGCCATTAATGGCCAATCAAATGCAGGTAAGATTCAAGACCAGCACACATTAAAGATGGTTTCATTGTTAGCATTTCCAAGTGCACATCCTTCGGATTTACTGCTGTTGAACCACATCAGTTTGCCAACATACCCATTAACTATATATATATATATATATATATATATATATATATATATATATATATATATATATATATATATATATATATATATATATATATATATATATATATATATACATCCGATTCATACAGCAGATGTATTCAACCCCATTAATGCTCAGATTACAAATGATGCATTGCTTGGTTTTCTGTGGTAAATTCTAAGTTGAAATCAGATCTGGACTTTGACTTGCTAACTGTAGAACATTCACCTACTGGCTTTTACTGCACTCCTGCACTGCCTTTGGCCTGTGCTTTAGAAAGAGTAAAAGCTAAGTATTAGATTTTTTTTTTTTTCCCGCCTTGTTTGTTTGGTTCGTGACTGACCAATCAGTTATAATGTTCCCCTCCCGATGTATTTTGCGCCACCTGTTCTACCTTAACTTTAGACCAGAAACCCAAGTTCTGAGAGTCAAATGAAACAAATGAAAATTTTGTATTTTTTTTTCATTAGGGATGTTGGTAATTGAGGTACTGCCTGGCTTGAGTTTGTGCCACACACCAAGCTTGGAACTTGTCTCAATCATATAATCATAACAGTAAATTCATCTTAACTAGGCCACTCTTAGGCTTTAGACTTCTAAATTGATTTCAAATTCCTAAGTGTGAAACTCCATTATCTTATCTTTAACTTCATTGGAACGATCCTTGACCTTCGTTTTCGCTCGTTTCCTTCAGACTGACTGACTGTTCTTTATAAAACAGGAGACGTTGTAATATTTCAGCGGTGAATGCTAATTGTCCGGGGTGAATACTAAAGCAATCGGCACTCGTCAGTTTTCGGTTTGAAACAGTGGCTCACTGAAAAATAGTTTTGAATTGAATTTGCATTTAAATGTTACCATATTTTGCATTGCATCCCAGGCCAGCAGCACTACAATCAATCTGCTCCACCTCCTACGGGCCCCCGTTATGCAACAGAGGGTGGCGACGGACATCGCCTGCCGTCGGGGACCTCGTCCACGTCCGCCCAGTCGTCCCCAGGACGCCAGTCGGGTAAGAACAGACCTTCATCCCACTGTCTACTCGTCTACCTTTTTAGTTTCTTCAAAAGGCTTCAGTGCTTCACAGTTCAGGCTGCGAATAATTGACTTCTAATCAGTTGGGATGGTTTACAATTTTTTATGTTGTATTTGACTCTGGGTTTGTACTGGTGGTCTATCAGGTATTAAACAATGCCTATTTAACGTTAATCAGCATTTGATTTTATTCTTTTTATTCTCAAGTTCTATTGTTTTCTCTTGTATCACTATATAACATGCCGATCCCATTTTTAAGCAACATGTCTAGTGGACTTGTGTATATTCTCCTTAAAATCCAATTAGCAAAACTATGACCCACTATTATGAAACATCAGAAAACATGAATCGTGCTAAAATGTCAGTTCCAACGGTCTAAACATCTTTGAACGCCGAGTGATGATACATTAATAATACTACAGATACGTTTTTGTCTCTTTGACACTCCATTAAAGTAAATCCGATTAGTCGATGACCTTTGACCGAGCATTCTCTCTCTCTCCGCTCTCGTTCTCACCCGTAAACGGTGCAGCACTGAAGTTTCGCTCCACTCGTAGCCGCTTCTGTTTTGTCCATTTTCCTCGTCTCCATTTCTCGTGTGTGTCGCTCAGCGCAGCCATTTCTCATCATCTCTTTCTGTCTCCGAGTCATGTTTGTTGTTGTGGGGAAACCCGGCGGGTTCAGAGTCGTGCACTTTGCCAGCCCCGTTCTTCAGACGCCCGCTCAAGACGCATCCTCATGTCTCGCTTTTCCTCGTCCCCCTGCCTTCCTCATTCTCCTCCGGCTTCGGCCGAGCCGTAGTTCTATTGCCGAAGGTCCTGTTTGTGTCCTTCTCCCATTAGATTTTTCATGCCTCATTCAGAGCAGTGGTTCTCATGTCTCATTCCTGGATCAGATCTCGGTTTCATTCCGATCGTCCACGGTAAGGCCAGAAATATGTGGACGCCGATCATTTGCGCAGCTTTTTACAAAGCGTGTTTTAACGTTTTTTTTTTCGGGCAAACCGAACTGCAAACTACAACACCGGAATACCGGAATTCTTCCACAGAACACAATATGATTGATGAAGACATACTACTAAAGGAAACAAGGAGATCTGTGTGGTTAAAACAAACATAACTAAAAACCCCGTTCCCTATGATTGTGATTTCATTATGAACCTCCAGGAGAAGGATTGAGAACCTCTGTGTGTGTGTGTGTGTGTGTGTGTGTGTGTGTGTGTGTGTGTGTGCACATTGACAGCGCATCTCAGTCTTCATTCGATCAGTGTTCCACCCCCACTCCCATATCTATTCTCTTTTATACTTCTCTTTTTCTTTTTATGTTTTATTTAATTTGTCACACTGTTAGTCTTTTGTTTTGGCATTCTCTCTCTCTCTCTCTCTCTCTCTCTCTCTCTCTCTCTCTCTCTCTCTCTCTCTCTCTCTCTCTCTCTCATTTACTCTTCTCTTATCTGTTCCTCCTCTGTTTTTTCCTCTTTCGTTCTTCTGTTTCTTCCCCCACCGTTGTGCCTCTTAATGTTTCTTACACATTTTTTGCGTCTTGTTTCCCTTTTTTTTATTCAATCCCCTTTCTCTCTCTCTTTTTAATTCTCTTTTGTCTTTCATTTTATTTTACTTTCTTCCTCTTGTTCCCTCTTTCCTTTGTCCTCTACCTCTGTCTCTTTTCCCCCTCACTTTCTCTTTTCTTTGATTCTTCTCTCCTCTTTTGTCAAGTTTTTCTGCCTCCCCACACTTTCCCTTTCTTGTCCTCTTCCTGCCTCCTCACTCTTTCACACCCCCTTGTCTCTGACAAGACCCAACCCCCCCCCCCCCCCCCCCCCGACCCCAATCTTCTCCTGCCCTGTCTCTCTGATGATTGGCTGTGCTGTATTTCAGGGCTGCTGATTGGTGGATATGGGGGCAATAGAGCTGCTAGTTCCTCCTCAGGGTTGCCAGGTGACCACTCCTCATCCAGTTCGGACCACGAGGACGAGGATGAGGAGGATGAGGAAGCAGGTCGGCTTTCGCTTTTCTTTTTCCTCCCGACCGTATCGTCCTCCCATCTTTCCAGTGTAATCCAAAAAAAAACCCAACCAGCCCCCAAGTTCACCCGATTCCCTTCGTCCAATCACGCGCAGGCACTTCGCGTATACAATAGTGCACATTTCAACAGAAGGAATGTACCATACGCCAACACTGTGTTTTAACCTCAAATATAATGAAAGTCTCCGCCAAAATCTTTTGTGTAAATTAGCAGATGTGGGTTAGGATCTGTAACCTAATATACACACTATGCTAAACACTATACCACCATATATATAGTACATTTACTGCCAATTTATTCGGAATGAGAAACGAATAGAAGGTACGACCCGGAGTTGCTAAACAGCATGGATTCCACACGGCATTTGAATCGTTCCTTTGAGATTCTGCTCCATGTCGGCACGGTTGCATCACATCGGCTGATGCGTTTATCTAAAGCCGTTTGCAACGACGACCAAAGCCTAACAGACTCTGCTTGGATGTTGAATTTACAGCCTTCCGATTAGTATCCCGCCGCAGATACGTCCGCTGTATACGTTCTCTGACCGCAGGGGTGTCTAATCTTTTCCACTAAGGGCCAATCAATCAAAGGCCACATCACTGTCATTGAAAATGAAGATCATTAGATTATAAATAGGTAGAATTTGGTGTGGAATGAAAACCTGCACCCACACCGGCCCTTTGTGGAAAAGATTCAGGATTTTACTATTGGTTGTGCGGTTTTGGTGCGCCGATACCTGCTGTAGCCTCAGAATGTTTGTGGCAGACAGAAACAGGGCCTGATGTGGCTTTCTGCTGATGTAGCCCTCTGCCTTAGTTTTAAAATGGTTTTCTTCTCACTATCTTTATAAAGTGTATTTATTAGCCATTTTTCAGATGTTTTTTGTACCATGACCCGGAGTCTAAACAATTTCTGGAATCCGCAAACCGGCCATTTCTGGCATCAACAGTCACTGATTTCACAATTGTTCTGACAAGAACATCAACTAAAGCTTTTTACTTGTACCTGTATATCTTGCACAGTTGAAGAATAATTCGATCACTGCATGAGTGTGTGCAGCTGCTACTAATAAAGTAGATAGTGAACTAAATATATATACATACACACGACTTGTTACAAACTGTGCATAATAAGTCATCCAAGGCATGAGAGCATTTTTATATTAAACGCAACAAAGAAGACTGTAACCTGCAAGTTATTGCAAAGCGGCGCTTGTGTGGGACGGAAGTACCACAGTGATGCACGAGCACACGAAAAGAAAACACACCGGTGTCACGGATGAAGACGGATCACCAGCACGGTGAGTAAAAACTGTAGAATCCTCATCATGTAAAAATGGTACAGTTTAATGAAGTGCTGTCGTGTAAACTGTTTGTAACTTCGGGAAAGTCAGCAAATAACAGCAGCAGTGAACAATAAAATTTTTTAGTCGCTGTTTATTTTTATGAATTTTTTTTCTTTCAGCAAATGATTATGCATTTGTACACAAATGAATATTTTTTTTCCTTTCTTTTAAAGCCTGTTTGCTCGCTGCGTTTCTCCGTTTTTCAAACGCGATTTACTGCGGCTTTACTACGTGTTTATTTAATTGATGCATAAATCATGTAATTATTATACAAAATTAAATTAATTCATTATTGTAGATGCTGATATCATCGCAACTGAACAAAATGTCTGTTTTGACAATTTCTGTTTAAAAAAAAAAAAAAAAAAAGTATTTTATATTGGTAATTTTTTAAGCACGTTTGTCAACTTGCCATCTGCCATAATCAAATACAATACAAAAATATTGATTTTTACACCTTGCATACTCATTCTGTTTTGGTTTTTTTTGTTTTACAGAAAGAAACAACCCATCATGAGTGATTTTGTTCAAAGGAGAAATCCCCCCATACGCTCCTCAACAAGCAGCCACTAAAAACTTTCTCATGTCAAAATCAATATGTGGCTTTTGCATTTTATTATTATTTTTTATTAAAGTACACTTAAATACATTTCCTGAATTAGTGTTTTATATTGTTTAGCTCATAACATTGAATAAAATGTAAAAAAAATTATAATAATAAAAGCAAAAGGACAGAAACTTTCCACGGGAACTTCTTTTGGGAAATATTCCAAGTCGGGGAATTTATCGAAATGTATCGGAAATTAATCAGAAAATTTGGGAAATGTCATATATCAAAAAATCATATACATAAGTAGAAATGACATTTTGGACTTTGATTTATTGGTTGTAGTTTTGTTGCACAATAGCGTCTACACAACACAAGGACGTTTTAAACATGAATGTTGGTAATATTTGTGTAATTTACTCGAACGACGCTCGCCAAGATGGACATTTTTTAATATTAGTTTGTGCGCAGGATTCAAGAAACGGTGTGTGTGTTGTGTTCTGGAGGAATGCGCAGTGCGTGTAGGGGGCGTGGCCTCAGGAAACCCGCAGAAGGTGTGCAGTATGTATGTGATTGATTGTAGAAATGCAACTGAATTTGCATTAAACCTGGTTGTTTTAAACTACATTTAAGTTCCCTGTTCTAGGCAAACCTGCAATTTTGTAAATTCCCAGTTTATTCCTGCTAATTCCCACGAAGTTTCCAGTCTTGAAAATTCTTGGAATTTTGCAACCCTTAATCCAATACACTGTCCTGTAAACTCTGCAGTAGAACGTTCAGATCTTGTAATATACTAGTATGATTTCTAGAGCTATCAGTCCTTCATTGCTTAAAGTAACAGTTACATAACATTTTATAATTTGTTCATAGTTTGAGGAAAAGGTTTTGGAGACGAGACCCTGCCATTACTTGCTAGCTCACTTATTTAAACCTTAAACCAAAGGCGCACACACAGTCCAAGTCCTTGAGGACGGTATGTTTTGGAGATTTATTAATCGTAATCGTAGTCTTGGGATCTTTTTGTGCAAGTGTTTAGACTTTGTAAGGAGCAAAAAAGAACCAAACGTCCTCACAGCGCTTTTGTTTGAAAATATCCCCGAGCCAAAATATCTTCTTTTGTTTACTGAGGGTGAGGTTATGAAAAGGTCAGGTGCACTCGCTTAGTTCATCGCAAAACATAGTAGCCGTGTACCAATAAGCGAGTTCTAAATATGTTTGCGTCGTTATGTGAAAAGATACCTTTGGTCCTCAAGGCTTTCTACTCCCAGTTTTGCTCTTTACACACACACACACACACACACACACACACACACACACACACACACACTATGTATTTAAAAATAGGCTGTGCGAATATTACTTCTGGTTAGGTGCGTGTGTGTCTTTTGGGGGCTCCGTACTTGTGTGTGTGTGTCAAGAGGTTAGCTCTTGTTAATGAGCATCCCTGAGTTGTGTGTTCGTGTATTGCTCTTGGGATGCGAGAGGAGGGGATGCGTGTCTAAACCTGTGTCTCATTGTCACGCTGCTGGCTTTGTAAGCTAATGCTCTGTGTGTGTGTGAGGCCGGGAGATAGAAAGAAACTGGGACCGGTCCACACGTTAACGGGGTTTGGTGAGTTTTTGTTGCAATTAATGGTCGGTCTAATACAATGCTGACTTGCCTGTCAGTTCAGTTCCATTGAAACAATCCCATAGCGCGCTTTCAATAATTTAGTAAGATTTCTAATATTTGCTGAATTTAACAATGTTGATCGAAGTGAATTTGAATGCGTGTTTAATGAATCTCGTGCTACAATGCCATTGATAAATGAATTCGTTTTAACATAATATTAATGAGGAATTCGACCCAAGGAAGCTTTAAAACTCATTTATACCGAGCCTAAACTTAACAACGATGTGGTGCGGTTTGAGTCGAACGTTCGCGGATGCGATTGTTTGAATGTATAGCAGGCAGAAGATTGCATATAGGGTATTGATCCAATACAGAAAGAGCAAAATTCCAGGAATTTTCACGACTGGAAACCTTCCATGAGAATAACTGGGGATTTGCAATATTGCAGGTTTGCCTACAACGGCAACTTCGATGTAGTTAAAAAAAAATAAATCTTGCAGGATAATTTCGGTTCAAACAACCAGATTAAAATTGAGATTGTGTTTCTACCCTGACCATTCAATCACATGCACACAGCACCCTTACTGCAGGGTTACTGAGGCCACGCCCCCTACACACACCGTAACATGACACACATCATTTCTTGAAATCTGCACACACAATATTGTCCAAAAATGTCTATCATGGTAAGTATTCACATAAATGTTATCAAATTATCAAATCATATATAACAACCTTAAATGATGCAGTTCATAAAATTGCCTTAAAGTTTCTAACTTGTAATATTTTCCAAAATTCCCCAGATGAAGTTTCCATAGAAAGGAACATTTTTCCACCCCGTTGCAACCCTACTAGTCTGTGGCACGTTTCACGGTTAATCGAAGGAGAATAGACTTGAAGCGGTGCTCTGCGAAAATACCAAGAGATCATCTACATACAATAAAGCTCCTATAATCTGAAGCATCTGAAAATGCTAGCTCAGTGCTTAAGGTGCTGGGTTACTGATCGGAAGGTCTGGGGTTCAAGCTGTCACTCTTGTCTGACCCTGCGCTCCGAGCCCACGAGCTGGTATATGTGAAGAAAGATTTTCATTGTGCTCTAATATATATGTCACAAATAAATGCTATTCTATTCTATTGTGTTCTACAGTAAATAAATACGCTGTGAATAATGTAGCGGAGCTTTGCGTTTTTTTTTATGGGCAAGAGGAAGTGTGGTGTGGTGTTCATCCTGTACTATAATAGGTTAAGGGGGTGGGTTGAGTCCAAATGAGACGCATGCCATGTGTTGATTGCTGGACACTTTGCCTATTTGGTTGTTGTGTTCTCCCACAGGTGCAGACAGCTCCTCCACCACCACAGGGAGCGCATCTCCAGTTCCCAACTGCTATGAGTCCCTGGAAGGAGGAGGCTACTCAGGTACACCTTGAATTCGACGACATTTATGCAGGAAGTTTGCGAGCAGGCTGTGGGTGTCTTGGGGGAAAATGGTAAAGATTGAAGAAATTTATTTATTTATTTAAATTTTTAAAGGTCCTCCTGGTCCTGCTGCTGCTCCTCCTGCTGCTGTTCCTCCTACTGATCCCCCCAAACAAGCCCCACCCTTTGGCTACAACTATCCAACCATGCAGCCAGGTTACCAACAAGGCCCTGCCCCCCGACCGGAGCCCATCCCTTCGCAGGGAGCATATAATCAACCGGGATATCAGCCATATTCACAGGTCATTGTGACTACAGTTGCTACATTGGTGTCTATGTAGAATGTGAGCTTTGACAGTCATGTGTGTGTGCAGCCATTCCCCAGTCTGAACCAGCTCTCTACAGCACTGGGTGGACTGAGTGGCGTTCCTGAGCTGGAGGTCGAGGCACTGCGCCCAATTAACCTGCTGCAGGAGAGAAACATGCTTCCCCCGACACACTTAGTCCCACCCGAACCCAAGCTCAGCAGCGACCTGCGCAAGGTCAACTGCAGCCCAGAGTAAGCAAATACACATGAATCAGGAATTTCTAACAACATACATGAAACCTGACTTTGAACATGGCCATAGAAGCCGGCGTGGCGTGAAGAAGATAAATCCAGTGGATACAGTAAAAGAATGAAATCAATTAGAACTTAGTTCCTTTAGACAAGCGTACGTTATTTACTTTCACTAGATGGAGAAAAAGGTTTCCGACCATAAAGTTGAACTTATCATTAAACTCTCGCTCTCTCTTTCTTTTTTTTCTTTTTATCCCCCTGTCATTTTTCTCTATCAGTACATTTCGCTGCACTCTGACCAGCATTCCTCAGACTCAGGCCATGCTTAATAAAGCTCGTCTGCCACTTGGACTCCTGCTGCACCCTTTCAGAGATTTGACGGTACGAAAAACTGGCTTTCGTTTCTTTTCTTTTTTTTTGGAAGAGAAAATTTTTACTTTCATATATTTGAATGGGGTGGGGGCATAGAATCGAGTGAACAGGGAGGAAGGGCCTTGATTAGATCAGGTAGGTGTGACTGAGTGGGATGGCCCTTGGTAGCTTTGAGTAGTGCCATGCTCACATGAGTTTGGATGGGGCAGGTGGGTATGGGTTTGGATGGGGCAGAGGGCATTGGTTTTAGTGGGGCAGGTGGGTGTGTCTTTGATGGAAACAGGCCAGCATGGGTTTATAATACATCAAAGTACAAACAAGAAATTAGCTTTTCTTGTCTCTCAACTCGCCCCTCTTTTTTTCCCTCACTGCAGCAGTTACCAGTCATCACGTCCAACACTATCGTCCGCTGTAGGACGTGTCGGACATACATCAACCCGTTCGTGTCGTTTCTGGATCAGCGTCGGTGGAAATGCAACCTCTGCTACCGTGTGAATGATGGTAAGATAATCGACTGCGGCGAGTACAAACGGAAGGACGAGCGGCCCGATGGTCCGACATCAGGAGCATAACCGAGTGAGTCCGTGCATGCAGATCTGATGATTTGGTGCTTATTTGTTTTTCCTCTTTGTCTTTCAGTTCCTGATGAGTTCATGTATAACCCAGTCACACGCTCCTATGGCGAACCACACAAGAGACCAGAGGTGCAGAACGCCACTGTCGAGTTCATCGCCTCTTCAGACTACATGGTGTGTGTGATTATGCTTTTTGGATGAGAGAAGCAGGATGTATATTTGCATCTCTTTTCAGTTTCCTAAGGTTACAGATGTTGTTGCATACTAGTGGTCTTGACACAATTCCACTATCTGTTTAGTGCTACAAATATCCCTGACTTTCTGTCTTCAAATGTAAATTAACACCAGTTTTTGCCCGTAAAACATTCACCATGTATAGGGCTGTTTTAAAATCTCATGTGACTTTTTTCATCTCAATCCTAATCCACAACTTTGCTCATCCTATTTGTATCTGTATACTTTGCATTGCTTCTCACTCCGTCACTCTCCGTCCCCAGCTGCGACCTCCTCAACCTGCCGTGTATCTGTTTGTATTGGACGTGTCCCATAATGCCGTGGAGACGGGCTATCTGAGCGTGCTGTGTCAGTCGCTACTGGACAATTTGGAGAAGTGAGCCGCGTTATTATTATTATCAGCATCGTGGATTGTGTTTGGTATTTAAGAAATGGCGAAACAGCTTGGAATTAAACGCTATAAAAACTCTTTCTCAGGCTGCCAGGCGATTCTCGCACTCGCATCGGATTCCTGACGTTCGACAGCACAATTCACTTTTACAACTTGCAGGAGGGGCTCTCGCAGCCGCAGATGCTCGTGGTGTCCGATATTGATGGTAAAACAAAAATGTCTCCCTTTTTATACACATGTACCCCGAGCAGGCATAACGTTATGAGCGGTGAAGTAAAGAACACTGATGATCACTTCATTGTGGTACCTGTTAGTGGGTGGGATTTATTAGTCAGCAAGTCAACATTTTGTCCTCAAAGCAGTAAAAAGGGGTGAGCGTAAGGATTTGAACGAGTTGGAACAAGGGCCAAATTGTAACGTCTAGACGACTGGATCAGAGCGTCTCCAAAACTCCAACACAATATTAGACAGGTGGTCATAATGTTATGCCTGATGGGTGTATAAAACTAGACGACTGATCTGATCTTTATCAATACTTAAGAGCTATTAGAGGTCAAACGGGGTGCATTTTATGTAATTTTTTTTATAGATTTTTTTTTTTTTTTTTACTAAATGAATAATTTTTTAAAAAACACTTTTCATAGATGTGTTCACTCCGACTCCTGACAATCTGCTGGTGAATCTGAAAGAAAGCCAGGAGGTACAAGTTTCTTTTTTCGTTGTCTAGCTCTGTGTGTGTGTGTGTGTGTGTGTGTGTGTGTGTGTGTGTGTGTGTGTGTGTGTGTGTGTGCATCATGCACCTGTTTGTTTCATGTGGCTAGTAACGGTTTCTGCGTGTTTATGATCTGCATACGAATTAGCTATTGTTATTTTTATGCATCGCTGTGTTTATCATCTCGCTCTAACACTATCTTGTGTGTGTGTGTGTGTAGCTGGTGAAAGACTTGTTGAACTCGCTGCCCAAGATGTTCACACACACGCGGGAGACCCACAGTGCCCTGGGGCCGGCGTTGCAAGCGGCATATAAACTGATGACGCCCACTGGGGGGCGAGTGTCTGTGTTCCAGACGCAGTTGCCAACCATCGGAGTGGGACTGCTGCAGTCACGAGAGGACCCCAACCAGAGATCCAGCACCAAGGTCTGCTGGTGTCATTAGATTTACAGTAAAAAAAAAACTGCCTCGTCTGCCTGTCAGACACTGTACTAACACGTGTGCCTTACGTACAGGGCGTACAGCACTTGGGTCCTGCAACAGATTTCTACAAGAAGCTGGCTCTGGACTGTTCGGGTCAGCAGATCGGGGTCGACCTGTTCCTTTTGAGCTCTCAGTATGCGGATCTGGCTTCATTAGGTACACGTGCAGTAATACTCATCCTTATGATGTGCATAATAATTATATGAAATACAGAAATTTTGCATTACTAATACTCCCTTTTTTTTTTTTTTTTTTTTTTTTTTTTTTTTTTTTTTTTTTTTTAAGCCTGCATGTCAAAGTTTTCGGCCGGCAGCATTTTCTACTACCCGGCCTTCCACCACGTCCATACCCCGGCTCTGAGGGCGAAGCTGCAGAAAGACCTGCAGCGCTACCTCACCCGAAAGATTGGTTTCGAGGCTGTGATGAGGATCAGGTGCACCAAAGGTACGGGTTTCACCATGGCACCGTGTAATTCGTAGCGGAGATTGAAGTAACCAGTCAGACCTGCTCTCATCGATCACTTATTTAAGAAGCCGCACAACCTGTTTTAGATATTTGTGTCACTGGGACAAAGCGTCTGTTGCGATGTGAAAACTCCTTCGCCCAACCCTGGATATACGGAACTACATTCTTCATCCAAAATCTTAAACAAAAAATTATAATTCCAGCACATTATATCATTAGACAGTAGGATAAATCGCAACATTACTATATTTAGCATGAATCAGGAAATCCGTGTTCATCCATTCTGCCAAACTAGTGCAACGTGCCCGGCAACTGCATATTGTGGAATGTTCACGTGTCAATTTAGTCCCTGAAATTCGAGCATCATGTAGAGCGTCTATTAGACTTGAAACGTCCATCTGTAGTGAATAATAGAGTAAAAACTCTTTCAAACCGAATCGATTTTGTCTCATCTTACCGCTCTGATTTCCCCCAACAGGAATGTCAATCCACACCTTCCACGGCAACTTCTTTGTGCGCTCCACCGATCTGCTGTCTTTGGCTAACGTGAACCCGGACTCGGGCTTCGCTGTCCAAGTGTCTGTAGACGAGAACTTAGCCGACACTTCGCTAGCGTGTTTCCAGGCTGCCCTTCTCTACACGTCCAGTAAAGGTATAGTTTGTATGCGTGTGCAGGAATCCTACACATTTTCCATTTCAAAATTTACTTTTCCTGACTCAAACATGCAGACTCGTGTTAAGAGTTAGAATCTCTTATGTGATCTATTATGTTACCAAATAATTGTTGGAGGGATGTAGCATGCAAATAATTCCATTTTTTTTATTTAACTTTTCCAAAATGCGTAGGAACAGCGACAGTGCCAGACTGTAGAATGATAGAAATAGTTATTGACACCGATTTGTTAGTAATGAATAGTCATTTGGTAGTTAGCTATAACAACTCCTTCTCTGTTAGTGTTTAAATAGATTTGCATTGAATACAAATACGAATGGAGTAGCTGAAGTACGTCGTGTTCTGATTGGTCGGTGTGTGTGCGATTTACAGGCAAGCGGCGAATCAGAGTTCACACCCTGTGTCTGCCTGTGGTGAACCAGCTCAGCGATGTGTTTGCAGGAGCTGATGTCCAAGCCATCACCTGCCTGCTCGCCAACATGGGTACACACACGCACGCTGCATTGTGTATCCCTGCCGTGTATTTATTTTTCAAAAATAAATTTTTCACTGAAAACTTCTGTCTCTCTCGTCTATGCAGCTATAGACCGCTCTCTCTCCTGCAGCGTTTCGGATGCCCGGGACGCCCTGGTGAACGCGGTTGTGGACTCGTTTGAGTCGTATCGCTCCAATATCTCCAACGTGCAGCAGACTGGTGTGACTGCCCCCTTGTGCCTGCGCCTCTTTCCTCTCTACACACTCGCTCTGCTCAAACAGGTGCGATCACAAGCATCGCATTGCAGCCGGAACTTATTTATTTGTAATAATCACAGAGAGGCTCTGGGGTACACTGGCACTCTTCACATAGATTTAGAGTTTAGTTTTGAGGTACACTGTTAAAGCTGCTGTATGGGATTTTTAATGGCCGATGTCGATATTAAGAAAGCAATTTGGCCGGTATAATACGTGAGTAAATGAGAGCCATTCGTGAAAGTAAATGAACACTTATTGATAATTAAAATATTCCAAAATATCGTCCGATATTTCGGCTACAGCAATGTATCGATCGACCACTAGTTCATACCATCTTAATTCCGATTTCTCATCGTTCAGATAAACCATCATTTATGACAGGTGAGATAAAGTGTACAACTTTGTTCCGAGCAGAAAGCGTTGCGGACGGGGACAAGCACACGGCTGGACGAGCGCGTGTTCGCGATGTGCGAGTTCAAGAGTCAGCCGCTGAAACAGATCATGCGCACGATCCACTCCGACCTCTACCGCATTGACAACCTCAATGAACAGGTAACGCACGCACCATTTGCACACACTAAACTCGTTCTTAATGTGTGGGGCACACTCCCTCTAGTGGTAAATAAAGGCACGACAGGTGAATGGCAGGATTTTTATTATTCTTAATTATTACTTATTATATAGATTATTTATTAAGAATAAATACCCTCGAAGCAAACACAATTATACAAGTGAATTAAAACATCAGATAGGGTAACTTTTTAGTTTACTTTTGATGTTATTGATTTAGAACTTGATATTTCAAAATTTTTTTTTTTTTTTACTTGGAGTTTTTCATTACCTTTTTGGGGTGATAGAGGACAGGTGGGGCTTGAAAATCCACCCCTCCAAAGAAATAAGTTTGAGAATCACTGCATTATTCTAACCAGTATTCACTGTCTTGCAAGAAGTAGCAAGTATCTTGGATTATGTGTTACCTGGGTCAGGTTATGTCATTCGTTTGCAACGAGCAAATCAAATTTATAAACCTTACCATAAATATTTAAGGTATGATATAAAAATGTATAGAATAGTCGTCGACTGTAGTCAAGGATCTAGCGCCTGCTTTTAGTTTTTTTTTGGTTTTTTTGTTGTTTTTTAATCCCTGTAGTTAATTCTGTGACTTTGTGTTTGTGACGTAGGGGGCGCTGCAACTGAATGAGCGGGTGATTCCTCAGCCTCCACTGCTGCAGCTGTCAGCTGAGAAGCTCACCAGAGAGGGGGCTTTCCTCTTGGACTGTGGCAGCGTTAGTGCATATCTATACACACAACTTTCTGCTCCAACATGATTCTGTAGAACTACACCATTGTATTAATCCACAAAACTCAAATCCATACACATCTACACCCTTTTCTATAAATACCAAATTCTGCATAACCCAAATTATTCCACACGACACACACCTTCAGCACAACCCGTACCCTTTTCTCAACAGGCTCACACTGATAAAATGCGTCACCTTTAAATTCACTTTGAGAATGAATGAAACAATATATTTGCTCTTTATTGCTGAATCTTTGACCCGTTTGTCCTGTAGTCGATGTACCTGTGGTTGGGGAGGAGCTGCAATGAGGCATTTATACGAGACGTCCTGGGCTGCACAGACTACACATCCGTGCCCGTCAGCATGGTGAGGGTTTTAATCGTGTTTTTATTCGGTGCTAGAACAGAAATATGAACCCATTTCTATATAGACCATTTTAAAATTTTGAAAAGGAACTGACGGGATGCGTGTGTGTGTTCGGGAACAGATCGAACTTCCAGAGTTAGAGACACCGGCTTCGGAGAGAACCAGAGCTTTTGTGTCCTGGCTTCAGGAGTCCAGAGGATTTTCTGCCGCCTTCTATGTCCTTAAGTACGCCTGCTACTCGTGTTTTTATTAATTTTTTTGGTCAGTAGCATTAAAGTGCATTTTATTTGCTCTCTATGGCAAGGTGAAAGGTTTTTTACCACTTTTGTTCAGGTGGAATTCCTTCCACGGATTCCTATATCATTGTTGGGAGTCAAACTTAATCCATCCTTTCTGTTCATGATTTTTAATATGCCTACCTGTCTTCCTTTCTCTCTCTCTCTCTCTCTCTCTCTAGGGACGACCCTTCAGCAAAGAGCAGTTTCTTCCAGCACCTGATCGAAGACCGTTCTGAATCTGCCTTCTCCTACTACGAGTTCTTGCTCCACATCCAGCAGCAGCTGTCTAAATAGAACCTTAGCCCGGTCTTGACAATATCATGGATCCTGTCGGGCAGGACGCCGCCCCCATCGTCCGGCCACGACACAACACCCCACCCACCACCCACTGGCCAGTCACAGCCTGTGGTGCCTCATAGGGGGTGGGGCTAAAGATCATTGCAGGAAATCAAACCGAGCAGCAACGCGAACATAGCGCCAAACTGTAAACGAAAAAAAGACGCTCTACCCTTTATACACACACACACACACACACACTCTTAACCGAATCTCCTCCCCTGAAGAAATGTTTCGCCGCCTTTATATCACATGCGCTGTGTGCGTCTCTTTCTTTTTCTCTCTTCTAATCTTTTTTTTTTTTTTTTTGACAACTTCCCTTCCTGTGCGCTCGGGGAACCCTGTGATTTACGTTCTGTAGCTGTTAACATCGCCGTTTCCTTTTCTCATCGCTTTAACACTGCCTTTCCTCACAAACCCCCCCTTGATAACACCCGATAATCCGATGTTATCGTTCCCTTCACTGACAAATATATATTTAGTTTCTCCCTCTTTCCTCTCACCGTAGTATTCCTTTCGTTCGCGTCCCCTCATTACGTTTTTAATCACGAGTGTGCGGGTGTGGTTTTCAACACCGAGCACTAGTCGATCTTTATCCCATCTCTGGGAGCTAGAGGTGAAGCGATGGCATGTCCCCCCCGTCCCCCCCCCAAACACACAAACACAAACACACAAATACACACACACACCTGTGAGAGGCCCGGATCTGTGCTGTTTCCAAAGCCGAGATCATCCTTCTCTCTTGTTTTCTTGGGGAACCATACGGTAACGCCTCGCTCTCCACTTTATAACTCTGGAGAAAAAGAATATTTTATGTGCGATAATTTATGATGAGCTTATTGAATAAAATGAAAGCCTATTCCTCCTCGTCTCCGGTGTCACCTTTCATCGAGTTTATGTACGAACAGAAACACGTGAAATTCAGGAACGTTTCATGTCAAGGTTTTAGGACTTGAGTGCTTTTAAAACGGCTTCCAATTAAGCCGTTTTAACAAGCCATTATGCTTTTTACATGTAGTTAGAAAGCGAATACAAGAAGATTAATATGGTCATGATTTTTTATTTTTATTTACCTGCAAAGACTAGAACAAGTAAAATTCCAACATAGAAAGAGGAAAAAAAAGATGATTTTACCACAGAAACCTCACCATATGGCACCAAATGAGTTAGCTTCATGCTACCACAAGACCAATTACCTCCCGCGCGCTTTTCTATTGGCTCGTCAGACCGAAGCCCGCGAATTTGGCCGGTTAGTGAAAAGTGAAAGTAAAAGCTACCGGAAGTGAGCGTTTCATTAACATCCGGCGTCCTTTCCCTTTCAGTCCAAACACATTTAATTCGCAGTTTTATTTAAATTACTAGTTTTAAAATACAATTATTTTATAATTAATATTTATAAATGCTCATTAGGTGGCACTTAATTAAATTCGAGTCAACTGATTTAGTGAAACATATCACGGCTCTTAGCTTTTTTTCTTACCGAAGGAAATCCACAGAAAGCGAATTCCTCATGTCTTGATTTTTTATAAACTCCTTAACTTACTTACACTCTTCTGACTTTCATTCACGAATTTCCTGTCACTTGCAGTTTGTCAGGAAAACGTCAAAACTTGTGTAATGATGTACTTATACTTTTTTATGTAGTATATCTTAACAATATGAGGACATCTATAAAAAATAAACCATACAGATTTTTTGGGTTAAAAAAAATATATATTTATTTGTGCTCTTGCCTGTTGTGTTCTCAAAGAAGTACATGTTAAGTAAATCAATCTTTTTTGCCATAAAATATCAACATATCCAATTTCTAATCTATTTCCGTTGAATGTATATAGCAATACGTATATTAAACAAAACGTGAATACACGTGGCCGGTTGAGATGCTGCCCCCTAGTGGTGAGGTTCTCATACGACTCAGAAATAAACTTTTAACATTCGATATATTTTATATTAGGCCATATTAGACTGATATTTTCTTTTTTATTTTCCTATATTCACTCTCTTTTTTTTTTTTGAGAGCATGGGAGATGGGATTTCAGAGATGAGAATTCTAGAAATGTTCTATAAAATCTGCTGCTTTTCATTCTGATGAGTGAATCGAATAAAATGAATGAAAGATTTCAATATAAATGCGCACTTTTGCTGTGACGTGTTTTTTATTTTCAAAGGATTTCAAAATTCTCTGACAATCTGTCAACTGCATCATGGTTTTTCCTTTTCTTTATTTTATTTTAAACGTTAAACATAAATGGCGAAGGAAAAAAAAAAAGTATTTATTAGCTTTAGTGACTTTTTTGCAACCATATGTGATTCTTCACAAAGTTGGAGGCCTACAATGGATGCGGTAGCATGAAATTTTCTTTTCACCTGATCTAGGAGATCCAGATCTGTTCCAGCTTCATGAAGATATACTTTACATGGATTTTAAGGAAAGATCTGCTGTAGAGATCTCACCTTAATTTAAACACATTTAGCATGAATTGGAACCCTACCCAGGCCTCCTCACCTCACCTACATCAGCAACTGATGCTTTTGTAGCTGAATGGACATAAATCTCCAAAAGCACATGCAACCTGAAAAGGTGACTGGAACCTTTGTTGGAGTGGAGATTATTTTAAGAGCAAATTGAGCCTAAATGAGATGTTTATAAGGACTTCATGTTTTCATGACATGTTTACTGAGACCCTGAGATACCTTTCCTGGACTGTAGGCCCCACACCTAATAACACTGGTAAACAAAATTCTATAACATTTCTTATTCTCTCAGACATATGCAAATCTGGACCAAACAACACAATCCCACATTATATAACATCCTAAGACCAGACATAGAATGGCTACAGGAAACCCAGTGCAGTGCAGGCTTCATGCACTCATAAAGGAGAGGAAGCTGAGTAGCTGGCCATTGCTCTCTCAGTGTATCGGCTAATTACACAATAATCACCCAAACAAACGGCTAAAAATATTCGAGCTGTTATCAGGTCTTCCTGAAAATGTCCAAAGAAATAAATTGTGCTTACTTGTATTTACAGAGGTGGGTTTATTGCACAACACAGTGGTCACAGAAACTAGGTCACAAAATCTATCTAATGTTGGACGTAATTTCTTAAATTAAAAATTTATATATCATTAAATGTGATTTTATATATATATATATATATATATATATATATATATATATATATATATATATATATATATATATATATATATAATTAATAAATATATATATATATAATGTTTATAATGTATATATTAAAAACATTCATTTTGGTTTTTTCCCCCTGCAATAAAAGTGAATGGCGTACATTTTGCAACACTGCCCTCTAGTGTGACAAGTCATAAATGCATTCGGCTAGACCAAATTTTTCATTATGAACGACTTTTTTCCCCCAGTGTTGAACTCTGTTTCGTAATAATCCACCTCTCAGCATCGATAGTGTAGTGTTACAATGCCTGAAATAGATCTATATGTATATAAATGTAGTTTGCCTAGTTGATTTAAGTAGAAACAAACTTTTAATAAAACAAACAACATATGTAATTATTCGTATACATCACAGTGGATTACTCAGGTGTTGATGGGTATAGATTGGTAATTGTGCTATAAAGAATTGAAACATCAAGCAAACACATCCATTTGTTTGTTTTGGGAAAATTATTTTGCCTACCATTTGCTATGATGCGAAAACTGGATTATTCAATCAATTTGTTTGAACTACAAGCATCAAGATATCTTTCTTACATGATGGCTTGTCAGCTACTAATTAAAGAAGTATAAAATTATTAGTGATACAAGCATTGTTTATCCAAAGAGTCTCAGAGAGGTTCTTTTTAGCTACTAGAACCTGAATATTTTGTAGTACATGATTTTGAAAAATCTGTCCATGTCCACACTAATACGTTTTCGTAAAAAAACACCGCATTTTTTTAAAACGTAGATTTCTGAAGACGTTTTCCAAATTTGAAAACTATGCAATTTTTAGTCACTGCCGCAAATGTCTAAAAGAGCCGGAAAGAAAATAAACGCCGGGCCGAAACGACGCGAGTCGAAGCGAAGTGTATGAGCAACTTCTGGGAAACAAAGTGTGGATATAGCGCGTTTCTTTACCCAAACGCCATTTTTAAATGTATCCGGATTAGTGTGGTCGAGGGCTCGGTCTGTTCAGAAACAAACAATATGGCTGAAATCATCAAGCACCCAGGACAGGCAGATAATTCTCTTGTAAGGATAATAACAAAAAACACAAACACACAAAAATCATAATTTAAACTCTTATTGGTGGTGAAGGGGATGAAACCAGATGCAGAATTAGCCCTATTAATGGACAGGAGTGTAAAGACTACCTGTATAAAGCTCTGGACTAAAAGCTCTGATAAAAGGACAGCAATGACTCTAATGCCCAAACTCATCAATCAGTCTGAGCTGAATTTTGGCGCTTATAGAGTTAGCTAGGCAGGAAAAGTGCTTAGGCAACGCTCTAGACTTAGCGTAGAGCTTGTTTGAACTTAATGCATAATGCTAGGCTCTGGGTAATGATCGTTATTTAGCAAAAATGATGTGAACACTGATTGCAATCACGTTTTCCTCTCTGCTAGTGCACGCACACACACACACACACACACACACACACACACACACACACACACACACACACACACACACACACACACACACACAGCAAGTATTTAGTTTGTTGGGAAACACCCTTGTATCCTCATGGGGGCTCTTAAGCATTTTTAGCTAATGGTTGACTGTGTCAAATGTTGGCTTTGTAATAACAGCTGGATGCCTTCATCCTCTCTCTTTTTCCCTCGATCTATCTCCCTCATTCTCACACACACACACACACTGATGGCTTCTCTTTTATATCCTACATCAATGACGTCACACACATCCTCTTGCCCAGTTATGATGACTTTTTCTCTTTCCTAAATGCCAGCACTCTCTTTTACATGATGTTATGCCTCCCACTGTGTGTGTTGCGATTGTTTTGGCTGTTTTCAAAATGACGCCTAGCACTTCCTTCCATTCTGCGTTCCCCTTTTCATCACGTGTCTGCATGTTCTTCCGAGTTCATCGACAAGACGAAGCTGGACAGGATGAAGAGCGCACAATGAAGAGAGCTAATCATGTCTAATCACGACTATGTTTTCCATTCCCTGAGAACCAACATTATAGTGTGCATTTCTATTGAAGTTTGCTTTTCAGTTGGTACACCACAAATTGCACTTGGCCACATTGCCTTGTGGGTTTAACTCATAGACAAATGATCCCATGGTTATCTTCTAATCATTCTGTACCACTGCCTTGCCTAAGTATTCAACTATTGTGAAAATGCTGGCAAACAGCATCCACACAGCATTTTGCTACCACCACCGTGTTTCACAGGGTCAAGCATATAATTTGCTCCAATCAAAAAGGGTAACATGTTTCCAGTCTTCAAATAGGATTTAAAATATCAGCTATCTTTTTTTTTTACAATTGTTCCATTAAACTCTAATCTCTAGAGGGTATAGTCATCCTCCCATTTAAGCTCTCGAACTCTCTAGATGTAGCTCAGGCATTCTGGCTGTTTTGGAGACCGAGGAATATTTTTTAGAAGCAAACCCTGGTCGATACCTTTCCAGACCATTAGTCTCAGACGTGTTTTAATAGCAACTTCATCTTCATGATGATTAGATATCTTTTCTAACAAATATTGTGATCGCATGATCCTCTTCTTGTGCACATCTCTGCCTTGTCTTCATGTGAATAACGAACATAATGCATGCGGTTTGATATGGAGCATCAGAGGATTTGCTACAAAAGCCTATCTATTCACGTTTAGAAAACGGAAAGCCGAACATAGCATGATCCAAAACTTACATCGTAAACCGTAACCCGGCATGCTGGTTCATTTATAGAGAAAAGAAGCAAACTACAACTTTATCCCATTTGAAATCTTTCGATGTGAATAGTGAAAATAAGAACACACCCAACAACATTCTTGAGGTTTGTGCATAAACAGGAAGCACTAAGGAAGCGCATCTCTGTCATTCCTACATGCTTGTTCAAGTTTCAGAGACACATATGTGTCAATCATCACACAACCTGACACGCCCACACAGTTCTGATTAGGCAGAAAGCAAGAGTAGTTCGAAATAAGCTGTATATTTCATGATCAAATGCTTCTTTAATGGCAGATCACACGTCACACCGTGATTGGTTTCATGTTGACGGGCCTTTAACGCTCATCTTTCAGCATGGCTATTAAACCAATTCCTACACATAATTGCTTTAAAAATGGGTGTGGCCAGTGGAACTTGCTATTTTAATATCCGTGTAGATCAATGCAAATTTCACAAAGGCACCTAAAGAGTATCAGGGCTTTGTAGATTATCTTTAGCAGATTGCTCTCCCTGTTGGGCCACAAGGTGCATACATTTCCTGTATGCACACAATGAGCATTGTTCAACAGGAAGTTAGCTGAGATAATTCTGTTTCACACACACACACACACACACACACACACACACACACACACACACACACACACACACACACACACACACACACACAGCTTGTTAAATAAACAGCTCATTAAACACTTACATTTCTGTAAACATGCAAATCTTATTTTATGATCATAAACATGTATTATAAAGTAGTTATTGCTAAGTTATTAGCTTAGTCATTACCTTTTGATTGATTATGATTATTTGCTATTTGATTTCTCATTATGTAGATAAGACTGAAAGAGCATGAATTACATTAGAATTTATCGGGTCCTCAATGACCTGGCTGATAACAGGTACATTTGGTACATTTGGCTGCACTAAAAGAACAAAAACTTTTTAATTTCTATTATATTTCCATTGTATTGACTTTTATGATCAAGATGTTTTGGAAAATGAACTCTTCCACCTATGCCAATTTTCCCGCACCCGCATTTTCCTGATCGATGGATTAAGACTGCAAGCTAGCCCTGGCGAAAAGGACAACAAAACAAACATTACTGGAAAAGAGGAAAAGAGCCAACAATGAGACAGAAGAGTCGAAGACTGTCAACAAAAATAAAGCTTTTTTTTTGTAAACCAAACGACAAGAGTCCTACTTAAATTCCTTAAAATTATGACCTCGTTGCAGCGGGTGATTCTAATAATTCATGTCCACTCTCTATATATGTGGTGGCCGGCTATCCGACGAGGCCATGAAGCCTTCAAAACTGCTTCACCACCCGGAGACCAAACATCCTGCACGAAAAGACAACCTCTACATTTTTCTGGAGGAAATACATAAACACAAACGACAAAAGCAATTCTGTCCAAGGCAAAATATCAGTTTTGTTCTGCGTCCAAAACTGGTTCGTAGTACAAAAAAGGGTTGGGGACCACTGTTGTAGAATTAATGTAGAAAATTTAGAAATATGACTATAACACTGACAAACCATTTAGTTTCGACTACAATTGATTGGACAGGAGTATTTGGACAATGACTTTTACAGCATTTATGTATTCATCCTTAGTAGCTGCCTGGTGAAGGACATACTGTAGTGCTTCAAATTGTTCTATACTACATTGGTGATAATCGGGGTTTTTTTTATGTTGAAGTTTATTCTCTGAGGATGAGAAACACCTCCCTAAAAGATAATAGTTTCTATATCTTAAACTTCCTACATATATTTTTTTCTGAAAGAGCATCTTAAACTCTGTACTGATTAGAACTACTTGATTAGTAATTAAAATTTTTGATATGGTGTTTTTTATTTTATAATACTAATCAACTCTGTGTGTGTCTGAGTATGTCATCGTAACTGACTATCAGTAGTGCATTGTGTGTACACCACCTCATCAATGTTGTTGAGAGAGCGAAGGGTAGGTGATGAGCCCTTTATCCTGTGTTCAAGGTTCATTACTCTTTAGCTATACATAGCCTGTTATTACACACGGATCTTACACATCGCTGAGCACACACACCACTCCGCCTTTTCCAAACAAACTTTTTATATTTACAGTTTTCTGAGGTGTGCGTGATAGTTTGTGTTTTGTCATATAATCAACCTAGCATGATCCTTAACCAAAACTAGCATGTAATAGATCTTATCCTTAACTCATATTGTAAACTTAGCAAGATCCTAAACCAAAACTAGCATACAGTAGGCTGTACATTAACGACAGCAAAATAAACCATATAATAAAAACACAAGACTAATTTTATTTAAAATTTAACTATTAATACGCTAAACCTTGTATGATTAGAAAGTAACGAGCACATTTCTGAGCATTAAATGCAAAAATTATTTAAATTGATATATAATAAATATAATAAACTTAGCATAGCTTACAGACCTAGCATGATTTCTAAACCCAGACTTTACCCATTCATAATTAGCATACATTAAACCTGGCATGGTCAAATCTAAAGCTGGCATAATAAACCTGAAATGAACCACAAGAAAGCGCTAGCATATATTTAACTTAGCATACAATGAACCTACCATAAACCACAACAAAATAAACCAAATAAAAAAAAAAACCAAAAAACAATAAACCTAGAATGATTATAATTTTAAACTACCATATAGTAAATAACCTATCATGTTATAAACCTAGTACGACCCTCAAATAAAATTAGCATATAATAAACCTAGCACTGAGAGCTACAAAAAACAAATATAGCATATAATAATCTTCCTAAACCAAAAAAAGTAAAACTACAGGTCAGACGTTTAGTATCTCATACAAGTGATTGTGTGTTATAGAAGGGCCCTGATTTTTTTAGTCTAGCTTTCAGAAAAACAAACTTGTATGGGATATATGAAGAAATCTTTTTTAAGCACAGGCGTCAAAATACAGAGAGGGAAAAACTGTTGTATATTGTTTATAATGTGGTATTTATTTATTTTGTTTTGCTGAATTTTTAGGGTCTACTTCTCCTCTTTAGATGAAAGTGTCACTGCTGATCAATACAAAGTTCTTCTGAATGAAAGATTTTTGTCCAAATAGGCATAACTTAGTGCAGAATTACACCTTTATCTAAGGATGAAAAATTATGTAAATCATATACTGTGGCCTATGCTGGGGATTTTGGAGTGGCAAAGTAGCTGGCAGTACACCAAGAAATTAGAAATCTGAATGAATGATTCGGGTTCATTATTACCGCATAGTTCAAGGGAATTAAAGAATCTGTTCCGGCCTTGCTACACTGCAAACACGCACAAAATTTGGCTCGAGAAGCTTGAAATATGGAGATTTATGGAAGTGGCCAGAATTACTTACCTTATTTACCAAATATATCTTGTATTGGCACGTTCTGACCAATCAGAATCAAATGCAACTGTGATAAACTATGTGGTAAATATAACTATAGGTCATGTTGTTCTGCTTTGCTTGGCAAAGCTAATGGAATGCAGTTTAACAGGAGTATGTCTCTGTGTTTTTTTTTGTTGCCTTATGCCCTTTACAGCTTTTGCATTGTGTAAGATGGATATTTTCAGAGTGCAGAACAACATGGGTGTGGGAATGAAGCATCTCTACCACCTCCCCACACATACTCACCCACTTCTCTAATGTCCCTGATATAGACATGATCTAACTGACTGCTATTTCACCATAGTGCAAAACCAAACACCAAATCATCATAGTGACATGCACACTTTGTAACACCAAAATGACAGGGGTTTCTGGAATTGTTCTGTATTTCGGATTCCTGCCAGGTATCCTACAATTTTCAGAAAATAATCAGGTTTTACATTGCGTTTGTACAGCGCTGCTAACTATAGACGCAGAGAAAGAATGAGAAAGAACACTTAAAAGGAACCAAAAGGAAGCACATCCTCTTCTGGGCGACACCAAATAGTCATATTATAAACTACTATAATATCCTGAAGTGTTGAAACAATGAGTAGGATGAGTATAAGACTCCTGGGACTCAAGCACTGGTACACATACTTTATATTATATGACAAAATCTTAGTAATTACCTCTACTGGAATTGCTTTCTACTTGATTTTGGTGGCAAGTTGCAGAGATATATGTCATACAGCTACAAGACCATTAGAGAGATTAGGTACTGATGTAGGGTAAAGAAGCCTGGAGTGCAGTCAGGGTTCCAATTCATCCCAGTGGTTTTCAAGTTGAAAGGTCTAGCATGGGAGATCTTCCATTCCAACCCATATAAACCATATCACTTTTGTTCTGGATCTCTTTGACCAAAGTAGTGAAACACATACAAAGCACAGTAGAAATATCATGACCCGATTGGATTTAAAATATGAAGGAAAGGCAACCAAATACACTCAACAAACTATTTCCTAATCATAAGGTCATTCCTGCCCTTTCGCATCTGACTGATGTCATTGTGAAATCAAATTGGCACATTTTCTATGGGTTCAGGAGTTTCCTCACTCCAAAGAAATAACTGTTCAGAGGTAAAAACACCACCCTTTTTTCACATCCATGGCTTTGTAAAAACAAACCAGCAACGTCCAACCGACCAATCAGGATAAGAGGCGTCTCTACTGGCTTTCATATAGGAAAAAAAACCTTTGCTGTTTGCACTAGAACAAGAAACGAATGTGTGTCGAGGGAATGGTTTTTAAAGAGTACAAGGCTGCCATTTTATTTCCTTGCCTCAAACCAATTCCTTGTTCTTGTATAATCGGGACGAAGAGGCGAACAGGGTTATATTCATGCGCTCGGGCTAAGATTAAAACTTATTTCACGTGCGCTTTGCCTGGGATTACAGTGAACGAATTCAAACACCACCAATGACATGTTTATTGTAAATTGTTAACGTGTGGAAGTTTATTTTATTTTATTTTATTTATTAAAAGCAGTTTCCGATATCACTGTTTCTTTTCCAGTTTTCCAAAGTCTTGAAGCATGTTCCAGTCATAAAACCTAAAGGCAAAAACACATTTTCAGCAACCTGGTTCGCAAAAAAATCATACAATATCTTTTAAAACAATTAAAAACAATTTAATTGTCAACAAAACACTGTAGCGCTTAAGGACGTCGATTTTATTCAATTCATCCACTTCGAAATGATGACATCGCCGTGCCTCGTTGTGCACCATCTACACCTGTATGACACACTATTCTAATTATATTGTGTTGTAAAATATTGTTTTTATATCCGTTCATTGCTTCGTTAAATGATCCCAGCACACTTGCTCACACCTGCAACAGAAACTCGAAGCTGAAGCACATCACAGGTGCATCAACATGTAACAGCACAAAGGTCTAAGGTACTTCTGATGTCACTGTGTAAATATTGAGTCACGTGTTGTGACCAGAAGAGCAGATGAAAAAGCAATTGAAACTTTTTTTTGTGGAAATGTAGGTATAACTGTACAGTAGGTCTGTGGGTTACGCGCATGCGCAGGCATGTTTGCATGGTGCACGCGAATGTGGCTCCCCCTTTTTTTTTATCCTCGGTAAGACTGTGCCTTTAAGCTCTAGTATCGTAATGAACGTTAAAGTCGAATTGGTTGTCCGAGGGGGCGGGAGCGCGTGCAAACTTCTCCTCCTGCACATTTTCTTCTTCTTTTTTTCCCCCAAGATATTACTTGTGTTTATCCGGTAGCGTGCGCTCGCGCTCAAACTCGGGACTGGACTCGGGGATTTATTTTAATCATTTATTGATTTTCATTTATTATTAATATTATTATTTTTTTCCCCCTGGTATTGGACGCCTTTCTGAGCATGGCCTCTAACGGGAGCGGGACAGAGGCGCTAGGCACGCGCCTGGCGGAGGATCAGCTGCGCGTGCTGGAGGAGAATTTCACGCGCGGCGGCCGGAACCCTGAGGGAGCGACGCTCGCGCTCATCGCCGCTGAGTGTGGACTCAGTGAGGAGGAGACGCTGGTGAGGGAACGGGCGTCTCATCACACACACACACACACACACACACACACACACACACACACACACACACACAAACTAATGTCTTAAGTATTTATTTATTTGAGCCCCATATCTTTTTTTCCACCCTGAACTTCCTCCAGCAGAACACATGACTTCCAATCCACAAATAAGAAATTAGTTTTCTTCATTTGATTTATATTCATTTTCAGATCATCTAATTTATTTGTTTGTTTGCGTGTACATTCATTCATTTATCCCCTAATATACTCTTATCCAGTTTTCACCCCTCAGCCAAATGACAGCTGCCAGTCGGGAGATTACTGTAACTTCTGCTGAGATATGAAGTATGAAGCAAACCAGGTTACCTTTTAGTCATGAGAAGCCTATCAGTTAAACACATCTTACTATATTCTTTACACGCCCGGAGGAAAGCGCTATCTGCCCTCTTCTGCATACACGAGTGCACAAACGGCCATATTGATCTAGCACTGCTGGGACTGAAACCCAGAAACACACGTATACTGAGCGTATACTGATAGTCGTCACTTCAGTACAAGTGCTGAATCCAAAACTTCAAAAGTTGGTGAAGAGTCTAGATGATGGCCATTTCGTACGCCAATTCGTGGCAAACATGCCAACTCTGAACTAGTTAAGCATCATACGAATTTTCAACAAGTACACTATTGTATTCATCCAAGAACAGTAAAGTTTTATCGGTTTATCTTATAGTTACATTTGATGGTTTGGAACATCAATGAAACCATTTATGCGGCCACGAATAATCGTTTCGTCCCCGTTAAAAAAAATATTTTGCTGTAAGTTTTTCAGACCACAAACTCAGGCTTGTTGTGTTATCAAGAAACCACAAAACATGCCAAGGCCACATCCTGTGTCGGGACGCCTTACTTCTGTAAATGCTGACACTGGAGACACCTTTCAAAAGTAAAAAAAAAAAAAAAAGCATCCTCTTACAAAAACGTCATTGTATGAACTTGAAGTATTTTAGCAGTGGTGTGGTATTATTATTATTATTATTATTATTATTATTATTATTATTATTATTATTATCATCATTATTAGTAGTAGTAGTCAATATAGTTGCATAGCGAAGATTCTGAGACTAGCGGAAAGTACCCGTGCTTCGCTACGGAAGGCAGAACGCTAAGCAATATGGCAATAAGCAGTAAGCACTGAGCAGGACTGGATGATCAGAGACCAGAACGTAACGTCAACAAATAACGTACTACCCCTTTGTAGTACCGATACAGGGCAAACTACTTTGAAAATAATTTCTATCGTGCATCTAACATGTAATAAGAAACAATGTAGTAAGTTTCATGAGGATCCGTACTGTTATTTCAAAGAGTTTACAATGCGTGAGAAATCGGGTTTTTCGCGAGTTAGCCGCGATCCAGGGCGAATTTTTCAAAACCCTTTCTTAGTGAGCACCCAAGACCCAAGAGGAAGGTATGTTCCAAATTTCATTGCAATCCGTTTAGTGGTTTTTGAGATTTCGTGATGAGAGAGTGAGTGAGTCAGTCAGTGGTATTTGAGCTTTATATATATAGATTTACTTTGAAATTCGGCTCTCAGATAACTACGTTTGAGAAAATGACTGCCAAATGTATCTGCCATTTAGTTAAAACGATTTCTAGTAATTTATTGTGTTTACTGCTCAGCTCTGTTAATACACGATTGATATTCATTACACCTTTAACAAGCATTGCAGTGCATCCTTATTATTTTTCTACCATATTCACACAGCTGAAAACGAGAGATTTAAACTCATGCCCCATGATTTACACTCATTAACTGTTCTGAGGTTCAAAACAGGTTTCTGTGGATCAGAGATGCCCAAACTAGTGTCCGCCTGCCAAAGTTGGCTTTGAACTTTGAGTTGGCCAACCATGGCATATATGAGAAGAGGGGAAAATGCCACTGACATAGATCTTCATCTCCAATTTAACCATTTTTGTTTTATTTTCAAGCTGTGGAAAATGTAATATTAAATTAAATGTATAAAATGAATTAAGTGAATTTGACTTTATTTCATGTACAGTACATGCATACATTCTTCTGCAAAATATGGCAACGAGAAAATTTAGTTCAATTCAATGATTCATGTTTAATTTTTGCTATAAATGCAATTTAATAATTGATTATACTGTAAGGGTTTTTAAGACGTCACCTTAAAGCATTCACTCATTCACAAACGACTATCTGGGTGAGGTTGGATGTGTATCAGGACTTCCAGTCACATTTCGATTGATGGGTAGATGGAAAAATTCATTCTGAACATTTACTACACATGCCTCTTTGGGTATTAATTCAGACAGCCAATCGCGTGGCAGCAATACAGTCTTGCATGTTTCGGTTGTAACATGGATGTTGGTAGTTTGAGTATTTCAGAAACCTCTGATCTCATAAGATATTTACAGCATTTATCCGAGTTTGCACAGAATGTTAAAAAAAATACAACAGGAGACGACTACACTGGGTAGCACTCTTGTTAGCCAGAAATGGGGAATCTGTAGCTACATTGGGCATTGGTTTACTTAAACTAGACAGCCTGACAGTAAGCTTATGCATTGCGTTGTAGCCCAACAGATAACTGCATGAATTACCAAGTGTTCAGGTGTTCCTAACAAAGTGGCCAGTAGAAAATGTGAGCATGATTTTGTATCGTCGATCCCTTAAAGATGAGAATATCTGACCATTTTTAACCCTTGCCTGTTCCACCCAGAAGATTTTCTGCCTTAATTGGAAAATTCCAAAGATTTGTTTGTTTGTTGCTAATAGTAATCACATGACATGACTGAATTATTTTAAAGGGTGATGTAAAGTCCAGAGCTGATAGTGAATCTGTTGTAAAAAGAGTGACAGGAGAACAGGATTCCAGCGAACTACATTATAAGTGTGTTAGTCATTTTGGCGAACATCCTCAAGCGCTACTCTCTCTTTCTCACACAAACACACCTAATAAACCTGTTTTTAACCTAATGTGTTGAATTATGTGGTGATGTGTTGGAATTAAAAAAATTTTTTTACATTTCATGAATGATCAGGTAGTCAAAGGATTGAATAATGTGCAGTACGGTTTTGTCTTTCACACTCAAACTCACCCGGAAAAGCTCACTTAAAAGAGTTTGTGAGGTATCTTAGTACGATTAGCATGCTAACTGTCAGTTGTAAGGTATTATCACTTCAGCTTAACGTTCTTAACACAAAACAAAGTGCTGATTGACTATCAAATAAGTTGTGCTTAGTTCATAATCCATATCATGCTTACTGAGGTGTGTTAGAGTCATTTATAGCAAAAAAATAATAATGTCAACCCTAAACCCCTAAAAATGGTGGGCCAAAATTACGCATGGAAAACCTGTGGCTGATTGGTGACCTTTGATTGAAGCATAAGACGTGTTCAAATTTCCCCAAAACATTCGTTTCACATCTGCACCCACTTCTGTTAGGTAGTACATTTTTGTCATGAAGATCACATACTTAGCATATTTTCACTTTTTGATTTGTTAGCATGGGTAATAAAACACCAAACACGTTTTGCTAACTGGTTTACGTATGAGGTAACTGGAGAAATGCAAGTGCAATCGTTTCTTTTTCACATCACCGTCTATGTATTGAGTACTAAGTAATTGGGAAATGTTTCTCACTCCTGGTTAAATGTTTTATGTTTTGCATAAGTTTGAATTTTTCATGCTCTAATACAGTACAGTAGTGCTACTGGACTAGACATGGACATCCCTGCCCTGTTTCCGCATGTCTCCAGTCTGGCCTGAGATAAACTCTGCTGACAGTGTGAAGTTCCCCAGAGCTGCACTGGTCGGATTCCTTTAGTGTCGAACGATTCCGACGAAAAAAAACCCACAATAATAAACAACAGGGTGAGACGATGTAGCTAGCAAAGTTCATTTTCTGCTAATAACACACCCTACTGTGTTTTTATTCCTATAACAGTACAGCATATATTATATTCCTCAACAAACTACATGTCATACTTTTGGCCTTGTGGAAACTCCTTCCATAATCGCCATCATCAATTTTTCAGAGTTAAATAGCAACACATTTCTGTGCTTGTTTATTATTCGATTTTGATCAACGGATCGTCCACTATACAAATCAGCTTCTGTTATAGCGAATTCCTGGACACCTTTGGACCAATCAGAATCGAGAATTCCACAGCACTCTGGTATAAGAAGCACTAAACTCTCCAGTTTATACAAGGGCGTATACTGTGCTAATGATTTCCAATGCAAATTTGACTCCGGGAAACCCAGTCACTGGACGCTCGGTTTGAATATTGGGAACCGAAAGCGTAAATCCAAATGCACTCAAAGCACCACATGATGCATGTGACCTGTCTGTTTCCCCCCTCGTCCTTTCTCTCTCTTTTGCTCTCTCTCTTTCTTTCTCACACACTCTCTCTGCCAGACTGGTTCAGCCTGAACGCTGTCCTGAATAGGAAAAGCAGGGTATTGTGTGTTTATGTGTGTGTTTGTGTGTAGCTAAGATTAGGGTGGGTGGAGCTTGAGACTTTGGCTCAGAGTAGTTGTGACATCATGATACCACTGGTATATGTATCATTCCCAGTACTGTTCATGACATCATGATCAGTACACTGAGCAGTTTTACACCCACATTTCCACTGGTTGAGGAGCCAAACCATTACAGCATTACAACGTAGGCGTTTCCTATTGAGCAGTGTATAAATAATACTTTTGGGGAATTTTACAAGTTGTACTTCTGGTGTTTTTTCTTTTTACCATTTAAAACCTCAGCAGCTATACACAGCAAGCAGTCATGCACATGACCAAAGTTGCTTGACTAGTTGTCATGATGACAAAGTGCCCCCCCCGCCCATTACCCCCAAACTTACATTCACATTACCCCCAAACTTACATTCACTGTTGTACGGTTGTTTGTCCCAAACCAACCAGTATAAAATATACGCTCTTGTGCCAGCTTCGTTCCTCTCACCCCAAGTTTGATCTGGACGTAAGATGCTTTTTGAAGAACAACCAGAAACCACTGCAAGCACCTGTTCTTCTGTAGGCGCTCACGCTTTAACTGGTTAACAGCAGATCTTTACCCCCAAACCTCTGTCTTTTGGGGTTGGGGTTGATGCAGGGACGGGTAAAGGACATTCTCAAGCGCACCACAATGACATTGAAATTATGACGCAATCACTAGATACACCCTGCTTAAATCATCGGTGATGAAATAGAATTTGAGCCGAGTCTTGGGTATCCGTGACTTTGTCGCTGGTTCACTATTTGTCCTCCCTTGGACCACTGCATTATGGGAACACCCCCACAGCTCTGTGCGATTCTAGCCATGATTTGTTCGTCCAAATTTGGAAAATCCTAAAAGATTAATTTAATCCTAGGCTAAAGTCTGTAGCATTTGATCTCTAGTTTGATGTTCACCGACAGCTGATTATTGGCCGTTGCCATAATTATTCTGGCAGTGTCAGAAGATTCCAGACTCTTCCCCGCAGTGTGAATTCTCTTACGATGACCGTCAAACCAAGAACAAGAACTTAGCAAATATGTCAGGTGAACAGTACAGCAAAAAGAGAAACTTATGATTTATGCCTAATGATTGTATGACATGACACTTTTATTATAAAAGCTTGTCATGAACAAAATGAATGCTACAGTTTGTTTTTGTTTGCTGCTGGCTACCAGGAGAAAGCAGGTCTGAACAAGGATCGATGACGTAAAAATTCGGACGAGTCTTTTTCTTTTTCTTGTCATACAGTCTGACATTATGAATACTGAGATCCTACAGTGTGACATGGGGATCATGTTCATAAAGTCTGCCAAGCAACGGTCGCACAGTATGCTCACCTTTGCTCAAAGTCGCTCCGACTTTTACATTCGCCCAATTTACATGCTTCAACACAAGTTTCAGGTGTTTACTTTCTACCCAATATATCCCACCAATATTCAGTTCATCTAGTTTACACATATTTTGATTAATACAGGGATTACATTCATTATTTATACCAATTTAGAAGGTTTTACCCATTTGTTATGCAGATGTGTACACATTTGTCTACTCCATCCCTACTGGACAACCAAAATTCCTTTAAATGTTGGTAGGATCATCCAACACAGATAAAGTTTTTTTTTTTTCTCTCTCTCTTTTTTTTTTTTTTGCTGACAAAGCAGTTTGTTAGCAAAGCAGTAAGTAAAAAAAAAAACCTTAAAAAATATAGATTTTTGATTATTTTTGCATGCAATAACTGGAGACAGGACGCTGGTGGTGAAGTGTAATGAGCTAATTTAAGTATTTTGTGCAATACATGTATTACATTTCAAATCAGGGTGACCAGAGATGAATTTGACTGTTGTAAAGAGATATGGGTAAAATTTGATCTGTAAATTTGTATACTCACATTCTCTCGTTTTCCCTTTGTCCTGTAGAAATGGTTCAGGATGCGTAACGCTCAGTGGAGAAAAGCAGAGGGACTTCCTGCTGAACCAGGATCAGTCAAAGACTGAAGACAAAGGAGAAACTCTCCAGCTGTATGTGTATGCCATCATCCATCCATGTATCCATTATCCATCCATCATTCTTATCCTGGTCATCGGCCCATTATGAGGCACCCATCCTGCTTTCTCAACCTTGTGTTCCTTATTTCTCATAGTTATCTATATCTGTTGGCTGTATGTGAAGTAAATGTATATTGCACACACGAATGTCATGTTTACGTGTAAAAATAAACTGTATATATGGTTACGAGTTATTGGCGTTGTCCTCTTCGATGCTGTCTGCCAACGTTTCTCAATTTAAAGGTGATCAAGCTAACGAGCGAGCAATAAAACGCTTTGAGGCATGCTGTCTCAGGGAAATAATTACTCCCCAGTAAGGGCCATATCCATTTTGAAAAAGAATGGCAGGAATATACAAATCAAATCTGTCGTCTCGTTTGAATAGGCGTTTAAGCTGATCCGTTTCCGCTGTGATGAACGAGGGCCTGTTATAAAGGAATAGAATGCGAAGAGGCACGGTCAGGCCCAGCGTGAATTAGCTGCAGCCGGTTCTTCGTAGGGATCAACAAACAATGGCTAAAAAAAAAATAATGAAAAGAGGGATAAAGCAAAAATCTTTTTAAGTGCAAATCCAAACATAAAAAGTTTGTGGATACCTTGCTATAAGATGACTGGTAGGTATACTGGTATTCCACATTTAGTCCCCATTTGCTGTTATAATAAACTCCTGTCTTTTGGGAAGATGTTCCAATAGATTTTGTTGGGATTTGTGCTCATTTACTGTTGCGTTAGTGTTAAGGCCTGTGATGTGGTAGGTGTTTCAGTTATATACATCTATAGCAGGCCACTCCTCTACATCTTCGACTCTGACCCATGTAAAACATATCTTCATGGAGCTGGCTTTGTGCACAGACATTGTCATGCTGGAACAGGTTTAGGTCTGAAGATTTTATGCTAGGACATCTGAAGACATACAGAAATATACAATTGCTTGGGGGAAAACCACATATGGATGGAAAAATCAGGTTGTCGATATAGTGTATTTCTACTCATCTAAAAAAGTATTTTCTGTTAAAAGCAATGGGGGTTACTGTCACATGTCAGATGTGTAGCATTGAGTATAAAAACGGTTTGAGCAACAAGTAAAAACTAGGATGCTGAGAGTTTAAAATTAGGATTAAAAAGCATAGGCACGACAAACTGTGGCCAACAGGGATTGGTAATTGGATATTGGGAAAATAGATTGTCTGATAGGAACAATGGGGGAAATGGGGATCAGTGATTGGTTGTTAATAAAAGTGCTAATCAGTGAAGGCTGGAAAACAGGATTTAGTGATTGGTTTGTGGAAAACTGGTGGTCGTTAATTGGGTTATATAACATACTACTTGGTTCAAAAAGTCCACGAGAAAACATGAGACGATGAGAAACGTTTTCTTTCCTTTTCTACACGCAGGTTTTTCCTTCTTTATCTCACAAACATACAGTACACACATGCTGCCCAGCTTTCTATCTCTCTTTCAGCATTCTTCTCTCCTCAATTTATTTGTGCTGCTGCTCAAACACACTCATTAGCCCAAATTTTATGCAGGTGTGGGATCCTTGCCACTCACCTTCCCTGACTCCGCCCTTCATTCACAAACGTATATTTTAAGGAAGTGTGTCGGGGACAAACACTTTCTCAAACTAAATAAGTAATCCCACTCTATTCCACCGCCATAAACAGAAAGCTGGAGAAGTTGTACTGGGAGAAGGATATGCACTATCCTTTGCCTCAGAAAATGTAATAGATACTATCTTTTTTTGTGCACATGATAATTATAATGCATGTTTAGATGCTTTATCGAAACATGGCCAAAAAAATGCAAAGAAAATGTTCTTTTAATAAATAAAAACAGCACATAAGACTTTATCAAGTTGAACAAATTCACACTAACATTAAGCTCAAGTGATCCCCTAATGGTTCCAACAGAGAATTAACGGTGTGTTTGTTTTGATTAGGCATACTGGGTGTCAAAATGGCTACACACCCAAAAGGAAAAATAGACTGTTGAACTGAGCACAAAAGCTGCACTCTTTCACACAATACAACTGTATAGCAACTATTATATATAAGCGGTTCTGCATATCAACAATGGTATCCTTCACACAAGCTTTTGATATTAGGCCTTGAATAAGAGTCTCTAGTGGATTGATTGAGTGTTTTGAGTGAGCAAGAACAGACCGGATCTCCATCCAGAAGTCGACTGGGCAATACACACTGCGGGACTGAGTGTTGCCACAACGACTAGACAAATACATGTGGAACCTATCAGCGAGAGAGAGAGACGGATGAATGAGAGACGGAGAGATTCAGATGTCAGTGGGCCAGCTGGATGCATATCCTTCCCTTTCTCTCTCTCTCTCTTTTTCTTGCTCTGTCTCAATTCCAGAAAGAGTCTCGTCCTAGTGATCTGAAAGCTGATTAGCAAGTGTAACTCCATCCAGCTTTGCATTTGGTCTGTATTTGTGGTCCGTAACTACTGTCTAGCCTTGAATCGATGCCAAAATGAGGACTAATAATCCTTTAATTTATCCCTCTGTAGAAGCTGCACAATTCTGTCTCTATGTTCACTGTAATAAACAAAAAGAAATCGCAGAAGTAGCAAGAGATTTGGCCTCTTTGATTTCGGATCCAGTGTGTAATTTATACATACAGTGTACCCTTGCATAAGTATTCACCCCTAAACAATCGACTAACGGTGACTCTTAAGGAGAGAGAACCACAGCTCAAACACAAGAGAAGACAAACTGGGTTCTACTAAATTCCACTTGGTTCCATTTGGTCCAGATTACTTTTTTTGTTTTAAACCTGGTATGGTGTGAAACCTTTTTTTAAAGACAAAACCTAATATTACTCATCATGCTGAGAACATGCTGTGAAGCATGGTGGTGTAAACCTTGAATATTAAACATATTGGCCTCTTGGTTGCTTCTCTAAATAAGGCCTCTACATCTACATCTGCTGAATTTTGCCTTATGGCTTCCTCTGGCTATTTCTCTAACTTATGCAGATCACCGCTAACAATCACTTCCAGATTTGTGCACTATATATAATATTCTCTGTTGTGTTTTATGACCTGTCACATTGCCATTTCTCTTTCTAGATTGTAATTATCTGCTGAGAGTATGATATCACCAGCAAGCTATGAAGCTATGTGTATTATTGCTCTTTTTAGTTAAAATAATCACCACTAATGGTGCATTGTTTTGACCTTCAAATTAATCATTGTCAGTTTTACGAAAAAACGTTCAAATTTAATGGATCTGGTGGATTCAGTTAATTGAGCTAGAATGATATTGTTTGTTGCATTGCATTCATCCCCTTTTTATAGTATTAAACTCCACTCTCTAGAATTGTGCTGAGCACAAGCAGCACCTCAGGATGCACACAACACCAGATCTTTAGACGACTAGGGTTCAACAATAGGAAGACCACATCTGTTACTACTCCTGTCAGCCAGGAACTGGAATCTGATGCCACAGTAGGCACAGGATCAACAATTTGTAATTGTCGCCAAACTTCTGTCCTATTGAAGGATGCATGCAAGTCGACACCAGGCATTCACCTAAAAAGGCAGTTCAAAAACTGGTGTCAAACAACGCAAATTTAACACCACCGCTGCTGGTAATTAATGCTTCACCACACTTAGAATTAGTTTTGGATGCACACATTTGCGCAGTTCGGCCATTCATAAAGGTGTAGAAGATAAGTTTTGTCAAACTGAAGTAATACAAGAGCAGTGGATGGTTTGAATGTGCCTAAACATAATGTGGTACATAATGCTGGCACCTAGTGTTTGATAAAGTAACTGCACTTCTATCAGGAGGAGACCCGGAAGGCAAAATTATTCTGATTGGTCTGAAGGTGATGAATCATTTCCAATAATAGCAACTTTTATAGTATTTACATTGTAGATGTTTTATATAAACATGTTTTTAAAAGTGGTGTATTTGCTGATTTGACATTTTCTGTGAGGAGACATTTATTTGACGTTAGTGCTTCCAATGAAATGTAGCTATAATGGATGGAAAATTGTGTTTCACGAGAAAATTCATGAGAAATTAAAAAGCCGGTCATTGATTACTTTACTAAACCAGCATGGGCTATCCTCTTTCCTTCCTTACATATACCACATGATCATTTCACTGTTTCATACATTCAGAGCAGCAGTCTAATCTCTAAAGCTATTACAGAATATATGTCTGTGTTTTAGTTCTCTCACAGCCTTCACCGGAAAAATAAAACTGATGTGAAAAACACAACATCGAGAAAAGCTCTCCTGTTCTCCGAGTTACACTGGCTGGAGTTTACCATTCTGGCATTTTTTTGGCTTCTAACAACCACCTCCCAATTTCAGATTAAAACGTTCCAAGATAAAGTCTGAGGCCTGCAGACTTTTCAGCAAAAGTAAAAAAGAAAAGAAACGAAAAAAAAAAATAAAAAAATACATGGAAACTCATGTGTGTGGTTTTTTTATTGTGGTCATTTAATTAGTCAATCTGATACTCTTGTTTTCTTGCTTTTTTCTTTGTACATATACCATGTAAAAGTAACATCAAGGAGTTTGTAAGGTCTCAGTCTCTTCATTTCTTGTTTTCAGGGAGGAACGTAGCTCCTGGGGATGGAGAGCTCTTTCACACGACTGCTTGCTGTGGCATTTTTTGCTCCTTTAGACACCTGGTTATGAAAACAAAACAAAAAAACTTACATAAAGTACATATACAGAGCCAATGAACTGCAGTTAGCATCTAACCAAAAGGACATAAGTGACAAGGTAATAAATAGCAATATGTGAAATGAGGAAATGGCTCCATATGTACAGGGGTGAGAGTGATTAATGTACAGAAGGTGCAGTAGGTAATAAGATATGGTATATCTAGTAAAATACAGAATAAGTCTGAAAAGACAGAGGATAAGACATCTCGAGAAGATGACATGCTCAAATAACATGATAGACGAGGTGATATCCAAAGGTTTTGGGACTAACTCTATTTACAAGAAAGTACTTTTATTTATTTACATATACACACATTTAAAATAGTGCCCTTCTCCTCTCTTCTCTCTTCTCTCTTCTCTCTTCTCTTCTCTTCTCTTCTCTTCTCTTCTCTTCTCTTCTCTTCTCTTCTCTTCTCTTCTCTTCTCTTCTCTTTCTCTTTCTCTTTCTCTTTCTCTTCTCTTCAAGCACATTTGAGCTGGATCTTCATTTTTGACAAGAGGGCGTGTAAAAGTGAGATCGTGTTGTTTTCGCCTTTGTGAACAGAACCAGTTGCACATCTCCTGATGTTCACAGGGCGATGTCTTTAGGCACACTGAATGATGAAGGCCGGCGCTCCCAGTGATTTTGCTGCCATCTATTGGCGGATTACAAAACTAATCCTGAAATGTTTTGATACCACCGCGTTCATATGTACATAGACAAATATTCGTATGAAACAGTTATGGATGGTGCAAAATACAGACAGAAATTGACAGTGCAGTAGTGTATTTGTTGACATTATACCATCAGCTGTTCAGTATGGTAACATCCACAGGAAGCTAATTTTTCAGTTTATATAGTAATACAGTAAAAATAATAAAGTATAATGATTACTTTTGGTTTCTCAAAGGTTTTGTGGGATCCATAGCAATCAGACCCATGCTATGGTTTGCTGGTATCGCAACCACAGATTATTCTCTCTCTCTTTCAAAATAAAAATATATTTGCCTCAAGAATTCATGAAACTGATGTAATTCAACAGCTGCCCTAAGACTTGAGTGAGTGTGAAATAAAGATGTGTAGAAGTTCGTGGCTGTAGTAACACACACACACACAGACATAAACACACACTCACAGGCCTGATGGGGCTCTCAAGATGGCCAAGCTGGTAGAAGAGTTTGCTCTGGCGCACTCTGGGCACACACAACTGCTCGAGTCTCGGACTCGCATGAGCCGTTTTCGCTGCACATGAGATGCGTGTTTCTACGGTCTGCAACACACATACCTTCATACGATCGGAGTATATTACACTGCATTTGTAAAGCATTCATTGTGGTTGCTTTTGCTGAGCGAATGTGTGTGTGTGTCTGTGTGTGCAATCAGAATGGAGACTTCAACAGATCTCTTTTGAGTGTGTGGGTTTGTGTGTAAGACCTGGTGGTTAGTCTTGTACTCAGGGTGTGTGGGTCTGGGTTTAGCAAGCTGAAGAATGCGAGGAGAAGCAACAGCATTTCTTACTGCTGGGCTGATGTGCCATACAGGACAGCTGTGCTCACATTGCTTTGTGTGAGGGGGGCTACACACACACACACACACACACACACACACACACACACACACACACACACACACACACACACACACACACACACACACACACACACACACACACACACACACACACAAAGATCAACCAACTTACACAGGGCTTTGGATTAAATGTTGCATTTACACCGTTCTGTACGGTGGCGGAGAAGTCCAAAACACATTAACAAATTCGAAAACAATAACAAACCTGAAAGCAAAATAGCAAAGGTGCACTAATCGAAATAAAAAAATAGCTTAAAGTAAATGGAGAACTTTACACATGTACAAGAAATAAAGTTATAAGATTTCATACTTCCTGTATATCTTGAATGACAGGTGTCTCGTCCAATAATCGGTAAGTTTTCCATTCACAAACTATACCTACCTTTTCCCGCTTTGTCTGAATCTTCGTTGTGTTTTCGGATTTGTTATTTTGTTTTTGGATTTGTTATTTTGTTTTTGCATTTGTAATTTTGCTTTCGGGTTTTGTTATTTTGTGTTTGGATTTGTTAGTGTTTTCTAATTGTGTAATTTGTTTTCCGATTTGTTAGTGTTTTGCACTTCTCGGCCACCGTAATTCTGTCTATACATCCTTAGTGTGTACCAGAGGCGTGCAGTCAAGTGATGCAGTGATAAGGCACCTGTTTTAAAACCATGAAAACTGTAAATTATAATTAGTCTATACACTTTACTTTTTTCTCTCTGATCTAAGATATAATGCTTTTTCTCTATGATTTTAATTATTTTTATTGTCGGAATCATACAATTAAAAAAATATTTGGGCTTCTTACTATGTAGAAAACTGGATTATTAGGTATCCTGAGAGGCAGCTATCACCCCTGTTGCAATGATGAAGATCTGGGAAAGCCCAAGTACTGATGACTAGCTCGAGCGATCAAAATTTCACAATCGGCAGAAATTAAACAGCCTACAACCAATAAACAGGCATCTTTTTAAGGACAGCTGTTTGGAATTCATTTCTAAACAATGCTAAAGCAATGCAATGTATATTTATAAGAATTAGAAGTCGTACTAGCCCTCTCTTTATCAAGCACTGATCTCCCCCACCTGTGAAGTCCTACCTCACTACCTGGGAGCCCCTGTGACGGATATTTTGGGTTACCAGACGCGCCACATGTTCATCCTGTGCTGTAAAGGAAGAAATACTTGTTCTTCTCTTCCTTGCTTCTTTATCTTCCATGTGTTTTTTCCTAAGGGAAAAACAATATCCAGAGCGCATAAAGGGGTGTGCGCTGGTGGGTGCAACGAACGCTAAACTTAGCATGAGTGTGTGATGGCGTGAAACCATAACCCAAAAATACAACATAAATATGTTTTTGACAAGCTGGGAAATGTGAAATTTCCCTTTGGGATTAATAAAGGGCATAGTGGGCCAAACTAAAGGTCACCAAAGGACCTAGTTTGGGTATCTCTGATCTAAACATTAATTTATACCTTTTTCATTCATTGTCTTTTAATTTGGGAAAAAACAATAGATTTGTGTCCTGCTCTCAGTAAGACAGTAACAATAAAGAAATATTAAACTCACCAAGGTGGATGAAGTCTGCAATAAACTTTTGGGCTGCTGACAGGTGCCTCATATCATCTATCCTTTTTTTCCTCCTTTTCGCATGGTTAACGTCATTGCGAATTGACGAGAGCTGGCTCATTTCTCACTTTCTATAAAGATTTTAATTTTACTACCATATTAACGCTTAAAATGTTTTCACGTATGTATGATTTTTTTTTTAAATCCAAAGTGGAGATTTGGAGCCCCCTAGTGGATCCAAATATCTGGTGTAATGTGCATCCTCCTGTAACGGCCACCCTGATCCTTTTAATACTCACATACACTGTAAATGATGTGCAATTAAAAATTTTATGTAACTTAATTCCATTAATAAATGCCCATTTCTTGTCATTTTATAAAAGTTGTTTCATTAACAGAACAAGATGAGCAAAAATCAAATCAGGTCAAAAATCATACCTGAGGATACATTTTATTACTAACCCTTCACACTGATGACCCCTTACCTAAGCAGGTCTTGATGGCGAGTAGAGAAATCTTTTTTGGGTTGCGACAAAACCAGGATCCTAGACGTCGGGACGGCTTTTAACGCGGCACAGGAGGGGGACCATGTCGACTCCTGGTTTCCCCAAGTCACCTTCCTTCAGTGTAAATGGTAACTTTTTTTTTTGCATAATGTACCTTTGCACATTTGATCATATTATAGATCGAAATTAAACCATGATTGCACAATACTCCATGCTAAAGCAAATATGTTCTTTTTGTTGCCATTTTTGCAATTTAAGTTTTTTAACTTTTATGATGGAGAATCAAAAGAAAGCCTTGGAGATTAAAAGGAAATGAGCTGTTGATTACAGGTTTTATTTTTTAGAGGTCTTACTCTGTTTTTTTAAGCCACATCATGTTTGATTGTCGGGGTTGTGCGAGCTGCAGGATTCTGAAAAATAAAAATCAGTGTCCAACAACAGCATAAGATTCAGAAGAATTCTGACCTTTTTTTTTTTTTTTTTTTACCTTGGTGATGGATCAGAGTTGAAATGTCCTGGAGAATAACAAAAACAAAAAAGATATAACGAGTCAATGTAATAAATATTTCTGCACCCTAAGAATATATAAGCTGTCAGAAAGAAGTCTTACTCCTGCCCGGAGACGCCATGATCCCCAGGTAGCAGAAACTAACAACCGTTTCCACGGCAATCGTTACCCGAGCTACAGGTGTCGCATGGTTTCGAGAAGCACAGATCCAGTAGCGTGGAGATAAAATAGCAGGTGTTGGTGTTTGTGTTTGGGGAAAGCTGAGCTTGAGGGAACCAGGAAATATTGCAGTGAAATCGTAAAACCACTTGATCGGAAAGAAGAGTAAAAGAGTAATAAACAACGTAGGGAGGTAAATACCTCAGTCAGAATCTGGCGATCATTTTTTTTTATCCAATTACGGTTGCATTTAAGAGATTGTTTCATTTTTCCAAACAAAGAGGGGATGGAAGAAAGGCTAGCTAGCTAGATAGATAGATGAAAGAAAGGTCAGATAGATAGAAAGAGGCATGGATAAACAAAGGATGGATAGATGATAGAAGGAAGGAATGATGAAGAAAGAAAGAAGCCGAACCCTACAAACACATTTAATATTAATAATAAAAAGAAAATTATGTAAATATCAACTATCTGGGATTCCCAGGGTTCTGTTTTCAAAAGAACGATTCGGTCATGTGACTTTTATGATTCATATGTACAGAGTGAAATACGTTCCCACGAATGAATGAAAAAAACAATGCAGCTTGTTACTATGAAATAAAGGAAGCACAACATTTGTTCTAATAACCGACAGAGGAAACTTTGCTTTATATGTTTTAATGTTTACAAAGTTGTGACACTGAAGACTCTCAATTAAATCTAATAAATGCATCGGTTTATTTTTCGGGTTGATTAAACAGTTTTTAAACCTATATACTACTTTTTACACTGCCGTCTGTAAATCGTATCCATGTTGTACATAAGTCTTTACAGTATCAATAAAGTTTTTAGCAAATAGCAGTGATTTTACCAGAGCCCGGAAAAATATACCAGAAAATCAACCCGCAGTACAAACACTGTTACTTAAATAGGGATGCAACATTAAATTTAGAGTGACCCTGAGTAACCCTGAGTGTAGTGCTTTCTGCTCGAGGAATGCCTTTAGTGATGGAATAGCACTGACTCGTTTAGACATTCGTTAGCTTAAAAACGAACAAACAAACAATCAGCATCGTTGTTGAGGGTGATTTCAGGCGATCAGGTGGCGCTCTGCTACTGAGAGCAGTTACTGTTCATCGTCTCGAGGATCAGCTCGTAGGCATCGCGTACGCTGGGGTGAACACCGGACGAGCCTTTCCGGACCTGCGTGCCCAAAACACACAGCTTCCGCCCGTCGCCCACCGAACCCAACGCCATCGACTCGTACAGCTCAGTCACCCCACACGCGCCCTCGAGGTCCTGAGAAAACGAGAGTGATCGAGAGAAATACAGTCCGGGAGGTTTTTCAGGAAAAAAGACACTTTGAATAAAATAAATAAACAAATAAATGATAATTATTACATATTTCTTTTGATTTATCTGTAATAATAAACTATGGAGCTTGGACAAAAACTAAATATGAATTGTCCTATTAATTATTAGGACTTTTTTTCACATTTCAAACTACATTTTAATTGTAAATTAAAAGAAATAATGTAAATTAAACCTGTATTTGTTTTCATTTTAAATGTCAAACTTAAAAAAAATCAAATCTGCTTTTCTTTTTTATTTGCTGTGGGTAGGATTTACATACAGTAAACTTCAAAATAGATGGAGGGAAGAAAGAAAGGAAGGGTTGATGGTAAGAAGACAAACAACAAGAGAATGGACAAGAGGATGGAAGAAAGGATAGATAGATAGATAGATAGATAGATAGATAGATAGATAGATAGATAGATAGATAGATAGATAGATAGATAGATAGATAGATAGATAGATAGATAGATAGATAGATAGATAGATAGATAGGATAGAAAGATAGGATAGAAAGAGTTGGAAGGATGGATGGATGATCGAAAGAAGGAAGAAAGGAATGATGAATGGATGAAAGAAAGAAAACGGCTGAACCCTACAAACAGATAAAAAAATTAAAATAAATACATGTTTATGTAAATATTAAACCCTCTGGGAATCCCAGGGTTCTGTTTTCTTTACGGGTTTTAAAAACACATTTTAATGTACATTCGTTTCATACACCTGCTAAAAAGAGAGAACGATTTGGTCATGTGACATTAATGATTCCTCTGTACGGTGTGAAATACATATTGAAAGTGGCTCTTGCGCGTGTTTACCTGTTTGTTAGCGAGCAGGACGAGTGGCAGGTACGGCTCGGATCCCAGAAGCAGGTGCAGGCTGGTTTTAGCGAGAGCCAAGCGCTCGGAGTTGGCCGCGTCCAACACGAACACCAACACCCGAGCTTTCTTCAGGTACATGGGCCAGTATTCTCTGAACTTCTCCTCACCTCCAACTGCACACAGTACAGAGGGAACGGACCACAACCATCAGTTACAATCATGTCAATGTAGAAATGAATTCTGTTTAGTACTGGGGTTTATTATGGTTTAGGATCTGATTATTGAAAAATACAGATTGTTGATTAATGATCTACTAGAGCAGATTTTATAACTGGGTTTATACTAATAATTGATCACTTCAACAGTAAAACAAATTCTATCCAGGAGATTGGATTGGGGATGTTAATGATAATTTAATGAGGCAAATAAGAAACGTATTAGTAGAAGTCACCAGTACCAGTGTTCTTTTTTCTGGATAAGTGTAATCTAGAAGAATTTGGGTGAATTTAAGACACACTAAGCCCCATGATTCAAAGAAAACTCTTTTTGTATCCATCTTGTCCGGTTTAGACGTCGCCTCAACGTCCATTTGTGTTTCTATGGAGGAAACAAGTCCTTGTTCGCGAGACTTGATGAATGCTATATAAAGTGTAAAAGGAAAATCAAATGGAAACCTAGAATGGCAGACCTCCAAAACATTTTCTGGAGCCCACTGAAGAACAAGCACTGTCCTCTATAAAGATCTATTTGGTATAAATATTTAAATACAAGGTTCGTTTCAGCAAATCTTTACATCTGATATTCCCTTCATAAGGGCTGAAAGAACCAAAAAGAAGAAACGATTGAATACGAAGTTCACAGACGATTAACAGAAAAATCGAACAGCGCCACCCTGTGGTGAATTATTTTTCATGTGTCCCAGGTCGTTTTACTTGCGCTACGAAGCCATGAAATCGTTGATATTGTCTGTTCAGGTTGTCTACGTACTCTCTAGAAACTCGATGTGCAGCTCCTCTCTGTTGATCGAGACGGCGTGGGACCCCTGAGTGGGCGACACCTGCTGCTCCACGCTGCCCGTCGCAAAGCACTGAAGAAGACTGGTCTTGCCTGCGCCGTCCAAACCCAACACCAACACCTGAGAACCTCTTGCTTGCTGAACATATACACAAGCACATAAGAAAGCAAAACCATCATGAATACATTGGCACTATACACTGCCCCCTGCTGGATGTACTGGAAGCCTTTTCTTAGGTTTTTGCGATACATTAAGGGTTTCTCAGAATCACTGACTTACGATTTAGTAAATTTTTGTCCATGAATATGTATTGAATTATTCCTAATAGTCTATTCGCTTCCTTTTTATAACTTTTCTCTCAGGTGCGCTACATCTAGGAGTGTCTGTTTACATTGGCATTTCTATCCAATCAGATTGGATGGCTGACCGAGAAGAAGATATCGACCACACGAAATTTTCAAGAACAGATGGACCCCTAGAAAAACCTAGGGAAAAAAAATCATTTTATGAGGCTGATATCGATTCTTCTGCTTGAGATGATGTATGCTGGTGCAGCAGCTGTGGCTCCAGTGAAAGGAGACTTGTTAAATCGTGTTCATTGGGTTTCTTGTAATTCATTGGGTTTCTTTAATAATGAAGTTTATTTTTACTATATGAGATTCACATTTGTGATGTTTCTACCTAATATTGATGCTTTCTATATCCGTGACATGATGATGATGATGGTATCAAGAGGTAAAATGATTCAGGTAGGAACTTCACATAAGCAGCAACAACTTATTATAGACCTGACAACATAACCCACATCACCACCACGTATATCTAATCGTAACATATACACAATTACACCGGGCAGGAAAGAAAAACGTGTTGATAGTTATGACATCTCCATGGTTTCCAGGAAAAGATCTTCAAATCCCCTTTCGTAAATGCAAATGAGTACAGTTACAAGATTTACCGTGATATACACCTTCTGAGAAGATGATGTGTGGATTTTGGCCAAGATTCAGAGATACCCTTTAGCCCCAAAAGTTTTTGGACAAATGTACATAAAGCAAATGAGCTTGCTGGAGATCCATACTATCACATGCATTGTTTTGGTGAACTGCATGAGTTTTTGGGGTGTGGCTGAAACACCTGAATTTTTGGTTACATTAATTTGTCATCGATATTTCAAACTCAAGCACTTTTAAAGTTGAAGTAGTTAATTAGAATAAGAAACGATTCGTGACGTCACAATTCGTTTGCATGGCAACGGTTTTGAAAGGTATGAAGGGCTCCATGGGGACTGGTAAAGTAACACTAGGACCGGGTGAAGTTGTAAAATCTAACCGAGTTATGATGACAGGTCTCGGGCAGGACGGAAGCAGCGTCCCGCGCGGTTTCGGGTTTGATTTCTTTCTCGGTGATCTGCTTTTGTTTCTCTGCGTTTAGTTTGTGTTTTGAATCGTCTTCCTGCGTCCCTCGTCTTTTCTTGGTGTCTCGTAAATTCCAGATGACAAACACGACACCTCCGGTCACCGCCAGAGCAGCTCCGGCTAACCACGCTTCTCTCAGCCCGGGCATGGTCACTCAAAACCTCGCAAAAATATCCCCGAGTTCCTCATGAACTCGCGGCCATGACGAGCACTAAGGGATTAGGATCCGAGGGTTGCCAGATTGCAGCGCGTTCAAAAACATTGACGGGTTGCCAGATTACATCGTATTCACACCTTCAAAATTGCCAGATTGTAGTCCATGCACCTATTCTGGGTTGCCAAATTATAGCGCGCGCGCGCGCACACACACACACACACACACACACACACACACACACACACACACACACACACACACACACTCATTCCAGGGTTGCCAGATTAGAGGTTATTTACACATTACGACAGTTGGAGCGCATTAGTATTAACATATTCTGGGATGCCAGATAGGAGCGCATTAACACATTGAAGGTTGAACGGTTGCAGCGCTTTCAAGCGTTCAGGGTTGCCAGATACCCGCTCCATCAGGTGGAACTCATACAAACATTCTGGGTTGCCAGGTTGGAGCACATGAAAAAAATGTTGGCAGATTTGAACGGGTTTTCACAATTGCCAGATTGGAGCTAATTCCACACACTCGGCATGGCAATTTGGAACGCGTTCACACATTCAGAGTGGCCACGTTGATATGATTACATATGTCCATATTTACCAATTTATAAATCAGTTGAATAGGTTTGAATAATATTAATAATAAAAAAGTTAAGGGGAATAAATTGCTAAAAAAAAAAAGTGAGTTTTTGCCTACCAGACATTTTACAGTACTACACTTACATGTTGCCTTTATGTTTTTGAAGACATTGTTCAGACAAAAATCCATTTCCCTGCTTGGTGAAATCATTTCATGTCACTGATTCAAATCCAGGATCGATCCCAAACTCGGTTTACTGTGTGCATCAAGTGAAATTATGTGTACAAGTGTGATCAATGGGGAAAGTATGTACAGTCCAAACGGTACTGTTTAACTAATGAATATGGAGAACTAGCAATAACAACACAAATATCTACAAACGGGACATTCTGTTCTCAAGGAAATTTTTATTAAGACTTTACATGGGAGCTGTCCTTCCTGTTCGATTTACACTTTCAGTCTCCCGCCCGATCCTACGGAAAAACAACCGGCCGACACGCTTTTCACGGAATTACACTCGCAGGCTTGATTTATCCAGGAGTTTTGAAAAATAAATAGATTTGAATTTGCATAAACAGCATTTTTTTCTATTGTTGTTTGACGCAAAGTTAATGTCTGCATACAGATTGAGCAGGTAAGTGTATCAAATAAAAGGATTCGGAGATGAAATATGGACTAATGAGGTCATGAGCAGGCAGTTTGTTTCTTTAATTTACCACAAAACAAAAGTCCCAAGTCCATAGATAACAGGTATGAAACATTTGTTTGTTACAGAAAGCAAAAAAATGCTGACTATCAGCACTTTCTTCACGTAATTTAGATTTTAAAAGGACTTTTAAAATATTAACGCATAACCGAAGGATGTGATGGTTAAAAACTCGAAAAAAACAAAAAAAAATATTCCCTGGGTCAGATTTTTGTTTCTCCACGTCTAATCGCATGATCCCTCCTTTGATATTCCTGTCACTAACTCAGTTTCCCCTCAGGCAGCGTTTCAATTCTCCACAGGAGGGCACATAAGGAGGGAGCTGGGTAATGGACTCAGTCTTCTGTCTACCATCCTCCTTTTCCGCCCTTCTTTTTCTTCTGCGGGACTTTTTTACGTGTCGCTCCAGGGGCGGCGGGCTTCTGTTGCCGTGGCGGCACGACGTTGGGGGCGGAGCCGGTGCCAGACCCGGGTCGAGGAGACGTCGGGGGGCTGCTTGCTGTTTTGCTGGCATCCCTGAAGCGTGCAAAATGTCCAGTGAGAAAACATACGGCGCAAAATATCCTCAGCATATTTTCGAAATATTTTTCTGTTCAACTCACAGTTCTGCTGCGCCGCCCGACGTCGCTCCCTGAGTTCCTCTTCCCACCTGCTCCTTCTTCTTGCCCTTTTTCCTCCCGCGGTAGTACGAGCGCTCGCGCATAGGCAGCCAGCGCTCGGGGTCAGGAGTTGATTTTGGGTCGCAGTTCTTGGGTAGTTTGCCTACGATAAAAACAACAAAAACAAACTTAAAAATCACTAAACCCCTTTATAATAAATACCCCTACACCATAATTCAGACACACGTACCTTTCTTCTTTTTCTTCTTCTTTTTAATGTCCACTTGGCTAAAACAAAATGTTAAAAATGACATTTCATAGAATATTTTCAGCAGCAATACATTTTTTTTGTGTGCAGAAATAAATACCCCTGTTCCTTGGGCGGGTTTTCGCCGACAACTTTGGCTGCTTTTTTCCTGACGTTCGTGGCTCCGTGAGAGTTCTCCAGCGCGTCCACGTCGATGTTAAAAGACATGGTGTCAGCAGAGGGCAGATGCTTACTGAGCCTGAGAAAGACGGCAGCTCAGGAAAAAGAAACTTTGAAAGTCAAATGGGCGATATGACAAAAATATCTAGCAAAAATATTTATTGGCAAAAAAAATGAACCCTAAAACCTAATTAGAGGTCCATACAGATGGTTTTTCCGGGTTGCTTTATACAGTACAAGAGTGGCCTCTACAGGCACATTACTGACACTGCATGCTGGTTTTTTTTAAATGTCTATTTATTTACTTTTGTACTTCATTTTGGATGAACAGGTAGTCCCTGAACAGTGTATTACATCTAGGATTGAATATCCTTTTCCCCACATGTTGCAAAAAGATCGGAAGGAAGCACAGGGTGCGTGTTCCCAAGGATACGCTTTGGCCTTGTCTTGATCCACAAGCGAGTAGGCGGAGATGAGCTGCGCCAACGTGTGCACGTCTTTCGGGTTTTGTTTCCAGAGCTGCTCCAGGTCGGTGATGCACTCCTTCTTTCTGCCGTAACGGAGCTTAAAATTCGCCGCTTCACGAATGAGAGAGAGGTGTACCGGGGAGCTGGGCTACAGAGGGGAAACAACAAAAAGAAAAACATTGATATTTTGCATAATATCTTGACAGACCGAATCTGAATCAAGCACCAGAAACTGTTATTAATGCACTTGCTCTTTACCATCACTTTCAAGCATCTATTATTCAGTGTAAATCTAAAATGAATACGTGTATACCGTATATAATGCCATAGAGTTCTTTCTATTTCAGTCTAAATAAAATAAAATGCCACAGCGATCCAATGTAACTCAATTAATCCCTTTAAATTAGCATGATTGGAACCTATATTAGTAAAATATATGAATTTTCTTTTTCAATTACTGACTCGGTTAAAACTCCTATTAGACTCGTTCCCACCTGTTTTGTTCTATAATACTGGATGGTTTGGGTGAAGACATCAATCGCACTGTCAATGTCCTCTTCATGGGTATACATAGTCACCAGAGCGGAAACCTGCGTCGCGTAAAAACACAATGTTACTTCACCAAAAATCACCTCTGGAAAAGAAGAGAACGGGACTAGTAGCCAAACGTACCATTCCTGGTTTGTGCCTAAACTCCTCTATCGACCTCAGAATGTCGCAGGCTTTAGTCACGTGGCCTGGAAAAGGACAAGAGAACGCGGGAAAAAACGTGATTGCGTGAACGCGTTACGAGAAAGTGAACCGCAAGTCAGAAACCCACCTTGGGTCAGATAGAGTTGTGCCATGGTCAGTTTGATTCCAGAGGCGCTTTCTGGATGCTTTTCTGAAAAACACTAAAGAGAAAGAGAGCGAGTTATGGAGATGAGCAAAATGTTCGAGCTGACATTATAATCCAAGCAAAGGCAATCTAAAAGTGCGTCTTATTTCCTTAGAAAAAGGGGGAGACAGGATGGCGTTAAACATGAATGTGTACCTGCAGCAGCTCCATGGCCTTGCTGTGCTGTTTCTCCCGACAGAGCTGAGCGACCTGGATGAGAACTGGCTGTGGGTGTCCAGGGTTCTGTGACTGCAGGTTCGCCGACAACTTTCTGCACTGATCAGCCTGCGGATTTACAAAAACGCCCACAACAGCTGTGAATTACTGCATGACAAAAGGACGCATTATTTGAATTTCTTCGGGGGCGTATGAACAGACCCTGATCGCACACTAAAAATCTCGATCCGTCCCGTAGTTTCTGAGAAAAAACGTCGTGACTCTGTATGCAATTCATCGCTGAGGTCATCTTGCACCACACTAGAGCTTTTACAGATGTTTAAATGTAGTGTTTCGAAATGCCGTTCCATTTGGTTCAGTTTGTGACACGGTCCAGATAAATGCAGTGCTTAGAGTCCTTAGATACGGCATCTTGTGTATGCGGTCGTGAAGGAATCTTCTTTGGTGTATATGTGGGTTGAGAATGTTCCAGCGCAGGGGGCGTACCTGGTTTGTGTACATGGCGAGCAGCGCTTTGTTAAAGTCGATAGCTTGGAGCTGCTTCTTGGCCAGTTTGTATTCCACTCCCTCGGCGCTCATCAGCTTCACCTTCTTCTTGGAGTCGAACACGTTTTGGTCCTGCGGGTTCACAGAGACTTTACATTAACGCCATTTAAAATGTTTGAGGCGTTGATTTATGACATGATGATCACAAGCCAAGAACACTTCATATTTATTATTTTTACACCAAACGATCTGTCCTTCGTACCAGTACAGTACGACTTCTTGCAGAAACAAGCGGCGTTTCGCAATCAACCAATAACGTAGCATAACGTAAATGTTTTTCCCATACTGCACTACCACTTCAAAACCTTACATGTTTAATACCTTGTTGATGGTGATGATGTTATTGGCAGTGACCGCTAGTAGACCCACATCAGACGGCCTGAGGAAGAGAGACAATATCTCAGTTATAAAAACTGACCTTCAGGTGCTGATTTCTGGATTCCACTGCAATGCTCACAGATAAAAAAAAAAAAAAGAAGCTTGACTAAGTACCATTCGTGCGCTTACTTAAGTTTGATGACTTGGTTATAAAGCTGCAGCGCGTCCTCGGTCCTGCCTTGGAGCTGCATGACGAAGGCCATCTGAGAGTGGATCACTGCCAGCTCAGAGTCTATATCCTCCTCGGTCATGTCCTACACAAACACGCAGTGCACATGACTACCATTCTATCCAAACCACATGTGTATTGCTTTATAACCCTGCTTATATTTTGTACTGCGGTGAGGCACGTTTTAAACTTCAGAGGGGCTTGGAATGGATTCCGTCTGTGCGTTAACGTGCATTAAACAGTATTTTGTCCTCGGCCAATTGTAATGCTGAACAAAAGTATTGTCTTCGAGAGGATAATATGTCGAAGAGATACTCACCGAGTCTTCTGCCAGAGATATTCTACACAGCTCTGAGACAAAAACAAACAACAGACAGACAAAAATCACACAATCAGACCAAATCAGATTAAGCATTTAAACACCTTAGCAATGAGCTGGGGTGTGTACATTAAATCTCAAAGTCTGCAGTCTGCGGCCCTCCAGCACTGGAGTCTAACACCCTGTCCAATTTAAAACTCCCATGACCCCTGACCTTCGGCTTCTTGGAGTTTTTTCATGGCCTGAGCGAGTTTGCCTCTGCCGATCAGGCTGCACGCGGCGTTGTAGCAAAGCTCGTACGTGCTCTCGGGTAGCCCCAGGTTCTCCTGCACATGAATACACAGTGACCACAGAAGAAAATTAAGTGGTGGAAATGTTGACAATTTTCTTGTTGTTACCCGAATGCATATAAAATTTGTTAATTCGTTTACTGCACGATTATTACCCATTTATGTTTACTCTCTTTCTTTACTACAGGGTTTTTTTTTCTCCCTCCTCAGCACCTCTGCTTTTAAATTTATTTATAAATTTTTTTACTTGTGCAAAAAAATAAACAAATGGCATAATCACAGGTAGTCCCTGACTAACAATTGAGATGCGTTCAGATAAAGGTGTCGCGTAAAATCTCGTGAGTAGAGAAGTGGCCGAGCCTACCCACGAATCTTAAAGAATGATTAGTATGGGGTAGTATTCTGTAATTAAAAAAAAATTCTCTTTTTTATTTAACAAACTACAATACATAATTCAGCAAAACAGCAGTTTACAGTACCGTACTATGCACGTGGCAGTGTGGACCAGCGCCGGTTCGCGAGTGGAAGGGGAAACCGTGCAAATCGTGCAGTGGGAAAATTCTATTATTTTTACAATTTTGTCGTATCGCTGTCATAACAATGAAAAACCGCGAGTTGAACCATGAGAACTCGGGGACTACCTGCAATTGTTTCATTGGAAATGATGCCATCTACAGGATACAATTTGAACTGCAGCAACAACCAATCAATGATTTTTATTAAAGATTGTGTCAATGCAGCTTTAAAGAATAATAAAAAAAAAAAGATTACAAATATATACATGTTTATATGTGCATCAGAAATCAGTGTATTCTTGCTGTGTGTGCTGTTTTGACTCACGGGTGTCGCCTTCTCCCAGGTGCTCCGTGCGGCCTGCACTGCGGTGAGGTTCGTCTTTCTTTCCTCCTCGTACTCATCCTGGGAGTTTCTGATCAAGTCTTTATACACTGATTCACACTCTGCATACCGCTCCAGCCTGTACAGCTACACACACACACACACACACACACACACACACATGAATGCACACTGAGCTCCGAATAATTTGCCTGTGGAACATGTGATCAGAACTAATGGCTGAACAAATCCTAATAACTACTACATGAAAAAATTAATTTGTGATTGATTATTTTTTTCTATTTCCTGCCAATTTATCGTGTGTGTATGTGTGTATGAGCATGCTCACCACTTGACCGTAAAGCTCTTTGACTTTGTCCGTCTGCTCGGGGATTGCCTCGATGGTCTTGAGCGCGCTCTCCACTCGGTTCAGCCGGTACTCGCAGTACGCTTTCTCGAACCCGATCGTCTCACTATGGACAGACAGGACAAATCTTACACTGCTGCTGAATGCAAAAATAAATAAATAAATCACACGAACGACATTCGGTTTACTTCCTGTCGTCCGATCGTCTCCATAGTGAGGGGTTTAAAATGTGTGGATTAGTTCTAATGACTCTATATTGCGATTACTACGTTACGGAGGTTTATCAGGTAATCCGTCAGCGTGAGAACGTCACCTGTGGTGACGCACTGGTTACCTCGTGAGCGACTTGGTGTGGGTGTTGATGACGTTGAGCGCCTCTTTGAAGCCTCCGGTCTGAATGAGGCACACGATTTTACAGCGCAGCGCCGTCACGTCGTCCTTGTTCTCGTAAAGAACTGGAGCGAGACAAAGAGCGCAATACAAATTTGTTAAAAGAGAAATAATTATAAGTAGTGTGGGAGATTCTTATAGGAATAGAAAGAAGCTCTAACATATTGCCTTAATCTTGCGTTACTCCATGATCCATCCATCCATCCATCTATCTCTCTACCTGTATAACTACATGCCCATCTATCTATCCATCCATCCTTTTATATGTCCATTTGTCTGACTATCTAGCCACCCATCTATCTGCCTATCTGTCTATCCCTCTATCTATCCGTCTTACTGACTGACTCTCAGTCTATTAATTTATCTCTCTGTCTGAGGGTCCAACTATCTTATTTATCTGTCTATCTATTCATTCATCCATCCATCCATCCATCCATCCATCCATCTAACTATAACTGTCTGTCTACCTATCCATTCATCCACCTGTCTAACTTTATATCTATTCATCCCTCCGTCTCGTATCTGTCTATCTGCCCGTCTATTTATTTATTTAACCATCTATCTATTTATCTGGCTGTCTGTATATCCTTCCAACCACCAATCTGTCTGTCTGTCTCTAATGTCCATAGATCATCAACGTTCATGTGAATCTCCACCATCACCCTCAGTCTATGTGAATATACAAGGATTTCTCTGTCTTTGATTATGACAATTAGAACACCTCCGACCCCCCCCAAGTGACGTCACCGCGGGACAAACCGCTAACTTCTCCCGTGAATTACAAAAATACCGGAGCATCCGGGATACAGAAACCGAACCCCACACACTTTTAGGGAAATTCTGCATTAATACACCTGGAATTTCTTACACCGGATTCTGACCTGCTAAAGCCTCTGTACGTGATAAGGACACGTAATCATTCATTATCGTCTCTATCGTCTCACTCTCTCTCTCTCTCTCTCTCTCTCTCTCTCTCTCTCTCTCTCTCTCTCTCTCTCTCTCTCTCACACACTCACACACACACACACACACACACACACACACACACACACACACACACACACACACACACAGAGAGAGCGAGAAAGACACGTCGCTTTACCACGCGCACCTACATGGCCTTTAAAACACACACTCTTAATGCGAAAACAGAAGACTGTGTAATAGTTACTCTTGTTGACTGCCTTGAGCGCTCTCGTGAAGTCGCCATTTTGTCCGCAGCGGTTCACTTCGGTCCACAGCGACGCTACAGACCCCGCACCGCTCGCCATCTTCCCCGACGTGATTCCAATTCCTGTGCGTTTCTCCTTACCCCTTTCCCCACCCGTATTACTCCAAACCCCACCTTCTCGGATTCCTGATTGGGTTGCGTTGCGTTTCCTGGGCTGTGATTGGCTGAAAATGGGACACACGGGTAACTAAAAGAGGATGCGATTGGTTGAAATGGGTGCCACTCAAAAACGAAAGCGCGAGCTACCGGAAATCCCGTTCACATCATGTTCTTTTCCGGGGCTTTTGAACTTCTATAATAAAAGTGATGCATTAGTCAGGACGTAAAAGTTGATGAATAAAAATAAATGAAAAGGAGTATAAATTATTGTTGGGAAGCTACAGGATTGAGAACACGCTCAGTGTTCTGGCCTTTTATAGGTGAAGCGTGGAAATACAACTGAATGGGAATCCTTTCTAACACAAAAATAAATCTTATTTAAAAGTCTTTAGGTTTGATCTTGGTGTCGTCCTCATCTGCTATCTCTGGTAGATTAATGAGACAGGTAACTGGCCTTGTGTATAGTCGACCCTTAATGTTGACCTCTGCAGACCTTACTTCACCAAATTACGTCCATCTGCTCCAAGAAATGTCCTTATCACTCTCCCGATCAACCAAAGGGCTCGTGGAAGCTGGGGATCAACAATCATAACAACAGACCCAACTGCAAGAGTTTTAGTCTCAGCATGCCATTTGTGTCATAGTTGGAGATTGGGTAAATAGTGTCTCAAGAAGCTCGACCAAAAATGATCAGTAAGAACTTGACTTTGTCTCCATCTATGGATTCATCGGCAGAGTATATTACTTGAGGTAAAGAGCTGTCTGGCCGCCCCATGAGCAGAAGATTTGGGGTAATTGGGTCTGCAACATTAGAGGAGACATAATCTAGGGGTTTGCTGTTGAGGACTCCCTCTATCTCGATAAGTACTGTTTAGAGGACTGCTTCGGTTACTGTTTGTGCACCTACTACTGTACGGAGGGCATTTTAAGAGTTCGGTTCTCCCTTTCCCAGCTACCACCAAAGTGAGGGGCATTAGGCGGGTTGAACCGGAATTCAATCTTTTGTTTGGCGAGATGCTGTTAAAGTTCCTGGCTGCAATTCTTTAAGGCATCTCTTAGCTCTCTCTCTCTCTCCATCCTGGAAGGTAGTGCCCTGGTCAGATATCAGTTCTGGGGGGTGCCTCTGCGTGCTATAAATCTCCTCAGAGACATAAGGAAGGAATCAGTGTCTATAGCTGTGAGACGTTCAATGTAAACACATCGAGTTTGAGACTCTTAAAGATTATTCCCCATCTTTTATCCAGGCATCTCCCTTTTTTGATTTGGAAAGGTCCAAAACAATCCATACCGGTACTATGAAAGGGTGGTTTGTGTAGTCTCAATCGTGCTGGAGGAAGATCAGCCATTTTAGGGGTCTCAGGTTTTGCCTTCCACTTACGACATTCCATGCAGTTATGTTGGGATTTTTGAATTGCTTCACAACCTCTTAATATCCAGACACTCCTCCTCATTTCATTAAATACTCGTTTTGGTCCTTGGTGACACAGCTTACTATCATAGTCTTGAATGAGTAATTTGGTGGCTCGATGATGAGGGTCTAGGACAGACCTGGGTAAACTACGGCCCGCGGGCCACATCCGGCCCTTTGTACGTCCCTGTCCGGCCCGCGTGAGGCCAATCATAAATTACAGGGATGCACCGAAAATTTTCGGCCGAAATACCTAAATTACCAAAACAACACGGCAGAAACACAATTGTAATGACGCAATAAAAAAGCGCAGCAGCACACGGTTATCTGGATAAGAGCCAACATGTCTGCGGTGTGCGGATAGTGATTTGCAAAACATGCAATGCTGAAATTTCAAGAGGGGGTGTATCTGTAAAGAGTTTATCCAAGTCGGGTTTAATTTATCACCTGAAATCCAAACACCCCGATTGCCTTCTAAATATGAGAAGAACGCACTTAATTTTCATTTCGGTGTATCCCTAAAATATTATTGTTGGTGTGGCCCTCTGACACAATTCAGGTTTCTCATGTGGCCCCTTGTAAAAATTAATTGCCCACCCCTGGTCTAGGATAATGAGGTTGAACTGTCTGGAGTTCCTGGCCTTCGGCACGAGGTAGGCGTCCTCCGTATTCCTTTGGAAAGTTGTCTCGTTGAATGTTACGGAAAAGGAGATATTCTGCTGTCACATAGTCCTTAGCTGTAGGTAAACTAGATTGATTTAATCCACTTTGGCTGAACTGTGGCTTCAACAAGGTCTGTCCAGGAACTGTACTCACTGGGATCTAAGGAATCTGATGTTTGTGTGACACCACGGAATGCACTAACGTTCCTTTCCACTTTATCTTCAGGGGTTTTAAGGGATAGCAGAATTGGCCACTCTGATTCAGTTTGAAGTAATGCATGACGGAGTCCTTAGGGGTGCAGAGTTGTGGAATATTAGCTTTTCTCAAAAGGGGAGTTGCGTAGCGATTCACTCCATTTACCATCACCCTGGTCGTTCTGGTTTGTAGTAAATCCATTGCCACTCGATCCTGCTTTGATCGCGTGACTACTCTCTCATTCCTGTGTGGAATAGTATCACCTTGCCAGAGTCTCTCTACATTCTGGTATAGTTCTTTCATTTGAGGAGTGATAGAGATATGTAAACATTGCTGAGGATGGGCTGTTGCTGCAGAAAGCATGCTGGGCCTTGTAATGTCCAACCTAATCTAGTTCTGTTCGCTGCTGGACCTCCAGGGGGCCCAAGGTGTACAGGCTCAATAGGTGTTATAAGCTGTGCTTCTATTAAAAAGAGGGGTTGTACTTTATCAATGGGTTGTAAAGGAATGTCCTTTAGGTGTTTGTATCTCTGCTGGAGTGTGGCAATGGGATAAGAGTGCTCAGAGGTAAAGGCATTCTGGATCCAGTAACTCTGTTGGGGCTGCGATTTAGAGCGGACTCTAATGGAAACTGCTGCCCCACTGAGTTTCTTGATATCTTGTCGAATAGTTCTTAATGTTAAATCTTCCTACTGTCCCTGTTGCTCTAGTTTCTTAACTGCAGCTGGGAGTAGCATAGTCCTTTTGGATCCGTCATCGAGTACTGCATAAGTGTTCATGGCTTGATTGCTGTTGTAATACAACAAGGATCACTTTCAGCAGAACACGCTTGGAACCTTCTGGCCTGTCTAGATTTTGTTGATAGAACTCACTAGACAGGTCGGCCATTAACCTCATGAAGGATTTGAAGATGTTTCCCACTGCACAGACGACAGGGCTTCTTTAGGGTACAAACTTCCACATCGTCCACATTTCCAACAACGCTTGATGTTTTTGATCCATTTGCTCATCTGCTCTGTACCAAACGCCTGGAAAGTGGTACACTGGCTTAAGTAATGTTCGGAACACAGAACTCTGTTCTGTTGATATCCCTGTGCTGGCTTGGGCTGATGTTAGGGCGTCGGCACCGGAGTAGCTGCTCATGGGGTTTGGTCAGCTACATGCAGGACAGAAGCGAGTCTGGGATTTGCTACCGGGCTAGGTCTTAGTTGTCTTGGAGATCTTATGTCTGTTCGCTTTCCCCTGATTTTAGTTCTCATAGTCTTGACACCGGGATTCAAGCTTGAGCCACTCCTGCAGAATGTAGGAATTCTGAAGAGGCAGATGTCGTTTGAATGAGGCACGTAAATCTGAGGGTAATTTGGTGAGTAAATGCATTTTTTTTCACTGTAAAATCGATTTCTTTGTTGCTATATTTGTATTAATACATTTTCTGTTTTCCTACAGTTAGCATTTTCTTTCAGTTCGAGCTTGAAGACAATCGTTTCTACCGTCAATCGTGAAAGATTGATTTAGCATCATTAACTACTTTGCAAATTTTTGAAACTCTTAAAAACAGTAGATCATTTTACTGTTTTTAGGCTTCAGGAAAAGACCAATGCAGAATGAAAGCTTCAATGTAGGGGAAGAATTCACTCAGACACCAGGGAACAGAAAAAGTTCTTTCGATCTCTTCCATTTAATTGAATATTCATCCATAAACATAGGGAATGAGTGTCTAGGGAGTTTGGGATGGTTTTCTTCGGTTTTATTAGAACATACTATTATGAAATCGTTAAGAAAGAAAGACCTATAATCATTAATACAGTGAAACTTTCTGTAAGCATACTCACTGAGTTTGCTTTTGTCTATTTATGTCAGCTAGATATGATAGGTACTGATATCAGGGACTTACAATTTGTTTGTAAGGTGACTAAAACCAATTGCACTATTCTGTCTATTTTGTTAAGTATAACAGGAAGCCATTGCAACAAAATTACTTACTTCGTTGTTTTATGTCTAATAGAAGAATGTTTTTTGTAAAGTTGTTTTTCAGGGCTTGACCCTGTGTTTGCTGTTCCTTGGAGCTAAATCTGTTTGTTTGTGTGTGGGGGTCTGAGTGTAAAGATCTCCATCTACTGAAAAGCTTCGCCGTGTACCAATTTTCGTGGTTTGTTGATCTTTGTATGTTTTTAGGTTTTTTCATATAATAGAGAATACATATAATAGAGAGTGCGATTTTTTTAAATAATATTTTTTTTGGGGGGGACACCCCCCCCCAGGGGATTTAGGCCCATGGCTAGATATGAAAGGTACTGATATCAGGAACTAACTCACTGTTACACATCACTTAATGTTTAAAAATACAAGCATGACTTGGCAAACATTTGATGGTAAAATACTGCTTTACAGTACAAAAATATCCACTTTAAGGCAACTTATTGAGTCTTATCCAGTTGTATTATTTTTTAAGTACTCAGAAACATTGTATTTTTGGACACCTATTGTGATATATATATGCATATAATATCAAAATTCTAGTTATTGACTCACTGATTATAGATTTTAGAAATAAATTAGACATAAATAATTGGTAGGAAACTGAAACCAAGTGCACCATTCTGTCTATTTTGTTAAGTAAACATAACAGGAAGTAAGCCATTGCAACAAATTGCCTTACTTCCTTTTTTTTTTATTTTTTTTTTTTTTTACGTCTAACAGAAGAATGTTTTTTTGTAACGTTAAATTGTTTCTCAGGGCTTGACTCTGTGTGCGCTGTTCCTCAAAGCTAAATCTGTTTGTTTGTTTGTTTGTGTGTGTGTGTGTGTGTGTGTGTGTGTGTGTTGGGGGGAGTCTGAGTGTGAATTTCTTGGTTTGTTGAACTTTGACGGTTTTTAGGTTTCTTCTTTGGAATTACCGAGGACAAAATGCTGACCGTATTCGGGTTCTTGCTGATGTTCTATGGTGCTGCTTCAGGTAGGTTTCCTCCAGAAATATGATTTATTAATTCTATATAATACTCTCTAAAGTGCTATAATTCAATAAAAGAAAACAAAGCAATTGCAGTTTTAGTAGGTTAGTACACAATTTTTTCCACGATGGTCTTCCATTATCTTTTTGATATGCAGTTACCTCTAGTTCCCTCCTAGGGCTGGATTAATTCTTATTCTTTTTTATTCTGTTTTTCTTTTATTTATTTATTTTGTTAATAACTTCACATTTTGGCTAATTTGCAAGTAAAAAAAATATTATTACTATTAACAAAATGCTTCATTTTCCTCTGTAGGTTTGCAGTCTGAGGATCGTGTTTTCTGTAGATTTACTGAAAATGATACATGCTATGTAGCTCGGGGACAACAAGTTCACCTGGAAATCCCTCCGGTGTATAGGTTTAACCTACTTATTGGAAATCGTGCCATTTTAAGATTTAGAAAAAACACAAACACACCAACACCAAATCCCTCGAGATGGCTGTTTGATAAAGAGACTAATACTATGATACTAAGCAGTGCAGAGTGGAGCGACTCTGGAACATACACTTAAGAAACCGTTGATGCAGGAGGAACTTCAACAGGCAAATATACTCTCCAGATATACATGAAAGGTAGGACCACACACACTCTAATCACATAAATCTTTTACATTTTTAAAATGCAATTTAACTTTATCTAGAAGTAATTTGCATTGTAATAGATGGAATGTTGTCCTTTACTAATGTTTTTTAAAATGTGGTGGGTTTATGTTTCACTTAAACGTATTAAGTGAAGTTGCTTTTATGAATAAATAAAGTTGATATGAAAAACTCAAACTCTCTCTCTTTCAGATTTCAGGGTGTTTGTGTCTTTATGGCTCTTTGAAATGATCATCCTGTTGTCGCTGTTAGTGGGAGCAAATTTATACACCAGAATCTCCAGGAAACAGAGAATAATTATGAGTAAGACTTTAATACTTGTGTACATGAACATGAGTCCTTATTCAACTAAATATGCCTTAAAGTAAAACACATGTAATGTCTAAATGTCTTGTGATTTAAGTGCAGTGATCACCCAAGTGTCATTTTCTCCTACAGATCAGGAAGCTCTTTAGGAAGAAGATTTCATAAGAAGTTGATCTCCTTCATGCCAGCAATTCATCCACCCTGAACCAACAGAAATACAGAAGCTTAAATAAAAGATGGTTAAGAGAGAAAATATTCGTAATTACTCAAGTGCTACTTTTTTCTTTCATTGAAATGTTTTTGAATGTTTTAGTATTTTTCTTTTGTACACATAAATGATTGGCCTGTCAATTGTGCAAAGTGTGTGACTTTGCAGAGGAAAAAGCAAAAGCAAAAAAGCACACCCTCACAATCATCCTCTTACTAATTAATCACCTTTTTCCAATTACACACTCACTAACAGCCACAGTTTAAAAGGACTTAGATTCATTCAGTTTAACAAGCCTGTGTACCACTTGGTGTGCGACACCTGAAATCCCGTTCACATCATGTTCTTTTCTGGGGCTTTTGAGCACTTCTATAATAAAAGTGATGCATTAGTCAGGACATACAACAACTTCATGAATAAAAATGAAGCATTAAGCATAAATATTAACCTCATAACATGACAATAATACTGTCCACCCTGGGATTTTTGTTTCCTTGGGATTTGAAATCAAGGCAAATTACGGACAAGAAAATGCTTAAGTATTAATAGTTCTTGAAAAAACTGTTTTCAAATGTCTTGTAAATGTCCTTTAAGTGTATCTGTGACCAAATCGATTTCTTCTCCTCTTCTAGTCATTGTTGATTAAAAAAAACACTATAAATGCAGTTAGCTACAGATGCGGTTTCAGAGCTCTGGCTAGCGTGCTCTTATTATCAAATCAAAGACGTGAAAATGCTGACATTATCGTATGCCTGCTGGATGGCAGATTTCTTTGACCCAGGCAAAACATGATGATTGAAATATGATTGGATAGAAACTCTAACATATATATATATACACTCCTGGAAGCAGCACAACCAGGAGAAAAGCTATGGAATGAAGAGATTAGACTATTGGGAATAACTAAATCACTGCTAGATCCTAAGTGTCTGAGGGAGCAACACCGATACGGTCTTTTCTCCCTGTAGCTATTAGACTTTACTGTAGAAACAAACACCGTAATACACATTGTTAATACTGATTTAAAACTGTGCAATAACAACAATTTAATCTGTGCAATGACCGTGCAATTTGTTTGTTTGATAGTGTACCTACTTCTTAGCCTCTAACTACTATTTACTTTTTCTTAGTCTCAGTGTTTTCTACATTGGATACCTTGGATAAAAGTTTGGAAATTGGGGTTGTTGAGAGAAGTTTACACAACAGCTAATTGCGGTTGCGAAACTCATAACAGAAATGGCTATTTATAACAGCGTATCCCCAGCGTTATGTCCACCCCCTCCTCGTTCAGTTATAAGTTCGGGAAATTTGTGGTTATCAATGTTTCTTTGGTACTTCCTTTACACTCAGATGTAAAATGAGCTTGCTATTATAGTTGCTGGTCGCTCATGAGCGACATCTCAAGCTAGTAGATAGTAAAGACGGTTCTCTGAAAAAGAAAAATGAGAATACACGTCAGCTTTGGGATACTTGAGATTTTCCTTGGAGCCACCATGGGTAGGTTTGGTCTTCTCAAGATGCCATTATTAATATTTATAATTATATACATTATTTATTGCACATACTGTGCCTGTCAACAAATTAGGAAACACCTAGTCCTTTGTGGCTTTTGAGAGACACGTGCATGTTCCTTTTGTTTCTATGCAACAAACTAGGTCATGGTCTGGTATTTAAATTCAAATTGAAATAAAATAAAGTATAAAATATAAGTATATTAAAATTATAAGTATAGCTAAAAAGTATGAAAATAATGTTAGGAGCAATATATATGTATATATAATATATACACACACACTAGAAAATACACTGAACAAAATTATAAAAGCTGGTGCGGGCTGGTGTGGTTACACGTGGTCTGCAGTTGTGAGGCTGGTTGGACATACTGCCAAATTCTCTGAAACGCCGTTGGAGACGGCTTATGTTAGAGAAATTAACATTCAATTCAACCGCTCTGCTGGACATTCCTACAGTGAGCATGCCAATTGTACGCTGACTCAAAATGTGACATCTGTGGCATCGTGCTGTGTGATAAAACCACATTTTAGAGTGGTCTTTTATTGTGGCCAACCTAAAGCACATCTGTACAATAATCATACTGTCTAATCAGCATTTTGATATGACACACCTGTGACGTGGGTGGATTATCTTGGCAAAGGAGAAGTGCTCACTAACACAGACAGACTTGTGAACAATATTTGAGAGAAATAGGCCTTTTGTGTATATAGAAAAAGTCTTAGATCTTTGAGTTTAGCTCATGAAAAATGATATTTATATCTATATATACACACAAATTGCACAGAAGGGGCTGGATGACAGATATTGACAGAATAACAAATAAAAAAAAAATGTGTGTAATTTGTCCTTAGAGTATCCATGTGCTAGTATTTGGTTCCATAAAGTGACCCTGTGCTTTGCCAATCCCAAGTTAAAGTGACTGTGTTAAAGTGGTATGAAAATTTACTTTGACCAAACAAATCTATAAATGTACAGATGTTCCACTTTATTTGCATAAAAAAAAATACTTCCTTTTACAGCTTTACACACTCCTGGCATCCGGACAGTTTGTTTCTCCAAAAATTCAGCTGAAATGCTTTGCCATGCCTCTTATTAAACATGTTTAATTTTAACTTGTTTTTTACTAGTCAGAGATTTCGTTCTAACCTAGTGATCCAGTTCATCCCAGAGCAGTTCAATAGGATTTAGGTGCAATGACTGGGTAGGCAGTTCCATCATAGATAACAGTCGACTGTTACAGAGCTTGGAGGTATATTTCGGTCATTTTCTTGTCGTATGGTGACGTTGATTCAATGAGCCGTAGTCCAGACGGAATTGCATGGTGCTGAAGTATGGAATAGTAGTCATGTTGGTGTTTTCCTGGTTTTGCCAAGCTAGCTATTTCGCTTCATGCTTTGCTTCTAAGCATTGGTGATAATATAAGAAAAGGTAAAACCATACGTTTGCTGTTTGCCTGTTTCTGGGACACGGTGTGAGGAGTTTTCAGACATTACAGATGAGGCTGGTAATGTTTTTGATTATGCAGACATGAAAACAAGCCTTTGGTTTTAGAGATAGATACAAGCTATCGAGCCATGGCGTAGAAGCAGGACAGTGAGCAGTGTCCCATTACCTTGTAAGGATTTGCGGACAGAGCAAATAATTATATATGGTGGTTGTGGCTTTGATTGGAGTTGATTGGACAGGAGTGTCTATCTGTAGGGGATAAGTTGAAGGGTTTTTTTTTTTTTAATTGCCACCTGTACACAGGCCTCAAGAGTAGGTCCTTCCCTACATGTAGAATTGTGCCAACAAACAACAGTTCTTTGTGTGGCCATGACCACATGCACCCAGGAAGAGGAGGTAGGGCAAGTGAAAGCTTGTCCTTCTCATATGCAGTACCTGTGCTTGGCTGGTAATCATAGATGTTTGTATTTTGTATAAGGTAAGTGCTGTAATTAAATTTTATAAGTCCTAAAATTGATTATGTACACTTTTTTTTATGGTTATGTTTCTTGTCAGATTCATTCAATTTATTTGAGAGGTTTTTGCTGAAATTGTAGTGTTTGTGGGTTGTGTTTTTTTTCCTCTCCGAGGTGCTTTGTGAAGCAAAGCCAAAACACGCAGCAGTTTGGCTGCTTTTCTTCAAAATCCTTGGAGTGGGACCGACTTTTTTGAATGTGAATGAATTATGCTCATGCTATTGATTTTTGCTTTGTGTTAAATGCATGTTTTCCAATGTAAAATCGATTTCTTTTCCTATAACTAAAATTTTTTTTTAGTTCGAGCTTGAAAACGATCTTTTCTACTGTCGACTGTAAAAGAGTGATTTATCATTATTAACTACTTTGCACAATTAACTCACTTAGACACCAGGGAACAGAGAAAGTTTTTTCTTTTATACTTCATTGAATATTCATCCATACACATAGGGAATGAGTGTCTGGGGCTGAGTTTGGAGTGGTTTTCTTCGGTTTTATTAGAAAAGCAAACATACCATTGTGAAATCTTTAAGAAAGAAATAACTATAATCATTGATTCAGTGAAACTTTCTATAAGCATACTCACTGAGTTTGCTTTTTTCTATTTATGTCAGCTAGATATGATAGGTACTGATATCAGAAACTAACTTGTCTCACTGTTACACAACAATTAATGTTTAAAAATGCAATCATCCAGTTATATTATTTTTTAAGTACTCAGAAACATTGTATTTTTTTACACATATGTTGATATATATGTATATGATATAATATACAAAATCTTATGTTGTTGACTCACTTATTATAGATTTTAGAAATAAATTTGACCTCAAATTACAATTTGTTTGGAAGGAAACTGAAACCAGTTGCACTATTCTGTCTATTTTGTTAAGTAAACATAACAGGAAGTAAGCCATTGTAACAAATTGCCTTACTTCCGTTTTTTTATGTCTAACAGAAGAATGTTTTTTTGTAACGTTAAATTGTTTCTCAGGGCTTGACTCTGTGTGCGCTGTTCCTCAAAGCTAAATCTGTTTGTGTGTGTGTGTGTGTACGTGTGTGGGTCTTAGTGTGAAGATCTCTATCTCCTGAAAGCTTCACCGCCATGTACTTTTTTTCTTGGTTTGTTGAAGGTTTTTAAAAATTTTTTTATTTGGAATTACCGAGGACAAAATGCTGACCGTATTCGGGTTCTTGCTGATGTTCTATGGTGCTGCTTCAGGTAGGTTTCCTCCAGAAATATGATTTATTAAATTTATATAATACTCTCTAAAGTGCTATAATTCAATAAAAGAAAACAAAGCAATTGCAGTTTTAGTAGGTTAGTACACAATTTTTTCCACGATGGTCTTCCATGATCTTTTTGATATGCAGTTACCTCTAGTTCCCTCCTAGGACTGGATTATTTTTTTTTTTTTTTTTTTTTTCTGTTTTTCTTTTATTTATTTATTTTGTTATTAACTTCACATTTTGGCTAATTTGCAATATTATTACTATTAACAAAATGCTTCATTTTCCTCTGTAGGTTTGCAGTCTGAGGATCGTGTTTTCTGTAGATTTACTGAAAATGATACATGCTATGTAGCTTGGGGACAACAAGTTCACCTGGAAATCCCTCCGGTGTATAGGTTTAACCTACTCATTGGAAATCGTGCCATTTTAAGATTTAGAAAAAACACAAACACAAACACACCAACACCAAATCCCTCGAGATGGCTGTTTGATAAAGAGATTAATACTATGATACTAAGCAGTGCAGAGTGGAGCGACTCTGGAACATACACTTTAGAAACCTTTGATACAGGAGGAACTTCAACAGGCAAATATACTCTCCAGATATACATGAAAGGTAGGACCACACAAACTCTAATCACATAAATCTTTTACATTTTTAAAATGCAATTTAACTTTATCTGTTTGTTTGAATTTGTATTGGATCATACGCTAGTTCCAGCTGTCATAGTCACAGGGACATGTATGGTAGATGCTCAATACAATCTAAAAAAAGTTAAAAACTGTCAGCTTTATTTTAATTAAAAAATTAGTAATTATTAGAGACATATAAAACAAAGCATGGTGAGGATGTATGTAGCTGCTTTTGTGAATTGTTTTGCAGATCATTAAATGTGATTATAGATAAATAAAAAAATGTGAATCAAATCCCTTAAGGTGGTAACAATCACTTTCCAATTGTTGATTATTTTCCTATAACTGCATGCTACAGTAGTTATGTCTAAATACATGTGGCTTATATGCTTGTATACTCATTAGGTTTTTATTTCTCTTTTTCTATTGATTTATTATTAATTGAAACAAGCAATATTGTGGCATATGGGGCATTGCTGAGCACTGGTTTGTAAATAGAGGCTCAAGACTCTCGTTGTCTTTTTATCCTTTCAGCATCTTACAAAAAGCTGAGAACACTCGTAATGGAAATTACTCACAGGTGTTTTATCTTTTACAATAATTTTTTCTGGTGACACGTTCTATTAAAACTCCACTTGCATGGTGCCACAAATATGCTGAATTTATATTTAGATGTTCAGTGATCCTAGTACATGCTATACAGCCTGATCAGATTATCTGGTAGAAACCATTATACAGTGAAAATATAAATATTCAAGCTTCCAGTCATCAAACATTCAGCCTAAAAACCCAATATGACATACAACCAGGGAAACTAGTGACCTGATCCTCTCTAAAGTATCAACAATGTGTAACATAAACAGAACACATATTGAATAAAAAAAAGAAAAACACCAAAAATGTAATCTGCTGTAACAACAATTTCATTGATCTTTGTCCATGTCCTGGTGAGTCATTATGCATGTGATGCAAGCACAATGTCTGCTTAGCTTCAGCAGGAAATCTTATTTGAACTCACCACTTCTCTTAAAAATTAATAATTTTATTAGTATATAATATACACAATATAAACTATATATATATATATATATATATATATATATATATATATATATATATATATATATATATATATATATATAAAATTTGTGGTTTGACAGTACACAAAATGCGTTACGACGCAGCGTCTCGTTCCCTCTGGGAACTAGGGTTACGTTCGTAACCTAGAGATGTTTCGCTCCATACTTCGAATTTTAAGTCAAGGTTCAGTTCAATTTTGGTACAGTTAATGGAAGGAAATGCAAAACATTCTTTTTTTTTTTTGTGACATTAAAGTGCAATTAACCACAGTGACAATGCAAAGAAAGTGCGAGGTGGAAACTAAACTAACTTGCGATCTGCCACTTAAAATTTTCGTGAGAGAACTTACATTGTAAATATGTTTTACACAAAAAAATGATTTCATTTGGTACACGTGTACCAAAAGCCCTGTACTGAAACAGTATATTATATATACAAAGGCAACCTTGTGGTTGATATAAAGGTCAGACATAAGAGAGAATAATGTGTTAGTGAATCAGAGAGGAACTACTGTGTAGTAATCCTTTGTCAACATAATAATCTTATTTTGGTATGCTCCGATAATTTTTTGTAATCACTGGCGTTAATTATTTTTTTTAATATAAAAATTTGAATTTCTCATTACTCCATTAAAGCTAACTTTTCTTGCATGACAAAAAATGAATGTTTTCTGTTTTACAACCCTGTTTTCCTGTAGATTTAACTCTGGTTATCCTGAGCTCGGTTTGTGCGAGTCTCATTGTACTAGCAGTCTTAGTGTTCTTTGTGTACAAGAAGAGACATCGCCTGAGAAACAAACAAGGTCAGAAGGTTACGTTTTTATTGTTTTAACTTTTTGAATAAGGGAAGATTAATGAATTCATGTACTCTAATTGGCCTGTTTTTTACTAGAAACACCTGCACTATCATGTAGCTAATCAATCTGCTAGTCATGTAGCAGATATAATCATCCAAAAACAGGACAATAAAGGAGTTTTAGATAATGTTCAGACATCACAATGGGTGGAAAAATTGTGATCCTAGTAACCATCGCATAATTGCTGGTGCTAGGCTGAAGATTTAAAAAACTGCTGATCTGGGGTTTTTAAACCCAGCAGTCAACATAAAGTGCATTTATTAAAGCATTGTTCTTTGCCAAATGATTGGCTACAGCAGGTGTACAGGTGATTCTATTAAAGTGGTCAGTGAGTGGTGTTCATAAGTAGTTGGTTTATAGATTTTTTGTAACTCTTTGGAGTTTAATATAAGATAAGATGTGTATGTGTGTGTGTGTGTGTGTGTGTGTGTGTGTGTGTGTGTGTGTGTGTGTGTGTGTGTGTGTGTGTGTGTGTGTGTGTTTTGGTAATAGAGCCTACTCAGAAAGGCAAGGACATTTACACACAGGTCATACATTTACCCCCGAAAAGGACAGAGACAAACCCAAGTGAAGGTAAGACTTTGTTACTTACACACTTTATTGACATATGCATTGGATTAATCCAAATAAAATTTCATGCTCCTGCCTCCAAAGACCTTCTACACAATTGTGTGCCTCCAACTTTATGATAACAGTTTGATCCACGTATGGCTGGAAAAGTTGGGATATAGTGTATATGAGGCACTTAGACCCTTTTTTATATTTTCAACTGAAACCCTGCTTAATGCTGTGCACAAGCAAAAAAGAGATCATCGTTGATTTCTTGTGTTGTTTTGTGGTCCAGCCCAAGCTCCGAACAAGGACGTGAAGAACACTTATCCCAGCCAGAGGAACCAGGAGAAGAGAGAGGAGGAAGTGCCCTACACCGAACTGATGTTTAACACTCCTTCAGAAGAAAAAAACGAGATTTCCAATGAGCAAGACAAGTGTGTGTACTCACAGATCCAATATGGTCCATGAGGGATACAATCTCTGTTTCATTTATCAGTATTGTTGATGTACTTATGCTTTTTTTCTATCCATTACTTTTTGTTTTTTTTGCAAGATCATTCTGATAGAGGAAGAAGCAGTTAGGGACGTTCCACCCATACACTCAGATCTCTTGCAACACAGCATTTTACTGACTGGTAAATGATTACAGTACCCGATTATGCAATTACTGAATTATTTTAAGGCTACAAAGTGGCCCAGAGGTTAGTCTTGTTGTCCTGAGCCCAGTTTGTGTGGAGTTGTATATTTGTGTAAGTGTGTGATAAGCAGAGAGACTGATATATACTCCATATCCACCTCAAATTTGATACAGAGTGCTGTATACACATAAAGTGATTACTTAACACGAATGAACGCATTTATAAATTTTTCCTTCTGAAATGTCATTTTGTTGCCACTGAGTCCATTGTATTAACTGGAATGAAGTAACTCGTTTTGTTCACCATGAAACTGTATATAATTTTTTTAATGAAAATGTATTAACCTTTAACCTCATCACTGTTTATAAGTCTGTTTTTTCCATCTTGCCTGTGAATACCTACATACCAACAGGATAATCTTTATTTTCGAATATAATACTTGTGTGAATTAATTATTTTTTTATTTATTTGTGATTGGATCGAAATGGATCCATTTCATCTTTTGGACTTAAATGAGTATTGTTAAGCTGAATCAGAAAGAAAGGAAGCTTGCAAAAGTGAACTTGTGACACAGCTGCTGCTTCCTGGGCAGTTCACAAGGTACTGTTCTGATTATTATTATAATTTTTGACAGAAAATTAACAAAAACATTCTATAATTATATAATTATCTAATATTGTTTAGCCTTAAGTGGATTTTTTTTTTAGCTTCTGGCATTGATTTGGATGTTGCTGGATTCTTTGTGTTTTTAATAATGGCTTAAAGGCTTTAAGAAATCACAGCTTTGTAAAAAAAAAATTACATTTGTACAAATTTTGGAATTTATAACTTTATTATTTTATATCTATTGACATACATATAGCTTATGTATAGCACTATATTTTGAACCTAAATTTCCTTGATTTTTTTTTTTTAAGCAACTAACATGTACATATGAATGAATAATTTTTTACATTAAGTGGCTTGTATTTTCAAAAAGAATTTTATTGTCTTAATGAATTAAACACTTAAAAAACCTATATGTAACTCCGAAAAGCATTTATTGCATCTTCCCTAAATAAGGCAGTGCTATTTTACAGTATTAGCAAAGTCAGTGAAGGAGTCTCATTGGAGGATGGTCTGGGAAATGATAAGATATTAAACATTTTTCTTTGTCATAATACATATTGCAACTTGTGAAGTTAAAGAGCAATTGCAGTGCTTGGTTGTGCAAGAGAAAAAGGTTCATTAGATGATTATCATCATTACAATCATTCCCCACCCGCCGTTTTTTAGGATTAAAATTTTCTTTAATTGTATTTATTACTACTTGCATTAAAATATATATTTCTGAAGTAAATGTAATTTGTTAATTTGTTGCATATTCAATACGTTTATTTATAAAGCACTTAACAATGGACATTATCTCAATGCAGCTTTACAGAGATAAAGTTGTAATAAAAGAATATATAAGTTTGTTTTGTATAATTGTATGTTTATTCCTAATGAATGAGCCAGTGGTGACAGTGGCATGGGAAAACTATCTTTACAAAGAATGTTTGCCCAACAGTGGGCTAACCTTAACCCTAACCCCCATCTTTGCTGAGGTTTGAATACCTGACCTTCCAAACAGCAACCCAAAGTCTGAACCATTTATCTACCACCTCATTCATTTGTGTATACATGTCAAGTAAACTTTTTTTTATGACCGCGTTTTTTTAATGACCTTTTTGTGTTGGACTAAATGATGATTTCATGGTACTGTTTCGGGTTCCCATCCTCTTATTACATGAAATAACTTTATATTTGTATGTGCGTTAATCGTTTCCGAGAAAGAGTCTGACACTTTTATTCATTTGTATTTTATCAGGGGAATTCAGATATTGATAAAGACGTTTTCATCAATGTTCTTGTAATAGACGTGTTCTGCGTCCAATCAGCAATGAGCCTGTAATATTTAATAAGGGTCATTTCTTGAAACAACTGCTTATTCCTGAAGCCAGAAAAGTGTACTGTATTGCTTTTCTAATGACCTCCATATCGAGACTCTGCACCTCAACTGCCGTATGGAAGCAGTACCACACTCCACTTGGACAAAAATCCAGCATGGAAAAGTTACCTGCCATATAAACCATCATGTCAACTGATATTCATAGATGTCTTGGTAAATTTCGCAGAGTGTACGTTTCTATGATTTGTAGCGCAATGACAACAAATGGGACCCGTTAGTTACTCAGAAGCATGGGAAATGGAGACATAACTACTCTTCATAAAAAAAAAAAATTGCATTGAAGTTGTTGATACAAATGCAGAAATGGTCACACTAGAAACTAGATGACACTAAAACAACATATAAAGGAACTAAAGGCTTCTTATGATGTTATGATGCATCTTTACATGTCATTTATGCTTTATGAGAGTCAAAACTGCTTCAATGATGCTTTGGGCTTTTCTGAAAAGCCTGAGAGAATCCAAAAGTGTTTTTATTTTTATTTTTTACAAACATAAAGCTTTTATCTTTCTGGTACACTTCTTAGAACAGTTAAGTCTTGCTGACATTGAGGCACAGGCTATTCTCAGATCACTTGCAGTTCCACCTTCTCTTTGTAGGCTGTTCCACCACTGATGCTTATTTATTTATCTATCATTTTATGTCATTCCTGAACACTATTGGGTAAACAGGGAATTCAGGAGTGGGCTTAGGACACAGCCCTGTGAGGCACCAGTGTTCAGGATGGAGGTGATCTTATCCCTGTTGACAGATTAGGGTTTTAACTTGAGGAAATACATTGCATATGCAAGCCGAAAGTTCTCAATTTAGTAAATAAATTAAAATACAGCACATATTTTTGTTTTCAGACATTCTTCCATTGAAAAGTCTCTTCTTCATGTCTTCAAATGTCTGTTACAAGTATCACTGTCTGACTGGGTTGTTATTGGGTACAATAGATAATGGGACAAATGGCTTTTTGCCAGTCAGAGAAAGAGGAAAAGAGAACGTAAAGCATCCCCCTGATTGCGGGTGATAGACAGATATCTTAAAGTCTGAATGACATCACCAATAATAGAATCACAACTTCACAGGTTTAAAACGGTTCTATTCAGTGTATGGCTAGCCTTTCTTATTGAAAGTATATTAAAAGGTGATAGATATACCTTTGGGTTGGAAAAAAAAAAAAATTATAATAATAATGTGGTTGCATAGAGAAATTACTTGCATTTTGATGGATGTTATACAAACACAGTTTTTGCAGAAACATTCATTGCTAGGGATCCTACTTTTTTTTTTTTCAAGTAACTGAGTTTTTTATCTGAAATTAGCTAAGTGGCTTAGGGAAAAAACTATTGCCTTAAACTAGAAGTATGCATGATGGAACTAAAAAGTTAAAGACAACTGGTGGCCACCATTTAGGTTTGCCTCCCAGAAAAGAAAGCAGTCACCTATCAATTACATATGTGGTAAAGTAATAAATAGTGATATGACATCAGGCATCATAGTGTGTGTCCCGCAGTCTAGCTTTCTTAACTGTGATGGGCATAAAAATTAGTTAGGGAGTTGTGAAATGTTTATAGAGCATGTAAGCGTTGGTCCGTAAATGGCACAGACTTCCTCACTGAAAGTGTTGAGTACTCTCTTATAATATACTTATGAGGCCATGCATATTAACATACTTGACATCAGTCCAAAAGCACATTATGCTCAGCAACAGAGATCTGTTATTGCCTATCGATGAACTAGCCAGAATTTTCTTTTCTTTAATGAACCATATATGAGAAATGAGGCAACGTTCTTCCAGAACCCTGGTGCTACATAAAACAACATAGAGCGACATCAACCAGCATAGAGCTAAATAATCCGAACACAACGCTAAGGATTAAATTAAGTATCCTCGCCACAGAAAGTGCATCGTGTGCAAACAATGCAAGAAAATACAAACAAACAACAGTGTAGGACAGATACACAAAACACAACATAGTGCCAACCAGTAAACCTACTGTATAATATACAGTACAATGTGCAAAGAGAAAGAACAATAAACAAGAGTGTACTTATAAACATGAAAACAGGGAATCTAATCTTTGGCCAATAATCTAATAAGTTTGAGCCTGAAGAGTCAAGAAAAGGTCCACTCCTGCCTTAGAGAACCCATCTTAATTACAACCTTGTCTTTGTTCAGCTCCCTGTCCCGAACTTTAGCTTATGATAAGACCGGAGGTCCAAATGAGAAGATAACATCTGAAGGAGACCCCCCCGTGTGTCTTTCCGGCTAAAGTTAGCTCCTTAGGAAACTTTTCCAAATGATTCATCCTTTTCTAACAGATCATACAAAAACAATTTTCATTGTCTAAAGGAACACCAACTGCAAATATTATACTTTAAAAAACCAGAAGCATCTATTAGCATTTGCTATACTTATAACTTATAATTAGGGTCCAACTAACAACTGAGAATGACCACAGGTTCATCAAAATTTCCTCTTCAAGTCCCTCACCTCCTTCATACTGTATCACAATGCATGAGATATGATTTGTGGTGGCCACCTAGATAATATCCCTATTATACTTAAGTTAAATGCAACCTAAAGCTGGATGAATAGTTGCTGTTGAAAATGTGGATGTTCTTATTTACCCCTTTGAGCTGTAATGCAAATTGAATTCAATAAATTTTTTTTTACTTTTTTTCAACAATAGACAATGTCCCAAAGCAGCTTTACAAAATTAAATAGATTACAAACATAAATATTACATTCATAAATTATCCCCTTTACATTTACCCCTATGAGTGAGCCAGTGGTGATAGTGGCAAGGAAAAATTATCTGAGATGGTATGAGGAAGAAACCTTAGAAGGAACCTTGTGATCCTCAAAAGGGAACACATCCTCTTTTGGGTGACACTGACTTTCCATTCACTACAGTTCCATCATTGTTGTGGTAATGAACTGTTCTCTGATGAATGCTTAAATGTAAAGACTAATGTGTTCGTGGAAATTGTAGTCTTAAGCCATTGTAGCAGTTTGTTTCTATTAATTACAGTACAAATCCATCTTCATCGTTCTTGAGTTTAACCCTAACCTAGAACCTCATGGATTTAGACTTAAGAAGGTTCAGTTTCACCACCTTCACGTGGTCTCCAGTTGAAAAGAAGAGACAAAAGATGAGATTGATGTGTTACTGTGTGACCCATGTAACGTTTTTTTGCGACATGAAAAAAAAAAATCATTCAGTTAAATTAAACTCAAATTAAGTGTTTGTTAAAGAATTGGGTGATGAGTCTACGAGATGAAAACCAAGAAATAGTCATTTTAGGTATCTATTTGATATTATGATAAATAGTAATATAATTATATCAGACATCATGGATTTTTATTACGGCACAGCTTTTGTGACAGTGATTTAACCAAAATGGCCAGACAGCTGTGAGATGTTTATAGAACAAGAAGCATGAGGGAAACAAAACATATCTCCTCAGAGATAACAGTTAAACCACTATGGTGCAGACTTCCCCATTAAAAGTGCTGCATTTTTACTTAGAAACTTCGGCAGCTAGGTGATCCCGCACTTAAAGTTGGTCTAGATGATTAGTCCCCCTACATCCCAACACACCTTAAAGCAAATCTAATTTTTTTCATTGGAAACCATATTTATATTTTAAATTCCAAGAATGAAGTCATTTTAGAATGCAATTGCTGCTGTCTGGCAAGAAGTACAGCAGCTGGAAGGAAGAAGAACAGCAACTGCTGAGCACATTCACAGCCATTATATGTATTTATATGGAATTTAATGTAAAAGGATCACCAGCCAAGCTATTATGACTTTATTTTAAGACATTTTCTGAATGCCCAGTGATTTGAAAGTGGGGTGTATGAAGCACAGCTTTGTGATTTTTTTAAACTAGGATTTTCAACTATTTTTTCCAGTTATAACTAGATAAGTGGTTGAAAAAAACATCCTAAGGAACTTTCTGACAGAAAGTGCTGATTTCTCATTTACAAACAAATGGAACTACGTGATGCACTTTTGACATCAATAAATCAACTTTGTTTTTACATCAGTATAAAAACACATTACTTTCATCAACAGATAGCTGTTTTGTATCCAAATATATGGATAAACTAACAATAATTTTCTTCAATACATCAGGTACAGACACCTACATTTCCACTGAAAAAAAAAAAAAAAAGGCAGTTTTTGCATTCTGTCCATTTCTATTTTTTCCCTATGATATAAAATACAGGAAGTGAAAGGCATAAGCTAAAAGGAGCTTCAGCTTGCTTTTAGCATTTCTCATCATTCATTAACAGGATCTCTAGCAAGTACAAGGAGAGGCAAACACAATGAGAATACAGGTTATCTTTGGGATCCTGTGGATTTTCAGTCAAACTGCCGCAGGTATGTTTTATTCTCGTAAAATTCACAATCGATTTATGTATAATGTGTATTCATTTGACCTACATAAATATTCTTGCAATATTTTAATATAAAATAAATAGCTGGTTAGTTCTGATTAGTTATAATCTATTATTTAAAGTGCCAAGAATTTAGTGTGCCATGTTAAAACTAAAACTTGAAGTTACTTTTATGGCACTTTAATTTAATATAATTAAATATGCATTCAACGTTTCATGGTCCACTACACGGTCCACTACAAGAATGGATCACTATACTAATTGTAAACATGCTGATAAATCTCTATTCTATTCTATTTTCTTCTGTTCTATTGTTTGTGGATACTATAGGCAATAACAGATGTTTTATTTTTATAAGAGAAAAAGGAAATTATACACACATCAAAAATATTCATATTCATTTACTTCCTCATATGTTTTATGCATGGTATGACACAATACAGCACAATTCAAATTCTCGGACACAATGCTCTCCCATTGAAATCCGTTTTACTCACAATATCAAGAGCATTGAAAGTTAGGAAGCTGTGCAGCATTGTAAGCCAACTTACAAATATAAAAAGTTTACACCTAGGCTTCTAAATTCTGAAAAATTAAACTAGCACTTTCCAAGTTTGCGTTGTTTTTAAAACATTAAGTTTGTAATCTGGTGTACCAGTGTAGATTTATTCATTGCTAGGGACTCCAAGCACATTTGTACGTTGCTCTGGACGAGGCCACAAAGACTAAATGCCACAAATGTAAATGTAAATGTTAATGTAAATTGTGATTTGATTGTGAAGAAGCACTTCAGAAAATTATTCATATATTACTTAATCAATAAAATGCCAAATATTTTACCATTTTAATTGTTCATGGTAAAAAAAGGAAAATTAGGCATATTTTTGTGTTTCATTAAAGATAAGATAAAGGTTGAATTTTTTTTCAAAACTGTATTTGTAAGCCTTTTAGTTTCCTTCGAGCACGTTCTCACTACCAACTTGTCACATTTGGACGTGTTCATAGACTTCGACCCCTTTGGTGTCATTTTTCAATGTGAAGGGATTCCCACAGACTTCGACCCCTTTGGCGTCATTTAACGTGCAGGGATTCCCATAGACTTCTATAGAACTCATGTTCAGGAACATGTTCTCACTCCCAACTAATCCTTACCTGTTCTCACTAACCCTAACCATAACCCTAACCCTAACCCGTTCTCACTAACCCTAACTCAAACCCATTCCCACTAACCCTAACCTGTTTCCACTAACCCTTACCCATTTCCACTCACCTTAACCCTAACCCATTCTCAGTATCCCTGACCCAATCTCACAAATAATGCCAAAAGGAGTACACAGGCCATCAAAAAATGACTCCAAAGGATCCTGATGAACGTGTCCATATGTGGTGAGTTGGAAGTGAGAATTTGTAGCTCCAGCATGAAAGAAAACAATCCATGTTCTGTTCTTTCATAAATATATACAACTCAAACATTTACTTACACTGTAGTATGCAAATCTTTATTGTAAATATACAGAAACTTCTAAATGTTAGTTTCTGAAAATGTTAGAATTTAAATCTGCATTTGATTGTGGAGACGTTTCAGCGAAATTGTTGTGTATTTGTTACCTGTCTTGCCTGGTGACTGTTATACAGTACGTTCATTTGCACATTGGAGCCTCTGGAGAAATGCATTGTCTTAATTTTACATTTTTACAATTATATCCAATTGTTTAGGGTGAAATGGATCTATGTTTTATAGTCAATGTTTTACAGTGGTAATAGCAAATAAAACATTTATATTAAATTAATAAAAACATTTTTACTCCTACATTTCTCCTTTTGCTTGCTTATAACTACTGAAGGTACTTGTGGTATTGTTGCATAAAAGAGTAATGAGAGAGAGAGAGAAAAGAAAGTGGATAAAAAGAAACAATAAGCTTGACTTCAGGAGTCATGTGTTTTACGATCAATGAATGGTACGCGCAAGCACCGGCCTTCCCAGCCACGCTTTACCCCACCAGTATAACTGTTCCCCTGACCTATAGAATACGCACACACTCACAAAACAAAAAAAACTAAAATACAAAATGAGAATCAAATATAAATCAAATGCAATTTTATCTAATGGCTCCTACAGTAATAATAATCCATTCTATATCTCTAATTATCTCTAATAATCTATTTGAAAAAATGCTGTACACACAAATTAATTAGGTTGATTGTTTGTGATTGTTACCAAATATGTCGAATTATTTCCATGTTCTGTTTTTTTTACTAAAAATTGTACCAGAGTACTGATAAAATCATGTCAAGTTTTCTGTGTGTTAGACTAATGAGATCTTGTTTTTCCTTCCTCTGTAGGTTTGCTGTTTCAGGATCCTGTTGTCTGTAAATTTAATAAGAATGAGCAGTGTTATGTAGCTCTGGGAGAACGACTTCACCTGCAAATACCTCCAGCGGATGCATTTAACCTAATTATGAAAGACAATACATCTGCAATACGTACAATTATACGATTTAGAAATAACAACCCTAACTAAAAAAAAACCAGATCTCCCAAGATGGCAGTTTGTTAAAGAGAATAATACTGTGATACTAACCAGTGCAGAGAGAAGCGACTCTGGAACATACATTTTAGACACCATTGATGCAGGAGGAACTTTAACAGGCAGTTATACTCTCCAGCTGAACATTAACGGTAGGACCACACACACTCTAATCACACCAGACTACACATTATTTCAAAAATAAATCAAACATAAACATTTATTCACACTGTAATTTGTCTTTCCAGGTTATTTTCTAATATTTTTTTATATATAAATGTATATCTTGTTTTAGCATGAAAATGTTTTAAACTTTGTTCAAAATTAAAACAGCAGTGCCTGAAAATAGCATACGATGCAATTATTTTCAATCTTTTTTTTTTTTTATGTTTTAAAACGCACTAATCTATCATCGAATGTCACAGATACTACTGGTAAGACTTTGAGTTCCTGATGTTTTATTTCTTTATGTGCCATCATGAAATAATGAAATACAGCTGTGATATTATAGTAGATTCTAAGTGCTTGCATATAAATAGATTTTATATTATTTTAATCAATACAAATCCAAAGTATTGTGAAGCCCCACCAAAATACATGCAACAATTTATAAATTAGAAATGTGAGAACTTTCTTCATTTAATTTTTTTTTTATTTTCACAAATTATAGTTTAAAGTTATAGTAAGTTCATAGCACACTTGTCTTTTGTTTATCGTCCACAGTTGTTGTCTCGTGCCATTGGTTCTAGCTTATATACAGTATATATATAATTTTTGTCATTGATGTTTTTCTGTTTTATTTATTTTTATTTTTTCCATACTAGACAAATCTACTTCTGAAATGTTTATTATATACATATACAGTAATCAGCAACGTCTTTCAATATTTTTTATTTATTTATTTATTTTTTACATCTTTATATGTCTGTTAGTACTAATGCTCTCCTGGACATTAATTATTACTTACTGACCCAAGAAAATCACACCTGTAAATATATTCTACTCATGGTAATAAATTCAAAAATAGGGATTGTACCATCTTAAAATAAAGGGGAACACAATCACTTTTCTCAATGATTTTATAAAGCTGTAACCAACTTAGAGAAGTTGTCAATAGTTTTGGAGCCTATTGTAGATTCACTTAAAGGATAAATAAATGTTTGTATAGAACACAACTTTCATAGACAGACTTTCAAACCTGTTGGAATATTGCAAAATTTTATATGTACACTGTTTGTTATATGTACCAAATATGTACACTTATTACGATGTTCTGTTCTTTACTGAAAACTTTACAAATCCGACGTCTTTTTCCCCTGTAGGTTCGCTGTTTCCGGATCCTGTCTGTATATTTACTGAGAATGATCAGTGTTATGTTGCTCTGGAAGAGGAGCTTTATATGCAAATGCCTTCGGTGGATGGATTTAACCTAAACATGGTAGACAAAACATCTGCCAAACATACAATTCTAAGATATAGAAAAAATTACAGTAACCCACCAAAACCAAATCTCCCAAGATGGAAGTTTGTTAATGAACTGATGATACTAACCAATGCAGAGAGAAGCGACTCTGGGACATACATTTTAGACACCTTTGATGCAGGAGGAACTTTAACAGGCAGATATACTCTCCAGCTGAACATTAAAGGTAGGACCACACAACGTCTCTAGGTTACGACCGTAACCCTAGTTCCCCAAGGGAACGAGATGCTGCGTCATAACGCTTTGGGAACGTCCCTGCGTTGTCCGCGCTCTGAACCACGTGTGAAATCTGGCCAATAGGCAAGACGTGACGTCGTAGACAGGCGATGTAACAGTCGCGTAAACCAGGAAGCTACAAGATGGCTGTGCGGAGGTAGCGACATTAGCTTCTGCAAAGAGAGAAGGTAAGTGCCGCAGGGATGCAGGAAGTGTGGCACGGAGACGCAGCGTCTCGTTCCCTCGGGGAACTAGGGTTACGGTCATAACCTAGAGACGTTCCCCTTCGGGAACTCGAGCTGTGTCATAACGCTTTGGGAACAAGTGTCCAATCATGCCACACTGACCAGACTCTGCCTAGAGTGTGAGGGCCTCGGCACCTCCAAGCGTCCAGTGCTCGTGCTGGACACAGTTGGGTCTGTAACTCCTGGTCAGGGGCTATAAACTAGGGAGGGCAGAATGCCTGTAACACGACACGTCGTGCGGGAGCCGTAGGCACCTTAGGTACGTACCCAGGTTTCGTGTATAGAAACACTCTGGCCATTCCAGGGGCAAACTCCAGGTGGGATGGGGCTACGGACAGAGCCTGCAGATCCCCGATCCTCTTCAGGGAGGAAATCGCCAAGAGGAAGGTGGTCTTAAACCATACAGGAACCTAAGGGCCACCTTGGCCAAGGGCACGAAGGGGGGGATCAGATAGAGCCGCCAACACAACTACCAAGTCCCAGACAGGCACTCTGGGTCGCGTCCCGGGCCTCAGCCTCCGGGCACCGCGGAGGAAACGTGTCACCAGAGGGTGCCTACCCAGCGACTGCCCCGCAGGCGGGGTTACATATGCCGTGATGGCGGACACGTAAACCTTCAGGGTCGAAGGGGTTAACCCTGTGGCAAACTGTTCCCACAAAAACTCCATAACTGAACCGACCGGGCAGTTAACTGGGTCCAAGTCATGGTGCTCACACCGCGAAGTGGACAGTTGCCATGTGGAGAAGAGTCTCTACTACCTCAGTAGAGAGACCAGCTGCTATTAACTGTTCCCCCTCAACTTCCACAGCCACAACTTCCACAACTCCGGGTGGGGGTGAACCAGGGTTCCGCCCGCCTGCGAGAGGAGATCCCTCCTGGGAGGAATTTCCCATGGAGGGCCCTCAAGTAGAGATAACAGGTCCGCAAACCATGGCTTGCCCGGACATCGAGGTGCTACCAGGAGGAGACAGACTCCTTCCCGGCGAACTCTTTCCAGAAGTCCCAAAAGCATCACGATTGGGGGAAAGACGTACAGGCGTAGCCTCGGCCATGACCATACCATGGCAGCCACTGTCTCGACAGGGCGTCTGCTCTGACATACAACCGTTTTGGGATGTAAACGGCTCTCAATGAGAGGAGTTTGTCCCGGGACCACAAGAGGACCTCTCGTGCCAGTTGTTTGCAAAGGGCGAGACCGGAATCCCCCCTGGTGGTTGATGTACAAGACCACCGCAGTATTGTCCGTATCCAACACATGGTGGTCCCTTAGGCCTGGGAGGAAGTGTTTCAACCCCAAAACACTGCCAACATCTCCAGGCAATTTTAGAGCCAAGAGAGACGTGTGCCGCTCCATAGACCCTGGGCGGAGTGGCCACTCATGACTGCTCCCCACTCCGTGAGGGAAGCGTCCGTCGTTAGCGTTACACGACAACAAGGACTCCCTAAAATGGGGCCTCAGGACAGAAACGTTGGGTCCTTGCATGCATCCAAGGCTCGAAGGGCAAGCCGCAAAACCTTGATGGTACGATACTGACTCCCTTTGGGGGAGAACCCTTCTGCCCCAGAGCCACCACTGGAGGGGCCTCATGTGGAGGAGGCCGAGTGGAATTACACTGGACGCTGCAGCCATGAGACCCAGCAGCCTCAGGAACTACCTCAAAGTGAGTGGCTGGCCTGCAACCGTGCCCGCAACCTGGCTGAGTCCCACATCACACCGAGAAAAATGGGTCTCTGCGCTGGAGAAAGTTCCTTCATGCAGGCGAGAACGACATCTCAATGCCGAACTGCCTGGTGCTCTGAACAAGCCAATATCAACCAATCGTCGATATAATTCAAAATGCGGATGCCAGTGGACTAGCATCCATCCAGCGGGGACAGTGCTGCGTTCACGCACTTTGTGAAGGTACAGGGTGAGAGTGCTAGGCCAAACGGAAGGACCGATATTGGTAAGCTTTCCCCCGAAAGCAACCTCAGGAACCTCCCATGTGTGGGAAGGACGGCCACATGGGAGCATGCAACCTCCAGATCTTACGTGACAAATCAGTCCTGGCAAACAGTCTTCCTGAACCCGAACGGCAGGAGCAGCGTACTTCGGTCGTTGAAGCCTCCTGGGAGGCGGCGGATGACCCCCATCCGCAACAAACTTTCGGGTGGAATAAGGGAGTTAACCGTTGGAGGGAGACCTGCCTCCCGGTGGTACCGGGTAGGGACGAGCACCGTAGCATGAGGTGCACACCGCCCTCCAAGATGCAAGCCGTCAGGCTTACGCACCACAGCCTGTTCATTAGAGGCGAGGACAAACCTCAGGTCGTCCAGCCCCTCCTCGGGCTTAGAGTGTCGCCAGGGGCCCCTAAGACCTTTCCACGCACAGCAAAAAACATTGGAAAAGCACGCACCACACACAGGCCTCCCAGTACCCAGACACCTCGGTGCGCAGGTCAGGGAAGGTGCTGAGGCTGTGACACAGGGCGCAGGAAATGCTCATCCAGCTCACTGGGTGCGCGCTGCTACTGCTATGGCCCGTGTCACGACCTCGAGGAGCTCTTCGTACAGCACAGACTCTGAGGAGTCCACAGGCTCGCTAGCATCCATCATCTCATCCTCCTCGGAGAGATGATGGATGCTAGCGAGCCTGTGGACTAGCATCCATCATCTCATCCTCCTCGGAGAGAGAGACATGTAACACCGCGCTGCCCACACTGGGAGAAGAAGCAGCCGCCAAACATGCTTCCCCGAAATTTCTCCCACCTCGGAGGAAGAAATACGGAGCACCGGATTACACGCAACAGGAAAAGAAACCGGCAAACGTATAGCCACACGGCTAAAATGCTAACAGCCGATACCTTCGAGAGCCGACTCGGCAAGCGGGAACGAGCCGCAAAATTTCTCCCACCTCGGAGGAAGAAATACGGAGCACCGTGTTACACGCACCGGAGAAGGAACTGCCAAACGGGAGCTCGGCTAGCAGCCGGGAGCGCATAGCCACACGGCTAAAATGCTAACAACCGATTCCACTTAGAGAGCCGACTAAGCACGGTCATAAGCTAAGCAAACAACACATCGGCTGCAAGCAGGAACATGCAGACGGAATTCTGCCGCCATTTAAGCTCATGACTGCACAGATAACACACACAAAGCGCTTACCTGAACGAGCAGAAGCTAATGTCACTACCTCCGCACAGCCATCTTGTAGCTTCCTAGTTTACGCGACGTCGCCTGTCTATGATGTCACGTCTTGCCTATTGGCTAGATTTCACACGTGGTTCAGAGAGTGGACAACGCAGGGGCGTTCCCAAACTGTTACGACGCAGCTCAAGTTCCCGAAGGGGAACCTCTAATCACACCAAACTATACATTAAAAAAAAAAATTTTTTTATTAAAATAATTATATTAAAAAAGCCTTTTGTAGATTTACTGTCTGAACTGTAGCAATCTGTTAAAAGATCATCTTTTTTTTTTTTTTTTCAGTAAAGAAAAAAAAATAGAAACCTGCCATGTGCTGTTATACATTTTTAGTTTTTAGTATTAAATCCACCAAAAAGATAAATAATCTAATTAAAAAGATGTACAACAAAATAGGTTGCATTTTTGTGATTATTACCAAATACAAACATGTTTGTATTTATGTTCTGTTCTATATTGGAAACTGAGTAACAAATCCGACTTCTTTTTCCTGTGTAGGTTTGCTGCTTAAGGATCCTGTTGTCTGTACATTTACTGGGAATGATCAGTGTTATGTTGATCTGGAAGAAGAGCTTCATCTGCAAATGCCCTCGGTGGATGGATTTAACCTAAACATGGTAGACAAAACATCGGCCAAACGTACAATTCTAAGATACAGAAAAAATCACAGTAACCCCCCAAATTTCCCAAGATGGCAGATTGTTAATGATTTGATGATACTAACCAGTGCAGAGAGAAGCGACTCTGGGACATACATTTTAGACACCTTTGATGCAGAAGGAACTGCAACAGGCAGATATACTCTTCAGCTGAACATTAAAGGTAGGACCACACAAAATCTAATCACACCAATCTATACATAATTAAAAAATAAAACAAACAAGCCTTTTGTAGATTCACTTAGTTGATGACCTTGGAATTTAAATGATAAAAAATGACTGTTAAAACTATTGTAACTTTACAAACTGTAAACTGTTTTTTTTTTCCAGAAAAAAAAAAATTGTTATACGTTTTTAGTTTTTACTATCAAATTCACCAAAAATATAAATACTTTATATTCTTGAGCTTCATGCAAAAATTCTGAATGTCAGCTTTTAATACTGTTATTATTTAAATCGTTAATCTGTAAAATTAAGGATTTATCCATATTATAAAAATATTTTATGCCATTGTTCAGGGTGAAATGGTTCTGTGTTCAATGTTATGCAATGCCTGGAAATAACATGTGAAACATATTTTTTACTTTTCATTTGAAATTTTCAGAACCCACTACTCTTGCATCAGATTTAATTATTTATGGTAAGACTTTCAGAACACATTTATACAGTAAACTTGTTTGTATATCCATATAACCTGAAACCTGACCAGTGTGGATTCCCTTCTCTAGTCCAGATATTAACCTGTTTAGCACTCTAAACAAAAATAAGCAAATAGATGGAATGTTTGCCTCCTACATGTATCTTTAGATAAAATATACTCCTATTACACTCATAGTGCATGTGTTAGAATAAGAGAAAGATAGAATAAATACATTTCAATAAAGCAAACACAGAAAAAAATCTAACCATCATAATTTCGTTCTACAGTGACCACACCTTTCAGTTCCCCTATTTTTCTAATTTTCTTATATTCTTGTACTGTATGTGCTACTTCCCTCGCTGAGACTAACATGTTCTTATTACCAGTCACTCACAGCTTGAAAAATTAAATGTCAAAAGGTTAATTTGTGATTATAATCTGAGTGTTGTTGCTTCCCACAGGTCAGGAGGCTCCTTAAATGTGGAGGGAGAAGAAGATGAAGTTTAGCCTGTAAACAATTAATTACTATAAACATATAACTATTAATCAATGATTGGTAGCAAATGTAACTACTCAGTCTATATTATTTCATGATTTCATTTAAAAAAAAATTTATTATTTCATTTTTCTTACTATATTTTTGATATTCTTCCTTCTTTATATTTCAATATTGCCAGAATGTTTATTAAAAACAATTTTTTGTAGACTTTTTTGTTGATATAAATCTATGTTTAAGTGTGTGTGTGTGTGTGTGTGTGTGTGTGTGTGTGTGTGTGTGTGTGTGTGTGTGTGTGTAGGTTGTTGCTTTTTTCCTTAAAAAACAAACAAACAAAAACAACAGTCCAGTTCGTCTTTATGCACGACACATGATCCGATTTACTGAAAGTACATAAGTATACACAAAAGCATTATAAATTAATAAAGAGCAAATAGTTTTTTCAATTATTTTGTCTGAGTATCTTTCTTTCTTACACACAATTGGCCAAAGTGTTTGTACTGTAAAGAGCACATAGAGTGCATAGAGTATATGAATCGAGTTTATATACGAAGTGCAAAGTTTGCATGTTTAGGTGTAATGTATTTTCTGGGAATTCATTTTTCAAAATAAAGATAAAGTATGTTTATATATCTTATGTATATATATATATATACACACAGTACAGACCAAAAGTTTGGACACACCTTCTCATTCAAAGAGTTTTCTTTATTTTCAGGACTATGAAAATTGTAGATTCACACTGAAGGCATCAAAACTATGAATTAACACATGTGGAATTATGTACATAACAAAAAAGTGTGAAACAACTGAAAATATGTCATATTGTAGGTTCTTTAAAGTAGCCACCTTTTGCTTAGATTACTGCTTTGCACACTCTTGGCATTCTCTTGATGCCTACTTTGAAGAACCTACAATATGACATTTTCAGTTCACTTTTTTGTTATGTATATAATTCCACGTGTTAATTTATAGTTTTGATGCCTTCAGTGTGACTCTACAATTTTCATAGTCATGAAAATAAAGAAAATTCTTTGAATGAGCAGGTGTGTCCAAACTTTTGGTCTGTATATAATGTATATAATATATATACAATACAGACCAAAAGTTTGGACACAAAAATTTCTCCATCAACATTCTCAAAGCAAATAAGGAGTCTGTGGTGCTCTTCCTCGGCATGAAACCATACTGCTGCTCACAGATGGTCACCTCTTCTCTCAGCCTGGCTTCCACTACTCTTTCCCATAACCCCTGTAGTTACTGCAGGTCTACACATCACCCTTATTCTTAAAAGTAGGCCAAACAAGTCTTTCAAAAAAGACAAAGAAATAAAGCAATCTTTTTAACAGGTCTCTTTAATTAACAAATTGATTTACAGTTCAATGTCACAAAGTAGACAAACTGTTAGATAAAAAAAAAAATAGAAATTTAACCTTTGCTATGGTGGGGCTTGAACCAAAAGCCTTGTGGGAAGTTGCTGACTGGTAAACCAAGAGCATAGCCACTGAGCTATCACTCCTGACTTGTCCAAACAGTCAATAAGCCTAATGAACCAACATGGCTTCTTTTCCATACATGAACACCATGTTTCTCATATTAAAAGTAGGCCAAACAAGTCTTTCAAAAAAAGACATAAAGCAATCTTTTCAAGAGGTCTCTTTAATTAACAAATAGATTTAGAGTTTATTGTCACAAAGTAGACAAACTATTAGATTTCAAAAGAAGAATAAAATTGTATCGTTGGTAATGGTGGGCCTTGAATCCCCAACTCCATGGGGACCAGCAGTTCCATGAACCAAGACCTTACCCACTGAGCTATCACTCCTGATTTGTGCAAGCAGTCAATAAGTCTAATGAACTAACATGGCTTCTTTTCTATACTTCAACACTATGTAACTTATAATAAAAGTAGGCCAAACAAGTCTTTTTTTTTAAAAAAAGCAATCTTTTTAACAGGTCTCTTTAATTAACAAATAGATTTACAGTTTAATGTCACAAAGTAGACAAACTATTAGATTTCAAAAGAAGAATAAAATTGTATCTTTGGCAATGCTGGGCCTTGAACCCCCAACTCCAAGGGGACCAGCTGATTGGTAAACCAAGATCTTACCCACTGAGCTATTACTCCTGACTTATGCAAGCAGTCAAAAGCCTAATGAACTAACATGGCTTCTTTTCTATACTTCAACACTATGTTACCTATATTAAAAATGGGCCAAACAAGTCTTTCAGAAAAGACAAAGAAATAAAGCAATCTTTTCAACAGGTCTCTTTAATTAACAAATAGATTTACAGTTTAATGTCACAAACTAGACAAACTTTTAGATTTCAAAAGAAAAATAAAAAGTTACCTCTTGCTTTGGTGGGGTTTTAACCCCCAACTCCATGGGGACCAGCTGATTGGTAAACCAAGACCTTACCCACTGAGCTATTGCTCCTGACTTCTGCAAGCTGTCAATAAGGCTAATGAACCATTGTGGCTTCTTTTTCATTCTTCAACACTATGTTAGCTATATTTAATGTGGCCAAACAAGTCTTTCATAAAAGACAAAGAAATAAAGCAATCTTTTCAACAGGACTCTTTAATTAACAAATAGATTTACAGTTTAATGTCACAAACTAGACAAACTATTAGATTTTAAAAGAAAAATCCAAAGCTATCCTTTGCTATGGTGGGGCTTGAACACACAATTCCATGGGGAGCAGCAGATTGGTAAACTAAGACCTTACCCACAGAGCTATCACTCCTCACTTGTGCGAACAGTCAATAAGCCTAATGAACCATTGTGGCTTCTTATTCATACTTCAACACTGTGTAACTTATATTAGAAGTGGGCCAAACAAGTCTTTCAAAAAAGACAAAGAAATAAAGCAATCTTTTCAACAGGTCTCATTAATTAACAAATAGATTTACAGTTTAATGTCACAAACTAGACAAACTATTAGATTTCAACAGAAATAAAAAAATGGTCCGTTGCTATGGGGGGGGCTTGAACCCCCAACTCCATGGGGACCAGCTGATTGGTATAACAAGACCTTACCAACTGAGCTATCACTCCTGACTTTTGCAAGCAGTCAATAAGCCTAATGAACTAACATTGCTTCTTTTCTATATTTCAACACTATGTAACTTATATTAACAGTAGGCCAAACAAGTCTTTTGAAAAAAGACAAAGAAAGAAATCAATCTTTTCAACAGGTCTCTTTAATTAACAAATAGATTTAGAGTTTAATGTCACAAACTAGACAAACTATTAGATTTCAACAGAAATATAAAAAGTGATCCTTTGCTATGGTGGGGCTTGAACCTCCAACTCCATGGAGATCAGTTGATTGGTAAACCAAGAATTACCCACAGAGCTATCACTCCAGACTTGTGCAAGCAGTCAATAAGCCTAATGAACCAGCATGGCTTCTTTTCCATACTTCAACACTATGTAACTCATATTAAAAGTAAAAAAAAATAGACAAATAAATGAAGCAATCTTTTAAACAGGTCTCTCTAATTAACAAATCAATTTACAGTTTAATATCACAAAGTAGACAAACTATTATATTTAAAAAAAAAAAATAAAAATCCTACGATGCCAATGCTGAGGGCTTGAACCCACAACCTTGTGGGGACCTGCTGATCAGTAACCTATGCTTTACCCACTGAGCTTTCAGATCTGTCTTGAGCAAGCAGTCAATAAGCCTAATGAACCAGCATGGCTTCTTTTCTATACTTCAACACTATGTAACTCATATTAAAAGTAGGCCAAATAAGTTAAAAAAATAGACAAATAAATGAAGCAATCTTTTAAACAGGTCTCTCTAATTAACAAATCAATTTACAGTTTTAATATCACAAAGTAGACAAACTATTATATTAAAAAAAAAAAATAATAAATCCTACCATGCCAATGCTGGGGCTTGAATACACAACCTTGTGGGGACCTGCTGACCAGTAACCTATGCTTTACCCACTGAGCTATCAGATCTGTCTTGTGCAAGCAGTCAATAAGCCTAATGAACCAGCATGGCTTCTTTTCCATACTTCAACACTATGTAAGTCATTAAAAGGAGGCCTAGCAAGTTTAAAAAATAGACAAATAAATGAAGCAATCTTTTAAACAGGTCTCTCTAATTAACAAATCAATTTACAGTTTAATATCACAAAGTAGACAAACTATTATATTTAATATAAAAAAAAAAATCCTACCATGCCAATGCTGGGGCTTGAACCCACAACCTTGTGGGGACCTGCTGACCAGTAACCTATGCTTTACCCACTGAGCTTTCTGATCTGTCTTGTGCAAGCAGTCAATAAGCCTAATGAACCAGCATGGCTTCTTTTCTATACTTCAACACTATGTAACTCATATTAAAAGTAGGCCAAACAAGTTTGAAAAAATAGACAAATAAATTAAACAATCTTTTAAACATGTATCTCTTATTAACGTATTGATTTACATTTTAATATCACAAAGTAGACAAACTATTATATTTAATATAAAAAAAAAAAAATCCTACCATGCCAATGCTGGGGCTTGAACCCACAACCTTGTGGGGATCTGCTGACCAGTAACCTATGCTTTACCCATTGAGCTATCTGATCTGTCTTGTGCAAGCAGTCAATAAGCCTAATGAACCAGCATGGCTTCTTTTCCATACTTCAACACTATGTAACACATATTAAAAGTAGGCCAAACAAGTTTAAAAAATAGACAAATAAATTAAGCAATCTTTTAAACAGGTCTCTCTAATTAACAAATCAATTTACAGTTTAATATCACAAAGTAGACAAACTATTATATTAAAAAAAAAAAAAAATCCTATGCTTTACCCACTGAGCTATCAGATCTGTCTTGTGCAAGCAGTCAATAAGCCTAATGAACCAGCATGGGTTCTTTTCTATACTTCAACACTATGTAACTCATTAAAAGTAGGCCAAACAAGTAAAAAAAAAAAAGACAAATAAATGAAGCAATCTTTTAAACAGGTCTCTCTAATTAACAAATCGATTTACAGTTTAATATCACAAAGTAGACAAACTATTATATTAATAAAAAATAATAAATCCTACCATGCCAATGCTAGGGCTTGAACCCACAACCTTGTGGGGACCTGCTGACCAGTAACCTATGCTTTACCCACTTAGCTATCAGATCTGTCTTGTGCAAGCAGTCAATAAGCCTAATGAACCAGCATGGCTTCTTTTCTATACTTCAACACTATGTAACTCATATTAAAAGTAGGCCAAACAAGTTAAAAAAATAATTGACAAATAAATGAAGCAATCTTTTAAACAGGTCTCTCTAATTAACAAATCGATTTACAGTTTAATATCACAAAGTAGACAAACTATTATATTTCGAAAAAAAATAAAATCCTACCATGCCAATGCTGGGGCTTGAACCCACAACCTTGTGGGGACCTGCTGACCAGTAACCTATGCTTTACCCACTGAGCTATCAGATCTGTCTTGTTCAAGCAGTCAATAAGCCTAATGAACCAGCATGGCTTCTTTTCCATACTTCAACACTATGTAACTCATATTAAAAGTAGGCCAAACAAGTTTAAAAAATAGACAAATAAATGAAGCAATCTTTTAAACAGGTCTCTCTAATTAACAAATCGATTTACAGTTTAATATCACAAAGTAGACAAACTATTATATAAAAAAAAAATAATAATCCTACTATGCCAATGATGGGGCTTGAACCCACAACCTTGTGGGGACCTGCTGACCAGTAACCTATGCTTTACACATTGAGCTATCTGATCTGTCTTGTGCAAGCAGTCAATAAGCCTAATGAACCAGCATGGCTTCTTTTCCATACTTCAACACTATGTAACTCATTAAAAGTAGGCCAAACAAGTTTAAAAAATAGACAAATAAATTAAGCAATCTTTTAAACAGGTCTCTCTAATTAACAAATCAATTTACAGTTTTAATATCACAAAGTAGACAAACTATTATATTTAATATAAAAAAAAAAAATCCTAACATGCCAATGCTGGGGCTTGAACCCACAACCTTGTGGGGACCTGCTGAACAGTAACCGATGCTTTACCCACTTAGCTATCAGATCTGTCTTGTGCAAGCAGTCAATAAGCCTAATAATCCAGCATGGCTTCTTTTCTATACTTCAACACTATGTAACTCATATTAAAAGTAGGCAAAACAAGTTTAAAAAATAGACAAATAAATGAAGCAATCTTTTAAACAGGTCTCTCTAATTAACAAATCGATTTACAGTTTAATATCACAAAGTAGACAAACTATTATATTAAAAAAAAATAATAATCCTACTATGCCAATGATGGGGCTTGAACCCACAAATTTGTGGGGATCTGCTGACCAATAACCTATGCTTTACCCACGTAGCTATCAGATCTGTCTTAGGCAAGCAGTCAATAAGCCTAATGAACCAGCAGGGCTTCTTTTCTATACTTCAACACTATGTAACTCATATTAAAAGTAGGCCAAACAAGTTTAAAAAAATAGACAAATAAATGAAGCATCTTTTAAACATATCTCTCTAATTAACAAATCGATTTACAGTTTAATATCACAAAGTAGACAAACTATTATATATATATATATATATATATATATATATATATATATATATATATATATATATATATATATATATATATATATAAAAAAAAAATAATCCTACCATGCCAATGCTGGGGCTTGAACCCACAACCTTGCGAGGACCTGCTGACCAGTAACCTATGCATTACCCAATGAGCTATTAGATCTGTCTTGTTCAAGCAGTCAATAAAACTAATGAACCAGCAGGGCTTCTTTTCTATACTTCAACACTATGTAACTCATATTAAAAGTAGGCCAAACAAGTTTAAAAAAATAGACAAATAAATGAAGCATCTTTTAAACATATCTCTCTAATTAACAAATCGATTTACAGTTTAATTTCACAAAGTAGACAAACTATTATATAAAAAAAAAATTAATAATCCTACCATGCCAATGCTGGGGCTTGAACCCACAACCTTGTGAGGACCTGCTGACCAGTAACCTATGCATTACCCACTGAGCTATCAGATCTGTCTTGTGCAAGCAGTCAAAAAGCCTAATGAACCATCATGGCTTCTTTTCCATACTTCAACACTATGTAACTCATTAAAAGTAGGCCAAACAATTTAAAAATATAGACAAATAAATGAAGCAATCTTTTAAACATGTCTGTCTAATTAACAAATCGATTTACAGTTTAATATCACAAAGTAGACAAAGTATTATATTAAAAAAAAAAAATCCTACCATGTCAATGCTGGGGCTTGAACCCACAACCTTGTGGGGACCTGCTGACCAGTAAACTATGCTTTACCCACTGAGCTATCAGATCTGTCTTGTGCAAGCAGTCAATAAGCCTAATGAACCAGCATGGCTGCTTTTCCATACTTCAACACTATGTAACTCATTAAAAGTAGGCCAAACAAGTTTAAAAAATAGACAAATAAATGAAGCAATCTTTTAAACAGGTCTCTCTAATTAACAAATCGATTTACAGTTTAATATCACAAAGTAGACAAACTATTGTATTTAAAAAAAAAAATCCTATGCTTTACCCACTGAGCTATCAGATCTGACTTGTGCAAGCAGTCAATAAGCCTAATGATCCAGCATGGCTTCTTTTCTATACTTCAACACTATGTAACTCATATTAAAAGTAGGCCAAACAAGTTAAAAAAAATAGACAAATAAATGAAGCAATCTTTTAAACAGGTCTCTCTGATTAACAAATCAATTTACAGTTTAATATCACAAAGTAGACAAACTATTATATAAAAAAAAAAAAATAAATCCTACCATGCCAATGCTGGGGCTTGAACCCACAATCTTGTGGGGACCTGCTGACCAGTAACCTATGCTTTACCAACTTAGCTATCAGATCTATCGTGTGCAAGCAGTCAATAAGCCTAATGAACCAGCATGGCTTCTATTCCATACTTCAACACTATGTAACTCATTAAAAGTAGGCCAAACAAGTTAAAAAAATAGACAAATAAATGAAGCAATCTTTTAAACAGGTCACTCTAATTAACAAATCGATTTACAGTTTAATATCACAAAGTAGACAAACTATTATATAAAAAAAAAAAAAAATCCTACCTTGCCAATGCTGGGGCTTGAACCCACAACCTTGTGAGGACCAGCTGACCAGTAACCTATGCATTACCCACTGAGCTATCAGATCTGTCTTGTGCAAGCAGTCAATAAGCCTAATGAACCAGCATGGCTTCTTTTCCATACTTCAACACTATGTAACACATATTAAAAGTAGGCCAAACAAGTTTAAAAAATAGACAAATAAATTAAGCAATCTTTTAAACAGGTCTCTCTAATTAACAAATCAATTTACAGTTTAATATCACAAAGTAGACAAACTATTATATTAAAAAAAAAAAAAAATCCTATGCTTTACCCACTGAGCTATCAGATCTGTCTTTTGCAAGCAGTCAATAAGCCTAATGAACCAGCATGGGTTCTTTTCTATACTTCAACACTATGTAACTCATTAAAAGTAGGCCAAACAAGTAAAAAAAAAAAGACAAATAAATGAAGCAATCTTTTAAACAGGTCTCTCTAATTAACAAATCGATTTACAGTTTAATATCACAAAGTAGACAAACTATTATATTAATAAAAAATAATAAATCCTACCATGCCAATGCTAAGGCTTGAACCCACAACCTTGTGGGGCCCTGCTGACCAGTAACCTACGCTTTACCCACTTAGCTATCAGATCTGTCTTGTGCAAGCAGTCAATAAGCCTAATGAACCAGCATGGCTTCTTTTCTATACTTCAACACTATGTAACTCATATTAAAAGTAGGCCAAACAAGTTAAAAAAAAATTGACAAATAAATGAAGCAATCTTTTAAACAGGTCTCTCTAATTAACAAATCGATTTACAGTTTAATATCACAAAGTAGACAAACTATTATATTAAAAAAAAAAAATCCTACCATGCCAATGCTGGGGCTTGAACCCACAACCTTGTGGGGACCTGCTGACCAGTAGCCTATGCTTTACCCACTGAGCTATCAGATCTGTCTTGATCAAGCAGTCAATAAGCCTAATGAACCAGCATGGCTTCTTTTCCATACTTCAACAATATGTAACTCATATTAAAAGTAGGCCAAACAAGTTTAAAAAATAGACAAATAAATAAAGCAATCTTTTAAACAGGTCTCTCTAATTAACAAATCGATTTACAGTTTAATATCACAAAGTAGACAAACTATTATATTTAAAAAAAAAAAAAAATCCTACTATGCCAATGATGGGGCTTGAACCCACAACCTTGTGGGGACCTGCTGACCAGTAACCTATGCTTTACACATTGAGCTATCTGATCTGTCTTGTGCAAGCAGTCAATAAGCCTAATGAACCAGCATGGCTTCTTTTCCATACTTCAACACTATGTAACTCATTAAAAGTAGGCCAAACAAGTTAAAAAAATAGACAAATAAATTAAGCAATCTTTTAAACAGGTCTCTCTAATTAACAAATCAATTTACAGTTTAATATCACAAAGTAGACAAACTATTATATTAAAAAAAAAATAAAATCCTATGCTTTACCCACTGAGCTATCAGATCTATCTTGTGCAAGCAGTCAATAAGCCTAATGAACCAGCATGGGTTCTTTTCTATACTTCAACACTATGTAACTCATTAAAAGTAGGCCAAACAAGTAAAAAAAAAAGACAAATAAATGAAGCAATCTTTTAAACAGGTCTCTCTAATTAACAAATCGATTTACAGTTTAATATCACAAAGTAGACAAACTATTATATTAATAAAAAATAATAAATCCTACCATGCCAATGCTAGGGCTTGAACCCACAACCTTGTGGGGACCTGCTGACCAGTAACCAATGCTTTACCCACTTAGCTATCAGATCTGTCTTGTGCAAGCAGTCAATAAGCCTAATGAACCAGCATGGCTTCTTTTCTATACTTCAACACTATGTAACTCATATTAAAAGTAGGCAAAACAAGTTTAAAAAATAGACAAATAAATGAAGCAATCTTTTAAACAGGTCTCTCTAATTAACAAATCGATTTACAGTTTAATATCACAAAGTAGACAAACTATTATATTAAAAAAAAAAAATAATCCTACTATGCCAATGATGGGGCTTGAACCCACAAATTTGTGGGGATCTGCTGACCAGTAACCTATGCTTTACCCACGTAGCTATCAGATCTGTCTTGGGCAAGCAGTCAATAAGCCTAATGATCCAGCAGGGCTTCTTTTCTATACTTCAACACTATGTAACTCATATTAAAAGTAGGCCAAACAAGTTTAAAAAAATAGACAAATAAATAAAGCATCTTTTAAACATATCTCTCTAATTAACAAATCGATTTACAGTTTAATATCAAAAAGTAGACAAACTATTATATATATATATATATATATATATATAAAAAAAATAATAATCCTACCATGCCAATGCTGGGGCTTGAACCCACAACCTTGTGAGGACCTGCTGACCAGTAACCTATGCATTACCTAATGAGCTATCAGATCTGTCTTGTGCAAGCAGTCAATAAAACTAATGAACCAGCAGGGCTTCTTTTCTATACTTCAACACTATGTAACTCATATTAAAAGTAGGCCAAACAAGTTTAAAAAAATAGACAAATAAATGAAGCATCTTTTAAACATATCTCTCTAATTAACAAATCGATTTACAGTTTAATATCACAAAGTAGACAAACTATTATATATATATATATATATAAAAAAAATAAATAATCCTACCATGCCAATGCTGGGGCTTGAACCCACAACCTTGTGAGGACCTGCTGACCAGTAACCTATGCATTACCCACTGAGCTATCAGATCTGTCTTGTGCAAGCAGTCAAAAAGCCTAATGAACCAGCATGGCTTCTTTTGCATACATCAACACTATGTAACTCATTAAAAGTAGGCCAAACAATTTAAAAAAATAGACAAATAAATGAAGCAATCTTTTAAACATGTCTCTCTAATTAACAAATCGATTTACAGTTTAATATCACAAAGTAGACAAACTATTATATTTAAAAAAAAAAATCCTACCATGCCAATGCTGGGGCTTGAACCCACAACCTTGTGGGGACCTGCTGACCAGTAACCTATGCTTTACCCACTGAGCTATCAGATCTGTCTTGGCCAAGCAGTCAATAAGCCTAATGAACCAGCAGGGCTTATTTTCTATACTTCAACACAAGCTTCTCACCCTATCTCTAAGGGATGGCCCAGCCACCCTGCGGAGGAAGCACATTTCGGCCGCCTGTATCCGGGATCTTGTCCTTTCGGTCATGACCCAGAGCTCATGACCATAGGTGAGAGTAGGAACGTAGATTGACCGGTAAATCAAAAGTTTCGCCTTGCGGCTCAGCTCCTTCTTCACCACGACAGACCGGTACATCGACCGCATTACTGCAGAAGCTGCACCGATCCGTCTGTCAATCTCCCGTTCCACCCTTCCCTCACTCGTGAACAAAACCCCAAGATACTTAAACTCCTCCACTTGCGGCAGGAACTCCCCACCAACCTGAAGTGGGCAAGCCACCCTTTTCCGACTGAGGACCATGGCCTCGGATTTGGAGGTGCTGATTCTCATCCCAGCCGCTTTACACTCGGCTGCAAACCGTCCCAGTGCATGCTGAAGGTCCTGGTCTGATGAAGCCAACACGACAACATCATCTGCAAAGAGCAAAGACGAAATCGTGTCGTCACCAAACCGGACACCCTCCGACCCCTGGCTGCGCCTAGAAATTCTGTCCATAAAAATTATGAACAGAACCGGTGACAAAGGGCAGCCCTGCCGGAGTCCAACATGCACCAGGAACAAGTCTGACTTACTGCCGGCAATGCGAACCAAGCTCCTGCTTCGGTCATACAGGGACCGGACAGCCCTTAGTAAAGGGCCCCCGACCCCATACTCCCGGAGCACCCTCCACAGGCCGCCGCGAGGGACACAGTCGAATGCCTTTTCCAAATCCACAAAGCACATGCGGACTGGTTGGGCAAACTCCCATGAACCCTCCAGCACCCTGTAGAGGGTATAGAGCTGGTCCAGTGTTCCACAGCCTGGACGAAAACCACATTGTTCCTCCTGAATCCGAGGTTCTACTATCGGCCGTATTCTCCTCTCCAGTACCCTGGCATAGACTTTCCCAGGTAGGCTGAGAAGTGTGATCCCCCTATAGTTGGAACACACCCTCCGGTCCCCCTTCTTAAAAAGAGGGACCACCACCCCGGTCTGCCATTCCAGAGGCACTGTCCCCGACCGCCACGCGATGCTGCAGAGGCGTGTCAGCCAAGACAGCCCCACAACATCCAGAGACTTGAGGTACTCAGGGCGGATCTCATCCACCCCCGGTGCCCTGCCACCGAGGAGTTTCTTTACTACCTCGGTGACTTCAGCTTGGGTGATGGACGAGTCCGCCTCTGAGCCCTCAGCCTCTGCTTCCTCAATGGAAGACGTGACGGCGGGATTGAGGAGATCCTCGAAGTATTCCTTCAGGTGGGGAGGTCAACAGCTCCCCACCTCTACTGTAAACAGCATTGGTGGGGCACTGCTTTCCCCTCCTGAGGCGCCGGACGGTTTGCCAGAATCTCTTCGAGGCCAGCCGATAGTCCTTCTCCATGGCCTCACCGAACTCCTCCCAGGCCCGAGTTTTTGCCTCGATAACCACCCGGGCTGCAGTTCGCTTGGCCTGCCGGTACCCGTCAGCTGCCTCAGGAGTCCCACAAGCCAACCAGGCCAGGTAGGACTCCTTCTTCAGCTTGACGGCATCCCTTACTTCCGGTTTCCACCACCGGGTTCGGGGATTGCCGCCTCGACAGGCACCGGAGACCTTACTGCCACAGCTCCGAGCGGCCGCTTCGACAATGGAGGTGGAGAACATGGTCCACTCGGACTCAATATCTCCGGCCTCCCTCGGGATCTGGTCAAAGCTCCGCCGGAGGTGGGAGTTGAAGATCTCTCTGACAGGAGGCTCGGCCAAACTTTCCCAGCAGCCCCTCACAGTATGCTTGGGTCTGCCGAGTCTGTCCAGCTTCCTCCCCCGCCATCGGATCCAACTCACCACCAGGTGGTGATCAGTTGACAGCTCCGCCCCTCTCTTTACCCGAGTGTCCAAGACATACGGCCGCAGGTCAGATGAAACGACCACAAAGTCGATCATCGACCTGCGGCCTAGGGTGTCCTGGTGCCACGTGTACTGATGGACACCCTTATGCTTGAACATGGTGTTCGTTATGGACAAACTGTAACTAGCACAGAAGTCCAATAACTGAACACCGCTCGGGTTCAGATCAGGGGGGCCGTTCCTCCCAATCACGCCCCTCCAGGTGTCACTGTCGCTGCCCACATGTGCATTGAAGTCTCCTAGTAGAACGACGGAGTCCCCAGTCGGAGCACTGTCCAGCACCCCTCCCAGAGACCCCAAGAAGGCCGGGTACTCTATACTGCCGTTTGGCCCGTAGGCACACACGACAGTGAGAGACCTATCCCCGACCCGTAGGCGCAGGGAAACGACCCTCTCGTTCACCGGGGTAAACTCCAACACATGGCGGCTGAGCTGGGGGGCTATAAGCAAACCCACACCAGCCCGACGCCTTTCACCATGGGCAGCTCCAGAGTTGTAAAGAGTCCATCCTCTCTCGAGGAGTGTGGTTCCAGAGCCCAGGCCGTGCGTAGAGGTGATCCCGACTATCTCTAGTCGGAACCTCTCAACCTCACGCACAATCTCAGGCTCCTTCCCCGCCAGCGAGGTGACATTCCACGTCCCTAGAGCTAGCTTCCGTGTCCAGGGATCGGGTTGTCGAGGCCTCCACCTTCGACTGCTGCCCGATCCTCTTAGCACCGGCCCCTTACGGTCCCTCCTGCAGGTGGTGAGCCCACTGGAAGGCGGCCCCACGTCGCTCCTTCGGGCTGAGCCCGGCCGGACCCTGTGGGGGAAGGCCCGGCCACCAGGCGCTCGCATACGAGCCCCAACCCCGGGCCTGGCTCCAGGGTGGGGCCCGGCTGCGCCATACCGGGCGACGTCAGGGTCCCTGATGTAGTATCTCTCATAAGGGGTTTTGAACCGCTCTTAGTCTGACCCGTCGCCCAGGACCTGTTTGCCTTGGGAGACCCTACCAGGGGCATATAGCCCCGGACAACATAGCTCCTAGGGTCATTCGAGTACTCAAACCCATCCACCACGTTAAGGTGGCAGCTCAAGGAGAGAATTAACAAATCGATTTACAGTTTAATATCACAAAGTAGACAAACTATTATATTAAAAAAAAAATAATCCTACTATGCCAATGATGAGGCTTGAACCCACAAATTTGTGGGGACCTGCTGACCAGTAACCTATGCTTTACCCACGTAGCTATCAGATCTGCTTGTAGCAAGCAGTCAATAAGCCTAATGAACCAGCAGGGCTTCTTTTCTATACTTCAACACTATGTAACTCATATTAAAAGTAGGCCAAACAAGTTTAAAAAAATAGACAAATAAATGAAGCATCTTTTAAACATATCTCTCTAATTAACAAATCGATTTACAGTTTAATATCACAAAGTAGACAAACTATTTTATATATATATATAAAAAAAAAAAAAAACCCTACCATGCCAATGCTGGGGCTTGAACCCACAACCTTGTGAGGACCTGCTGACCAGTAACCTATGCATTACCCACTGAGCAGTCAGATCTGTCTTGTGCAAGCAGTCAATAAGCCTAATGAACCAGCATGGCTTCTTTTCTATACTTCAACACTATGTAACTCATATTAAAAGTAGGCCATAAAAGTAAAAAAAAAAAGACAAATAAATAAAGCAATCTTTTAAACAGGTCTCTCTAATTAACAAATCGATATACAGTTTAATATCACAAAGTAGACAAACTATTATATTTAAAAAAAAAAATCCTATGCTTTACCCACTGAGCTATCAGATCTGTCTTGTGCAAGCAGTCAATAAGCCTAATGAATCAGCATGGCTTCTTTTCTATACTTCAAAACTATGTAACTCATTAAAAGTAGGCCAAACAAGTTAAAAAAAATAGACAAATAAATGAAGCAATCTTTTAAACAGGTCTCTCTGATTAACAAATCGATTTACAGTTTAATATCACAAAGTAGACAAACTATTATATATATATATATATATATATATATATATATAAAAAAAAAAAAAAAATCCTGCCATGCCAATGCTGGGGCTTGAACCCACAACCTTGTGGGGACCTGCTGACCAGTAACCTATGCTTTACCAACTTAGCTATCAGATCTATCGTGTGCAAGCAGTCAATAAGCCTAATGAACCAGCATGGCTTCTATTCCATACTTCAACACTATGTAACTCATTAAAAGTAGGCCAAACAAGTTAAAAAAATAGACAAATAAATGAAGCAATCTTTTAAACAGGTCACTCTAATTAACAGATCGATTTACAGTTTAATATCACAAAGTAGACAAACTATTATATTTAAAAAAAAAAAAATTCCGATCACGCCAATGCTGTGGCTTAAACCCACAACCATTTGGGAGACCTGCTGACCAGTAACCTATGCTTTACCCACTGAGCTATCAGACCTGTCTTGGGCAAGCAGTCAATAAGCCTAATGAACCAGCAGGGCTTCTTTTCTATACTTCAACACTATGTAACTCATATTAAAAGTAGGCCAAACAAGTTTAAAAAAATAGACAAATAAATGAAGCAATCTTTTAAACATATCTCTCTATTTAACAAATCGATTTACAGTTTAATATCACAAAGTAGACAAACTATCATATAAAAAAAAAAAAAATCCTACCATGCAAATGCTGGGGCTTGAACACACAACCTTGGGGGGACATGCTGACCAGTAACCGATGCTTTACCCACTGAGCTATCAGATCTGTCTTGTGCAAGCAGTCAATAAGCATAATGAACCAGCTTGGCTTCCTTTCTATACTTCAACACTATGTAACTCATTAAAAGTAGGCCAAAAAAGTAAAAAAAATAGACAAATAAATGAAGCAATCTTTTAAACAGGTCTCTTTAATTAACAAATCGATTTACAGTTTAATATCACAAAGTAGACAAACTATTATATTAAAAAATAATAATAATCCTACTATGCCAATGGTGGGGCTTGAACCCACAACCTTGTGGGGACCTGCTGACCAGTAACCTATGCTTTACCAACTTAGCTATCAGATCTATCACGTGCAAGCAGTCAATAAGCCTAATGAACCAGCAGGGCTTCTTTTCTATACTTCAACACTATGTAACTCATTAAAAGTAGGCCAAACAAGTTAAAAAAAAAAAGACAAATAAATAAAGCAATCTTTTAAACAGGTCTCTCTAATTAACAAATCGATTTACAGTTTAATATCACAAAGTAGACAAACTATCATATTTAGATGAAAAAAAAAAATCCTGCCATGCCAATGCTGGGGCTTAAACCCACAACCTTGTGGGGACCTGCTGACCTGTAACCTATGCTTTACCCACTGAGCTATCAGATCTGTCTTGCGCAAGCAGTCAATAAGCCTAATAAACCAGCATGGCTTCTTTTCCATACTTCCACACTATGTAACTCATTAAAAGTAGGCCAAACAAGATTAAAAAATAGAAAAACAAATGAAGCAATCTTTTAAACAGGTCTCTCTAATTAACAAATCGATTTACAGTTTAATATCACAAAGTAGACAAACTATTATATTTAAAAAAAAAAAATCTTATGCTTTACCCACTGAGCTATCAGATCTGGCTTGTGCAAGCAGTCAATAAGCCTAATAAACCAGCATGGCTTCTTTTCTATACTTCAACACTATGTAACTCATATTAAAAGTAGGCCAAACAAGTAAAAAAAAAAAGAAATAGACAAATAAATGAAGCAATCTTTTAAACATGTCTCTCTAATTAACAAATCGATTTACAGTTTAATATCACAAAGTAGACAAACTATTATATTAAAAAAATAAATAAATCCTACCATGCCAATGCTGGGGCTTGAACCCACAACCTTGAGGGGACCTGCTGACCAGTAACCTATGCTTTACCCACTGAGCTATCAGATCTGTCTTGCGCAAGCGGTCAATAAGCCTAATGAAGCAGCATGGCTTCTTTTCCATACTTCAACACTATGTAACTCATTAAAAGTAGGCCAAACAACTTTAAAAAAATAGACAAATAAATGAAGCAATCTTTTAAACAGGTCTTTCTAATTAACAAATCGATTTACAGTTTAATATCACAAAGTAGACAAATTATCATATTTAGATGAAAAAAAAAAATCCTACCATGCCAATGCTTAAACCCACAACCTTGTGGGGACCTGCTGACCATTAACCTATGCTTTACCCACTGAGCTATCAAATCTGTCTTGCGCAAGCAGTCAATAAGCCTAATAAACCAGCATGGCTTCTTTTCCATACTTCAACACTATGTAACTCATTAAAAGTAGGCCAAACAAGATTAAAAAATAGAAAAATAAATGAAGCAATCTTTTAAACAGGTCTCTCTAATTAACAAATCGATTTACAGTTTAATATCACAAAGTAGACAAACTATTATATTAAAAAAAAAAATAAACCTATGCTTTACCCACTGAGCTATCAGATCTGGCTAGTGCAAGCAGTCAATAAGCCTAATAAACCAGCATGGCTTCTTTTCTATACTTCAACACTATGTAACTCATATTAAAAGTAGGCCAAACAAGTAAAAAAAAAAAGAAATAGACAAATAAATGAAGCAATCTTTTAAACATGTCTCTCTAATTAACAAATCGATTTACAGTTTAATATCACAAAGTAGACAAACTATTATATTAAAAAAATAAATACATTCTACCATGCCAATGCTGGGGCTTGAACCCACAACCTTGTGAGGACCTGCTGACCAGTAGCCTATGCTTTACCCACTGAGCTATCAAATCTGTCTTATGCAAGCAGTCAATAAGCCTAATGAACCAGCATGGCTTCTTTTCTATACTTTAACACTATGTAACTCATATTAAAAGTAGGCCAAACAAGTAAAAAAAAAAAAAGACAAATAAATGAAGCAATCTTTTAAACAGGTCTCTCTAACTAACAAATCGATTTACAGTTTAATATCACAAAGTAGACAAACTATTATATTTTTAAAAAACAAATCCTACCATGCAAATGCTGGGGCTTGAACCCACAACCTTGTGGGGACCTGCTGACCAGTAACCTATGCTTTACCCACTGAGCTATCAGATCTGTCTTGCGCAAGCAGTCAATAAGCCTAATGAATCAGCATGGCTTCTTTTCCATACTTCAACACTATGTAACTCATTAAAAGTAGGCCAAACAATAAAAAAAAAAATAGACAAATAAATAAAGCAATCTTTTAAACAGTTCTCTTTAATTAACAAATCGATTTACAGTTTATTATCACAAAGTAGACAAACTATCATATTTAGATGAAAAAAAAAATCCTATCATGCCAATGCTGGGGCTTAAACCCACAACCTTGTGGGGACCTGCTGACCAGTAACCTATGCTTTACCCACTGAGCTATCAGATCTGTCTTGTGCAAGCAGTCAATAAGCCTAATGAACCAGCATGGCTTCTTTTCCATACTTCAACACTATGTAACTCATTAAAAGTAGGCCAAAAAAGATTAAAAAATAGAAAAATAAATGAAGCAATCTTTTAAACAGGTCTCTCTAATTAACAAATCGATTTACAGTTTAATATCACAAAGTAGACAAACTATTATATTTAAAAAAAAAAAAATCCTATACTTTCCCCACTGAGCTATCAGATCTGGCTAGTGCAAGCAGTCAATAAGCCTAATAAACCAGCATGGCTTCTTTTCTATACTTCAACACTATGTAACTCATATTAAAAGTAAGCCAAACAAGTAAAAAAAAAAAGAAATAGACAAATAAATGAAGCAATCTTTTAAACATGTCTCTCTAATTAACAAATCGATTACAGTTTTATATCACAAAGTAGACAAACTATTATATATATATATAAAAAAAAAAAAAAATCCTATCATGCCAATGCTGGGGCTTAAACCCACAACTATTTGGGAGACCTGCTGACCAGTAACCTATGCTTTACCCACTGAGCTATCAGATCTGTCTTGTGCAAGCAGTCAATAAGCCTAATGAACCAGCATGGCTTCTTTTCCATACTTCAACACTATGTAACTCATTAAAAGTAGGCCAAACAAGTTTAAAAAATAGACAAATAAATGAAGCAATCTTTTAAACAGGTCTCTCTAATTAACAAATCGATTTACAGTTTAATATCACAAAGTAGACAAACTATTAAATAAAAAAAATAAAAAGAATCCTATGCTTTACCCACTGAGCTATTAGATCTGTCTTGTGCAAGCAGTCAATAAGCCTATTGAACCAGCATGGCTTCTTTTTTATACTTCAACACTATGTAACTCATATTAAAAGTAGGCCAAACAAGTTAAAAAAAATAGACAAATAAATAAAGCAATCTTTTAAACAGGTCTCTCTAATTCACAAATAGATTTACAGTTTAATATCACAAAGTAGACAAACTATTATATTTAAAAAAAAAAATAATCCTATACTTTCCCCACTGAGCTATCAGATCTGGCTAGTGCAAGCAGTCAATAAGCCTAATAAACCAGCATGGCTTCTTTTCTATACTTCAACACTATGTAACTCATATTAAAAGTAAGCCAAACAAGTAAAAAAAAAAAGAAATAGACAAATAAATGAAGCAATCTTTTAAACAGGTCTCTCTAATTATCAAATCGATTTACAGTTTAATATCACAAAGTAGACAAACTATTATATTAAAAAAAAAAAACATCCTATACTTTCCCCACTGAGCTATCAGATCTGGCTAGTGCAAGCAGTCAATAAGCCTAATAAACCAGCATGGCTTCTTTTCTATACTTCAACACTATGTAACTCATATTAAAAGTAAGCCAAACAAGTAAAAAAAAAAAGAAATAGACAAATAAATGAAGCAATCTTTTAAACAGGTCTCTCTAATTAACAAATCGATTTACAGTTTTATATCACAAAGTAGACAAACTATTATATTAAAAAAAAAAAAAATCCTATCACGCCAATGCTGGGGCTTAAACCCACAACTATTTGGGAGACCTGCTGACCAGTAACCTATGCTTTACCCACTAAGCTATCAGATCTGTCTTGTGCAAGCAGTCAATAAGCCTAATGAACCAGCATGGCTGCTTTTCCATACTTCAACACTATGTAACTCATTAAAAGTAGGCCAAACAAGTTTAAAAAATAGACAAATAAATGAAGCAATCTTTTAAACAGGTCTCTCTAATTAACAAATCGATTTACAGTTTAATATCACAAAGTAGACAAACTATTAAATAAAAAAAATAAAAAGAATCCTATGCTTTACCCACTGAGCTATTAGATCTGTCTTGTGCAAGCAGTCAATAAGCCTAATGAACCAGCATGGCATCTTTTCTGTACTTCAACACTATGTAACTCATATTAAAAGTAGGCCAAACAAGTTAAAAAAAATAGACAAATAAATGAAGCAATCTTTCAAACAGGTCTCTCTAATTCACAAATCGATTTACAGTTTAATATCACAAAGTAGACAAACTATCATATTTAGATGAAAAAAAAAATCCTGCAATGCCAATGCTGGGGCTTAAACCCACAACCTTGTGGGGACCTGCTGACCAGTAACCTATGCTTTACCCACTGAGCTATCAGATCTGTCTTGCGCAAGCAGTCAATAAGCCTAATAAACCAGCATGGCTTCTTTTCCATACTTCAACACTATGTAACTCATTAAAAGTAGGCCAAACAAGATTAAAAAATAGAAAAATAAATGAAGCAATCTTTTAAACAGGTCTCTCTAATTAACAAATCGATTTACAGTTTAATATCACAAAGTAGACAAACTATTATATTTAAAAAAAAAAAAATCCTATACTTTCCCCACTGAGCTATCAGATCTGGCTAGTGCAAGCAGTCAATAAGCCAAATAAACCAGCATGGCTTCTTTTCTATACTTTAACACTATGTAACTCATATTAAAAGTAAGCCAAACAAGTAAAAAAAAAAAGAAATAGACAAATAAATGAAGGAATCTTTTAAACATTTCTCTCTAATTAACAAATCGATTTACAGTTTTATATCACAAAGTAGACAAACTATTATATTAAAAAAAAAAAAAATCCTATCACGCCAATGCTGGGGCTTAAACCCACAACTATTTGGGAGACCTGCTGACCAGTAACCTATGCTTTACCCACTGAGCTATCAGATCTGTCTTGTGCAAGCAGTCAATAAGCCTAATGAACCAGCATGGCTTCTTTTCCATACTTCAACACTATGTAACTCATTAAAAGTAGGCCAAACAAGTTTAAAGAATAGACAAATAAATGAAGCAATCTTTTAAACAGGTCTCTCTAATTAACAAATCGATTTACAGTTTAATATCACAAAGTACACAAACTATTAAATAAAAAAAATAAAAAGAATCCTATGCTTTACCCACTGAGCTATTAGATCTGTCTTGTGCAAGTAGTCAATAAGCCTAATGAACCAGCATGGCTTCTTTTCTATACTTTAACACTATGTAACTCATATTAAAAGTAGGCCAAACAAGTAAAAAAAAAAAAAGACAAATAAATGAAGCAATCTTTTAAACAGGTCTCTCTAACTAACAAATCGATTTACAGTTTAATATCACAAAGTAGACAAACTATTATATTTTTAAAAAACAAATCCTACCATGCAAATGCTGGGGCTTGAACCCACAACCTTGTGGGGACCTGCTGACCAGTAACCTATGCTTTACCCACTGAGCTATCAGATCTGTCTTGCGCAAGCAGTCAATAAGCCTAATGAATCAGCATGGCTTCTTTTCCATACTTCAACACTATGTAACTCATTAAAAGTAGGCCAAACAATAAAAAAAAAAATAGACAAATAAATAAAGCAATCTTTTAAACAGTTCTCTTTAATTAACAAATCGATTTACAGTTTATTATCACAAAGTAGACAAACTATCATATTTAGATGAAAAAAAAAATCCTATCATGCCAATGCTGGGGCTTAAACCCACAACCTTGTGGGGACCTGCTGACCAGTAACCTATGCTTTACCCACTGAGCTATCAGATCTGTCTTGTGCAAGCAGTCAATAAGCCTAATGAACCAGCATGGCTTCTTTTCCATACTTCAACACTATGTAACTCATTAAAAGTAGGCCAAAAAAGATTAAAAAATAGAAAAATAAATGAAGCAATCTTTTAAACAGGTCTCTCTAATTAACAAATCGATTTACAGTTTAATATCACAAAGTAGACAAACTATTATATTTAAAAAAAAAAAAATCCTATACTTTCCCCACTGAGCTATCAGATCTGGCTAGTGCAAGCAGTCAATAAGCCTAATAAACCAGCATGGCTTCTTTTCTATACTTCAACACTATGTAACTCATATTAAAAGTAAGCCAAACAAGTAAAAAAAAAAAGAAATAGACAAATAAATGAAGCAATCTTTTAAACATGTCTCTCTAATTAACAAATCGATTACAGTTTTATATCACAAAGTAGACAAACTATTATATATATATATAAAAAAAAAAAAAAATCCTATCATGCCAATGCTGGGGCTTAAACCCACAACTATTTGGGAGACCTGCTGACCAGTAACCTATGCTTTACCCACTGAGCTATCAGATCTGTCTTGTGCAAGCAGTCAATAAGCCTAATGAACCAGCATGGCTTCTTTTCCATACTTCAACACTATGTAACTCATTAAAAGTAGGCCAAACAAGTTTAAAAAATAGACAAATAAATGAAGCAATCTTTTAAACAGGTCTCTCTAATTAACAAATCGATTTACAGTTTAATATCACAAAGTAGACAAACTATTAAATAAAAAAAATAAAAAGAATCCTATGCTTTACCCACTGAGCTATTAGATCTGTCTTGTGCAAGCAGTCAATAAGCCTATTGAACCAGCATGGCTTCTTTTTTATACTTCAACACTATGTAACTCATATTAAAAGTAGGCCAAACAAGTTAAAAAAAATAGACAAATAAATAAAGCAATCTTTTAAACAGGTCTCTCTAATTCACAAATAGATTTACAGTTTAATATCACAAAGTAGACAAACTATTATATTTAAAAAAAAAAATAATCCTATACTTTCCCCACTGAGCTATCAGATCTGGCTAGTGCAAGCAGTCAATAAGCCTAATAAACCAGCATGGCTTCTTTTCTATACTTCAACACTATGTAACTCATATTAAAAGTAAGCCAAACAAGTAAAAAAAAAAAGAAATAGACAAATAAATGAAGCAATCTTTTAAACAGGTCTCTCTAATTATCAAATCGATTTACAGTTTAATATCACAAAGTAGACAAACTATTATATTAAAAAAAAAAAACATCCTATACTTTCCCCACTGAGCTATCAGATCTGGCTAGTGCAAGCAGTCAATAAGCCTAATAAACCAGCATGGCTTCTTTTCTATACTTCAACACTATGTAACTCATATTAAAAGTAAGCCAAACAAGTAAAAAAAAAAAGAAATAGACAAATAAATGAAGCAATCTTTTAAACAGGTCTCTCTAATTAACAAATCGATTTACAGTTTTATATCACAAAGTAGACAAACTATTATATTAAAAAAAAAAAAAATCCTATCACGCCAATGCTGGGGCTTAAACCCACAACTATTTGGGAGACCTGCTGACCAGTAACCTATGCTTTACCCACTAAGCTATCAGATCTGTCTTGTGCAAGCAGTCAATAAGCCTAATGAACCAGCATGGCTGCTTTTCCATACTTCAACACTATGTAACTCATTAAAAGTAGGCCAAACAAGTTTAAAAAATAGACAAATAAATGAAGCAATCTTTTAAACAGGTCTCTCTAATTAACAAATCGATTTACAGTTTAATATCACAAAGTAGACAAACTATTAAATAAAAAAAATAAAAAGAATCCTATGCTTTACCCACTGAGCTATTAGATCTGTCTTGTGCAAGCAGTCAATAAGCCTAATGAACCAGCATGGCATCTTTTCTGTACTTCAACACTATGTAACTCATATTAAAAGTAGGCCAAACAAGTTAAAAAAAATAGACAAATAAATGAAGCAATCTTTCAAACAGGTCTCTCTAATTCACAAATCGATTTACAGTTTAATATCACAAAGTAGACAAACTATCATATTTAGATGAAAAAAAAAATCCTGCAATGCCAATGCTGGGGCTTAAACCCACAACCTTGTGGGGACCTGCTGACCAGTAACCTATGCTTTACCCACTGAGCTATCAGATCTGTCTTGCGCAAGCAGTCAATAAGCCTAATAAACCAGCATGGCTTCTTTTCCATACTTCAACACTATGTAACTCATTAAAAGTAGGCCAAACAAGATTAAAAAATAGAAAAATAAATGAAGCAATCTTTTAAACAGGTCTCTCTAATTAACAAATCGATTTACAGTTTAATATCACAAAGTAGACAAACTATTATATTTAAAAAAAAAAAAATCCTATACTTTCCCCACTGAGCTATCAGATCTGGCTAGTGCAAGCAGTCAATAAGCCAAATAAACCAGCATGGCTTCTTTTCTATACTTTAACACTATGTAACTCATATTAAAAGTAAGCCAAACAAGTAAAAAAAAAAAGAAATAGACAAATAAATGAAGGAATCTTTTAAACATTTCTCTCTAATTAACAAATCGATTTACAGTTTTATATCACAAAGTAGACAAACTATTATATTAAAAAAAAAAAAAATCCTATCACGCCAATGCTGGGGCTTAAACCCACAACTATTTGGGAGACCTGCTGACCAGTAACCTATGCTTTACCCACTGAGCTATCAGATCTGTCTTGTGCAAGCAGTCAATAAGCCTAATGAACCAGCATGGCTTCTTTTCCATACTTCAACACTATGTAACTCATTAAAAGTAGGCCAAACAAGTTTAAAGAATAGACAAATAAATGAAGCAATCTTTTAAACAGGTCTCTCTAATTAACAAATCGATTTACAGTTTAATATCACAAAGTACACAAACTATTAAATAAAAAAAATAAAAAGAATCCTATGCTTTACCCACTGAGCTATTAGATCTGTCTTGTGCAAGCAGTCAATAAGCCTAATGAACCAGCATGGCATCTTTTCTGTACTTCAACACTATGTAACTCATATTAAAAGTAGGCCAAACAAGTTAAAAAAAATAGACAAATAAATAAAGCAATCTTTCAAACAGGTCTCTCTAATTCACAAATCGATTTACAGTTTAATATCACAAAGTAGACAAACTATTATATAAAAAAAAAAAACATTCTACCATGCCAATGGTGGGGCCTGAACCCACAACCTTGTGGGGACCTGCTGACCAGTAACCTATGCTTTACCAACTGAGCTATCAGATCTGTCTTGTGCAAGCAGTCAATAAGCCTAATGAACCAGCATGGCTTCTTTTCTATACTTCAACACTATGTAACTCATATTAAAAGTAGGCCAAACAAGTTAAAAAAAAAAAGACAAATAAATGAAGCAATCTTTTAAACAGGTCTCTCTAACTAACAAATCGATTTACAGTTTAATATCACAAAGTAGACAAACTATTATATTTTTAAAAAACAAATCATACCATGCCAATGATGGGGCTTGAACCCTCAAACTTGTGGGGATCTGCTGACCAGTAACCTATGCTTTACCCACTGAGCTATCAGATCTGTCTTGTGCAAGCAGTCAATAAGCCTAATGAACCAGCATGGCTTCTTTTCTATACTTCAACACTATGTAACTCATAATAAAAGTAGGCCAAACAAGTTAAAAAAATAGACAAATAAATAAAGCAATCTTTTAAACATGTCTCTCTAATTACCAAATCGATTTACAGTTTAATATCACAAAGTGCATCTTAACCACTAGACCACCAGGGGACCTACAAAGTAGACAAACTATTAAATAAAAAAAAAAAAAAAAATCCTACCATGCCAATGTAGGGGGCTTGAAGCCACAACCTTGGGGGGACCTGCTGACCAGTAACCTATGCTTTACCCACTGAGCTATTAGATCTGTCTTGTGCAAGCAGTCAATAAGCCTAATGAACCAGCATGGCTTCTTTTCTATACTTCAACACTATGTAACTCATTAAAAGTAGCCCAAACAAGTTTAAAAAAAAGACAAATAAATGAAGCAATCTTTTAAACAGGTCTCTCTAATTAACTGTAAATCTCTCGATTTACAGTTTAATATCACAAAGTAGACAAACTATTATATTTTTAAAAAACAAATCCTACCATGCCAATGGTGGGGCTTGAACCCACAACCTTGTGGGGACATGTTGACCAGTAAACTATGCTTTACCCACTGAGCTATCAGATCTGTCTTGTACAAGCAGTCAATGAACCTAATGAACCAGCATGGCTGCTTTTCCATACTTCAACACTATGTAACTCATTAAAAGTAGCCCAAACAAGTTAAAAAAAAAGACAAATAAATGAAACAATCTTTTAAACAGGTCTCTCTAATTAACAAATCGATTTACAGTTTAATATCACAAAGTAGACAAACTATTAAAAAAAAAAAAAAAAAATCCTATACTTTACCCACTGAGCTATTAGATCTGTCTTGTGCAAGCAGTCAATAAGCCTAATGAACCAGCATGGCTTCTTTTCTATACTTCAACACTATGTAACTCATATTAAAGTAGGCCAAACAAGTTAAAAAAAATAGACAAATAAATAAAGCAATCTTTTAAACAGGTCTCTCTAATTAACAAATCGATTTACAGTTTAATATCACAAAGTAGACAAACTATTATATTTTTAAAAAAATAAATGCTACCATGCTAATGCAGGGGATTGAACCCACAACCTGGTGGGGACCTGCTGACCAGTAACTTATGCTTTACCCACTGAGCTATCAGATCTGTCTTGTACAAGCAGTCAATGAACCTAATGAACCAGCATGGCTGCTTTTCCATACTTCAACACTATGTAACTCATATTAAAAGAAGGCCAAACAAGTTAAAAAAAAAGACAAATAAATGAAACAATCTTTTAAACAGGTCTCTCTAATTAACAAATCGATTTACAGTTTAATATCACAAAGTAGACAAACTATTAAATAAAAAAAAAAAAAATCCTATACTTTACCCACTGAGCTATTAGATCTGTCTTGTGCAAGCAGTCAATAAGCCTAATGAACCAGCATGGCTTCTTTTCTATACTTCAACACTATGTAACTCATATTAAAGTAGGCCAAACAAGTTAAAAAAAATAGACAAATAAATGAAGCAATCATTTAAACAGGTCTCTCTAATTAACAAATCGATTTACAGTTTATTATCACAAAGTAGACAAACTATTATATTAAAAATAAAAAAAATACTACCATGCTAAAGGTGGGGCTTGAACCCACAACCTTGTGGGGACCTGCTGACCAGTAACCTATGCTTTACCCACTGAGCTATCAGATCTGTCTTGGGCAAGCAGTCAATAAGCGTAATGAACCAGCATGGCTGCTTTTCCATACTTCAACACTATGTAACTCATTAAAAGTAGGCCAAACAAGTTTAAAAAATATAGAAATAAATGAAGCAATCTTTTTAACAGGTCTCTCTAATTACCAAATCGATTTACAGTTTCATATCACAAAGTAGACAAACTATTATATATAAAAAAAAAAAAAAAATCCTATGCTTTACCCACTGAGCTATCAGATCTGTCTTGTTCAAGCAGTCAATAAGCCTAATAAACCAGCATGGCTTCTTTTTCATACTTCAACACTATGTAACTCATTAAAAGTAGGCCAAACAAGATTAAAAAATAGACAAATAAATGAAGCAATCTTTTAAACAGGTCTCTTTAATTAACAAATCGATTTACAGTTTAATATCACAAAGTAAACAAACTATTATATTTCAAAAAAAAAAAAAAACCTACCATGCTAATGGTAGGGCTTGAACCCACAACCTTGTGAGGACCTGCTGACCAGTAAGCTATTCTTTACCCACTGAGCTATCAGATCTGTCTTGTGCAAGCAGTCAATAAGCCTAATGAATCAGCATGGCTTCTTTTCCATACTTCAACACTATGTAACTCATTAAAAGTAGGCCAAACAAGTTTTAAAAAATAGACAAATAAATAAAGCAATCTTTTAAACAGGTCTATCTAATTAACAAATCGATTTACAGTTTAATATCACAAAGTAGACAAACTATCATATTTAGATGAAAAAAAAAAAATCCTACCATGCCAATGCTGGGGTTTGAACCCACGACCTTGTGGGGACCTGCTGACCAGTAACCTATGCTTTACCCACTGAGCTATCAGATCTGTCTTGTGCAAGCAGTCAATAAGCCTAATGAACCAGCATGGCTTCTTTTCCATATTTCAACACTATGTAACTCATATTAAAATTAGGCCAAACAAGTTAAAGAAAATAGACAAATAAATAAAGCAATCTTTTAAACAGGTCTCTCTATTTCACAAATCGATTTACAGTTTAATATCACAAAGTAGACAAACTATCATATTTAAAAAAAAAAAAAACACAATCCTACCATGCCAATGCTGGGGTTCGAACCCACAACCTTGTGGGGACCTGCTGACTAGTAACCTATGCTTTACCCACTGAGCTATCAGATCTGTCTTGTGCAAGCAGTCAATAAGCCTAATGAACCAGCATGGCTTCTTTTCCATACTTCAACACTATGTAACTCATTAAAAGTAGGACAAACAATTAAAAAAAAATAGACAAATAAATGAAGCAATCTTTTAAACAGGTCTATCTAATTAACAAATCGATTTACAGTTTATTATCACAAAGTAGACAAACTATTATATAAAAAAAAAAAAAAAAATCCTATCATGCCAATGGTGGGGCTTGAACCCACAACCATGTGGGGACCTGCTGAACAGTAAACTATGCTTTACCCACTGAGCTATCAGATCTGTCTTGTGCAAGCAGTCAATAAGCCTAATGAACCAGCATGGCTTCTTTTCCATACTTCAACACTATGTAACTCATTAAAAGTAGGCCAAACAAGTTTAAAAAAATAGACAAATAAATGAAGCAATCTTTAAAACATATCTCTCTAATTAACAAATCGATTTACAGTTTAATATCACAAAGTAGACAAACTATTAAATAAAAAAAAAAAAACAGAATCCTATGCTTTACCCACTGAGCTATTAGATCTGTCTTGTGCAAGTAGTCAATAAGCCTAATGAACCAGCATGGCTTCTTTTCTATACTTCAACACTATGTAACTCATATTAAAAGTAGGCCAAACAAGTAAAAAAAAATAGACAAATAAATAAAGCAATCTTTTAAACAGGTCTCTCTAATTCACAAATAGATTTACAGTTTAATATCACAAAGTAGACAAACTATTATATAAAAAAAAAAAACATCCTACCATGCCAATGGTGGGGCCTGAACCCACAACCTTGTGGGGACCTGCTGACCAGTAAACTATGCTTTACCCACTGATCTTTTAAACAGGTCTCTCTAATTAACAAATCGATTTACAGTTTAATATCACAAAGTAGACAAACTATCATATTTAGATGAAAAAAAAAAATCCTGCCATGCCAATGCTGGGGCTTAAACCCACAACCTTGTGGGGACCTGCTGACCAGTAACCTATGCTTTACCCACTGAGCTATCAGATCTGTCTTGCGCAAGCAGTCAATAAGCCTAATAAACCAGCATGGCTTCTTTTCCATACTTCCACACTATGTAACTCATTAAAAGTAGGCCAAACAAGATTAAAAAATAGAAAAACAAATGAAGCAATCTTTTAAACAGGTCTCTCTAATTAACAAATCGATTTACAGTTTAATATCACAAAGTAGACAAACTATTATATTAAAAAAAAAAAAAAATCCTATGCTTTTCCCACTGAGCTATCAGATCTGGCTTGTGCAAGCAGTCAATAAGCCTAATAAACCAGCATGGCTTCTTTTCTATACTTCAACACTATGTAACTCATATTAAAAGTAGGCCAAACAAGTAAAAAAAAAAAGAAATAGACAAATAAATGAAGCAATCTTTTAAACATGTCTCTCTAATTAACAAATCGATTTACAGTTTAATATCACAAAGTAGACAAACTATTATATTAAAAAAATAAATAAATCCTACCATGCCAATGCTGGGGCTTGAACCCACAACCTTGAGGGGACCTGCTGACCAGTAACCTATGCTTTACCCACTGAGCTATCAGATCTGTCTTGTGCAAGCGGTCAATAAGCCTAATGAAGCAGCATGGATTCTTTTCCATACTTCAACACTATGTAACTCATTAAAAGTAGGCCAAACAACTTTAAAAAAATAGACAAATAAATGAAGCAATCTTTTAAACAGGTCTCTCTAATTAACAAATCGATTTACAGTTTAATATCACAAAGTAGACAAATTATCATATTTAGATGAAAAAAAAAAATCCTATCACGCCAATGCTGGGGCTTAAACCAACAACTATTTGGGAGACCTGCTGACCAGTAACCTATGCTTTACCCACTGAGCTATCAGATCTGTCTTGTGCAAGCAGTCAATAAGCCTAATGAACCAGCATGGCTTCTTTTCCATACTTCAACACTATGTAACTCATTAAAAGTAGGCCAAACAAGTTTAAAAAATAGACAAATAAATGAAGCAATCTTTTAAACAGGTCTCTCTAATTAACAAATCGATTTACAGTTTAATATCACAAAGTACACAAACTATTAAATAAAAAAAATAAAAAGAATCCTATGCTTTACCCACTGAGCTATTAGATCTGTCTTGCGCAAGCAGTCAATAAGCCTAATGAACCAGCATGGCATCTTTTCTGTACTTCAACACTATGTAACTCATATTAAAAGTAGGCCAAACAAGTTAAAAAAAATAGACAAATAAATAAAGCAATCTTTCAAACAGGTCTCTCTAATTCACAAATCGATTTACAGTTTAATATCACAAAGTAGACAAACTATTATATAAAAAAAAAAACATCCTACCATGCCAATGGTGGGGCCTGAACCCACAACCTTGTGGGGACCTGCTGACCAGTAACCTATGCTTTACCAACTGAGCTATCAGATCTGTCTTGTGCAAGCAGTCAATAAGCCTAATGAACCAGCATTGCTTCCTTTCTATACTTCAACACTATGTAACTCATATTAAAAGTAGACCAAACAAGTTAAAAAAAAAAGACAAATAAATAAAGCAATCTTTTAAACAGGTCTCTCTAATTAACAAATTGATTTACAGTTTAATATCACAAAGTAGACAAACTATTATATTTTTAAAAAACAAATCCTACCATGCCAATGCTGGGGCTTGAACCCACAACCTTGTGGGGACCTGCTGACCAGTAACCTATGCTTTACCCACTGAGCTATCAGATCTGTCTTGTGCAAGCAGTCAATAAGCCTAATGAACCAGCATGGCTTTTTTTCTATACTTCAACACTATGTAACTCATATTAAAAGTAGGCCAAACAAGTTTAAAAAAATAGACAAATAAATGAAGCAATCTTTTAAACATATCTCTGTAATTAACAAATCGATTTACAGTTTAATATCACAAAGTAGACAAAATATTATAATAAAAAAAAAAACATCCTATGCTTTACCCACTGAGCTATCAGATCTGTCTTGTGCAAGCAGTCAATAAGCCTGATGAACCAGCATGGCTTCTTTTCCATACTTCAACACTATGTAACTCATTAAAATTAGGCCAAACAAGGAAAAAAAAAAAGACAAATAAATGAAGCAATCTTTTAAACAGGTCTCTCTAATTCACAAATCGATTTACAGTTTAATATCACAAAGTAGACAAACTATTATATAAAAAAAAAAACATCCTACCATGCCAATGGTGGGGCCTGAACCCCCAACCTTGTGGGGACCTGCTGACCAGTAACCTATGCTTTACCAACTGAGCTATCAGATCTGTCTTGTGCAAGCAGTCAATAAGCCTGATGAACCAGCATGGCTTCTTTTCCATACTTCAACACTATGTAACTCATTAAAATTAGGCCAAACAAGGAAAAAAAAAAAGACAAATAAATGAAGCAATCTTTTAAACAGGTCTCTCTAATTAACAAATCGATTTACAGTTTAATATCACAAAGTAGACAAACTATTATAATAAAAAAAAAAAAACATCCTATGCTTTACCCACTGAGCTATCAGATCTGTATTGTGCAAGCAGTCAATAAGCCTAATGAACCAGCATGGCTTCTTTTCCATACTTCAACACTATGTAACTCATTAAAAGTAGGCCAAACAAGTAAAAAAAAAATAGACAAATAAATAAAGCAATCTTTTAAACAGGTCTATCTAATTAACAAATCGATTTACAGTTTAATATCACAAAGTAGACAAACTATTAAATAAAAAAAAAAAAAAAGAATCCTATGCTTTACCCACTGAGCTATTAGATCTGTCTTGTGCAAGCAGTCAATAAGTCTAATGAACCAGCATGGCTTCTTTTCTATACTTCAACACTATGTAACTCATATTAAAAGTAGGCCAAACAAGTAAAAAAAAATAGACAAATAAATGAAGCAATCTTTCAAACAGGTCTCTCTAATTCACAAATCGATTTACAGTTTAATATCACAAAGTAGACAAACTATTATATTTTAAAAAAACAAATCCTACCATGCCAATGGTGGGGCTTGAACCCACAACCTTGTGGGGACCTGTTGACCAGTAAACTATGCTTTACCCACTGAGCTATCAGATCTGTCTTGTACAAGCAGTCAATGAGCCTAATGAACCAGCATGGCTGCTTTTCCATACTTCAACACTATGTAACTCATTAAAAGTAGGCCAAACAAGTTAAAAAAAAGACAAATAAATGAAGCAATCTTTTAAACAGGTCTCTCTAATTAACAAATCGATTTACAGTTTAATATCACAAAGAAGACAAACTATTATATTTTTAAAAAACAAATCCTACCATGCAAATGCTGGGGATTGAACCCACAACCTTGTGGGGACCTGCTGACCAGTAACCTATGCTTTACCCACTGAGCTATCAGATCTGTCTTGTGCAAGCAGTCAATAAAACTAATGAACCAGCAGGGCTTCTTTTCTATACTTCAACACTATGTAACTCATATTAAAAGTAGGCCAAACAAGTTTAAAAAAATAGACAAATAAATGAAGCATCTTTTAAACATATCTCTCTAATTAACAAATCGATTTACAGTTTAATATCACAAAGTAGACAAACTATTATATAAAAAAAAAAAAAAAAATCCTACCATGCCAATGCTGGGGCTTGAACCCACAACCTTGTGAGGACCTGCTGACCAATAACCTATGCATTACCCACTGAGCTATCAGATCTGTCTTGTGCAAGCAGTCAAAAAGCCTAATGAACCAGCATGGCTTCTTTTCCATACTTCAACACTATGTAACTCATTAAAAGTAGGCCGAACAATTTAAAAAAATAGACAAATAAATGAAGCAATCTTTTAAACATGTCTCTCTAATTAACAAATCGATTTACAGTTTAATATCACAAAGTAGACAAACTATTATATTAAAAAAAAAAAATCCTACCATGCCAATGCTGGGGCTTGAACCCACAACCTTGTGGGGACCTGCTGACCAGAAAACTATGCTTTACCCACTGATTTATCAGATCTGTCTTGTGCAAGCAGTCAATAAGCCTAATGAACCAGCATGGCTGCTTTTCCATACTTCAACACTATGTAACTCATTAAAAGTAGGCCAAACAAGTTTAAAAAATAGACAAATAAATGAAGCAATCTTTTAAACAGGTCTCTCTAATTAACAAATCGATTTACAGTTTAATATCACAAAGTAGACAAACTATTATATTTAAAAAAAAAAATCCTATGCTTTACCCACTGAGCTATCAGATCTGACTTGAGCTAGCAGTCAATAAGCCTAATGATCCAGCATGGCTTCTTTTCTATACTTCAACACTATGTAACTCATTAAAAATAGGCCAAACAAGTTAAAAAAAATAGACAAAAAAATGAAGCTATCTTTTAAACAGGTCTCTCTGATTAACAAATCAATTTACAGTTTAATATCACAAAGTAGACAAACTATTATATAAAAAAAATTAAATAAATCCTACCATGCCAATGCTGGGGCTTGAACCCACAACCTTGTGGGGACCTGCTGACGAGTAACCTATGCTTTACCAACTTAGCTATCAGATCTATCGTGTGCAAGCAGTCAATAAGCCTAATGAACCAGCATGGCTTCTATTCCATACTTCAACACTATGTAAGTCATTAAAAGTAGGCCAAACAAGTTAAAAAAATAGACAAATAAATGAAGCAATCTTTTAAACAGGTCACTCTAATTAACAAATCGATTTACAGTTTAATATCACAAAGTAGACAAACTATTATATTTTTTTAAAAAAAAATTCCGATCACGCCAATGCTGGGGCTTAAACCCACAACCATTTGGAAGACCTGCTGACCAGTAACCTATGCTTTACCCACTGAGCTATCAAATCTGTCTTGGGCAAGCAGTCAATAAGCCTAATGAACCAGCAGGGCTTCTTTTCTATACATCAACACTATGTAACTCATATTAAAAGTAGGCCAAACAAGTTTAAAAAAATAGACAAATAAATTAAGCAATCTTTTAAACAGGTCTCTCTAATTAACAAATCGATTTACAGTTTAATATCACAAAGTAGACAAACTATTATATTAAAATAAAAAAAAAATCCTACCTTGCCAATGCTGGGGCTTGAACCCACAACCTTGTGAGGACCTGCTGACCAGTAACCTATGCATTACCCACTGAGCTATCAGATCTGTCTTGGTCAAGCAGTCAATAAGCCTAATGAACCAGCATGGCTTCTTTTCTATACTTCAACACTATGCAACTCATATTAAAAGTAGGCCAAACAAGTAAAAAAAAAATAGACAAATAAATAAAGCAATCTTTTAAACAGGTCACTCTAATTAATAAATCGATTTACAGTTTAATATCACAAAGTAGACAAACTATTATATTTAAAAAAAAAATAATTCCGATCACGCCAATGCTGGGGCTTAAACCTACAACCATTTGGGAGACCTGCTGACCAGTAACCTATACTTTACCCACTGAGCTATCAGATCTGTCTTGGGCCAGCAGTCAATAAGCCTAATGAACCAGCAGGTCTTATTTTCTATACTTCAACACTATGTAACTCATATTAAAAGTAGGCCAAACAAGTTTAAAAAAATTGACAAATAAATGCAGCAATCCTTTAAACAGGTCTCTCTATTTAACAAATCGATTTACAGTTTAATATCACAAAGTAGACAAACTATCATATAAAAAAAAAAAAAAAATCCTACCATGCGAATGCTGGGGCTTGAACACACAACCTTGGGGGGACCTGCTGACCAGTAACCTATGCTTTACCCACTGAGCTATCAGATCTGTCTTGTGCAAGCAGTCAATAAGCCTAATGAACCAGCATGGCTTCTTTTCTATACTTCAACACTATGTAACTCATTAAAAGTAGGCCAAAAAAGTAAAAAAAATAGACAAATAAATGAAGCAATCTTTTAAACAGGTCTCTCTAATTAACAAATCCATCCATCCATCTTCTCCCGCTTATCCGATGCCGGGTCGCGGGGGCAGCAGTCTAATCAAAGATGCCCAGACTTCCCTCTCCCTAGACACTTCTTCCAGCTCTTCCGGGGGGACACCAAGGCGTTCCCAGGCCAGCCGGGAGACATAGTCTCTCCAGCGTGTCCTAGGTCTTCCCCGGGGTCTCCTCCCAGTGGGACGCGCCCGGAACACCTTCCCAGGAAGGCGTCCAGGAGGCATCTGGAACAGATGCCCGAGCCACCTCAGCTGACCCCTCTCGATGTGGAGGAGCAGCGGATCTACTCTGAGCTCCTCCCGAGTGACTAAGCTTCTCACCCTATCTCTAAGGGATCGCCCAGCCACCCTGCGGAGGAAGCACATTTCGGCCGCCTGTATCCGGGATCTTGTCCTTTCGGTCATGACCCAGAGCTCATGACCATAGGTGAGAGTAGGAACGTAGATTGACCGGTAAATCGAAAGTTTCGCCTTGCGGCTCAGCTCCTTCTTCACCACGACAGACCGGTACATCGACCGCATTACTGCAGAAGCTGCACCGATCCGTCTGTCAATCTCCCGTTCCACCCTTCCCTCACTCGTGAACAAAACCCCAAGATACTTAAACTCCTCCACTTGCGGCAGGAACTCCCCACCAACCTGAAGTGGGCAAGCCACCCTTTTCCGACTGAGGACCATGGCCTCGGATTTGGAGGTGCTGATTCTCATCCCAGCCGCTTCACATTCGGCTGCAAACCGTCCCAGTGCATGCTGAAGGTCCTGGTCTGATGAAGCCAACACGACAACATCATCTGCAAAGAGCAAAGACGAAATCGTGTCGTCACCAAACCGGACACCCTCCGACCCCTGGCTGCGCCTAGAAATTCTGTCCATAAAAATTATGAACAGAACCGGTGACAAAGGGCAGCCCTGCCGGAGTCCAACATGCACCAGGAACAAGTCTGACTTACTGCCGGCAATGTGAACCAAGCTCCTGCTTCGGTCATACAGGGACCGGACAGCCCTTAGTAAAGGGCCCCCGACCCCATACTCCCGGAGCACCCTCCACAGGCCGCCGCGAGGGACACAGTCGAATGCCTTTTCCAAATCCACAAAGCACATGTGGACTGGTTGGGCAAACTCCCATGAACCCTCCAGCACCCTGTAGAGGGTATAGAGCTGGTCCAGTGTTCCACGGCCTGGACGAAAACCACATTGTTCCTCCTGAATCCGAGGTTCTACTATCGGCCGTATTCTCCTCTCCAGTACCCTGGCATAGACTTTCCCAGGTAGGCTGAGAAGTGTGATCCCCCTATAGTTGGAACACACCCTCCGGTCCCCCTTCTTAAAAAGAGGGACCACCACCCCGGTCTGCCATTCCAGAGGCACTGTCCCCGACCGCCACGCGATGCTGCAGAGGCGTGTCAGCCAAGACAGCCCCACAACATCCAGAGACTTGAGGTACTCAGGGCGGATCTCATCCACCCCCGGTGCCCTGCCACCGAGGAGTTTCTTTACTACCTCGGTGACTTCAGCTTGGGTGATGGACGAGTCCGCCTCTGAGCCCTCAGCCTCTGCTTCCTCAATGGAAGACGTGACGGCGGGATTGAGGAGATCCTCGAAGTATTCCTTCAGGTGGGGAGGTCAACAGCTCCCCACCTCTACTGTAAACAGCATTGGTGGGGCACTGCTTTCCCCTCCTGAGGCGCCGGACGGTTTGCCAGAATCTCTTCGAGGCCAGCCGATAGTCCTTCTCCATGGCCTCACCGAACTCCTCCCAGGCCCGAGTTTTTGCCTCGATAACCACCCGGGCTGCAGTTCGCTTGGCCTGCCGGTACCCGTCAGCTGCCTCAGGAGTCCCACAAGCCAACCAGGCCAGGTAGGACTCCTTCTTCAGCTTGACGGCATCCCTTACTTCCGGTTTCCACCACCGGGTTCGGGGATTGCCGCCTCGACAGGCACCGGAGACCTTACTGCCACAGCTCCGAGCGGCCGCTTCGACAATGGAGGTGGAGAACATGGTCCACTCGGACTCAATATCTCCGGCCTCCCTCGGGATCTGGTCAAAGCTCCGCCGGAGGTGGGAGTTGAAGATCTCTCTGACAGGAGGCTCGGCCAAACGTTCCCAGCAGACCCTCACAGTACGCTTGGGTCTGCCGAGTCTGTCCAGCTTCCTCCCCCGCCATCGGATCCAACTCACCACCAGGTGGTGATCAGTTGACAGCTCCGCCCCTCTCTTTACCCGAGTGTCCAAGACATACGGCCGCAGGTCAGATGAAACGACCACAAAGTCGATCATCGACCTGCGGCCTAGGGTGTCCTGGTGCCACGTGTACTGATGGACACCCTTATGCTTGAACATGGTGTTCGTTATGGACAAACTGTAACTAGCACAGAAGTCCAATAACTGAACACCGCTCGGGTTCAGATCAGGGGGGCCGTTCCTCCCAATCACGCCCCTCCAGGTGTCACTGTCGCTGCCCACGTGTGCATTGAAGTCTCCTAGTAGAACGACGGAGTCCCCAGTCGGAGCACTGTCCAGCACCCCTCCCAGAGACCCCAAGAAGGCCGGGTACTCTATACTGCCGTTTGGCCCGTAGGCACACACGACAGTGAGAGACCTATCCCCGACCCGTAGGCGCAGGGAAACGACCCTCTCGTTCACCGGGGTAAACTCCAACACATGGCGGCTGAGCTGGGGGGCTATAAGCAAACCCACACCAGCCCGACGCCTTTCACCATGGGCAGCTCCAGAGTTGTAAAGAGTCCATCCTCTCTCGAGGAGTGTGGTTCCAGAGCCCAGGCCGTGCGTAGAGGTGATCCCGACTATCTCTAGTCGGAACCTCTCAACCTCACGCACAATCTCAGGCTCCTTCCCCGCCAGCGAGGTGACATTCCACGTCCCTAGAGCTAGCTTCCGTGTCCAGGGATCGGGTTGTCGAGGCCTCCACCTTCGACTGCTGCCCGATCCTCTTAGCACCGGCCCCTTACGGTCCCTCCTGCAGGTGGTGAGCCCACTGGAAGGCGGCCCCACGTCGCTCCTTCGGGCTGAGCCCGGCCGGACCCTGTGGGGGAAGGCCCGGCCACCAGGCGCTCGCATACGAGCCCCAACCCCGGGCCTGGCTCCAGGGTGGGGCCCCGGCTGCGCCATACCGGGCGAAGTCAGGGTCCCTGATGTAGTATCTCTCATAAGGGGTTTTGAACCGCTCTTAGTCTGACCCGTCGCCCAGGACCTGTTTGCCTTGGGAGACCCTACCAGGGGCATATAGCCCCGGACAACATAGCTCCTAGGGTCATTCGAGTACTCAAACCCCTCCACCACGTTAAGGTGGCAGCTCAAGGAGAGAATTAACAAATCGATTTACAGTTTAATATCACAAAGTAGACAAACTATTATATTAAAAAAAAATAATAATCCTACTATGCCAATGATGGGGTTTGAACCCACAAATTTGTGGGGACCTGCTGACCAGTAACCTATGCTTTACCCACGTAGCTATCTGATCTGTCTGTAGCAAGCAGTCAATAAGCCTAATGAACCAGCAGGGCTTCTTTTCTATACTTCAACACTATGTAACTCATATTAAAAGTAGGCCAAACAAGTTTAAAAAAATAGACAAATAAATGAAGCATCTTTTAAACATATCTCTCTAATTAACAAATCGATTTACAGTTTAATATCACAAAGTAGACAAACTATTTTATATATATATATATATATATATATAAAAAATAAATAACCCTACCATGCCAATGCTGGGGCTTGAACCCACAACCTTGTGAGGACCTGCTGACCAGTAACCTATGCATTACCCACTGAGCAGTCAGATCTGTCTTGTGCAAGCAGTCAATAAGCCTAATGAACCAGCATGGCTTCTTTTCTATACTTCAACACTATGTAACTCATATTAAAAGTAGGCCATAAAAGTAAAAAAAAAAAGACAAATAAATAAAGCAATCTTTTAAACAGGTCTCTCTAATTAACAAATTGATATACAGTTTAATATCACAAAGTAGACAAACTATTATATTTAAAAAAATAAAAATTCCGATCACGCCAATGCTGTGGCTTAAACCCACAACCATTTGGGAGACCTGCTGACCAGTAACCTATGCTTTACCCACTGAGCTATCAGACTTGTCTTGGGCAAGCAGTCAATAAGCCTAATGAACCAGCAGGGCTTCTTTTCTATACTTCAACACTATGTAACTCATATTAAAAGTAGGCCAAACAAGTTTAAAAAAATAGACAAATAAATGAAGCAATCTTTTAAACATATCTCTCTATTTAACAAATCGATTTACAGTTTAATATCACAAAGTAGACAAACTATCATATATAAAAAAAAAAAAATCCTACCATGCAAATGCTGGGGCTTGAACACACAACCTTGGGGGGACATGCTGACCAGTAACCTATGCTTTACCCACTGAGCTATCAGATCTGTCTTGTGCAAGCAGTCAATAAGCATAATGAACCAGCTTGGCTTCCTTTCTATACTTCAACACTATGTAACTCATTAAAAGTAGGCCAAAAAAGTAAAAAAAATAGACAAATAAATGAAGCAATCTTTTAAACAGGTCTCTTAAATTAACAAATCGATTTACAGTTTAATATCACAAAGTAGACAAACTATTATATTAAAAAATAATAATAACCCTACTATGCCAATGGTGGGGCTTGAATCCACAACCTTGTGGGGACCTGCTGACCAGTAACCTATGCTTTACCAACTTAGCTATCAGATCTATCACGTGCAAGCAGTCAATAAGCCTAATGAACCAGCAGGGCTTCTTTTCTCTACTTCAACACTATGTAACTCATTAAAAGTAGGCCAAACAAGTTAAAAAAAAAAAGACAAATAAATAAAGCAATCTTTTAAACAGGTCTCTCTAACTAACAAATCGATTTACAGTTTAATATCACAAAGTAGACAAACTATTATAATAAAAAAAAAAAACAATCCTATGCTTTACCCACTGAGCTATCAGATCTGTCTTGTGCAAGCAGTCAATAAGCCTGATGAACCAGCATGGCTTCTTTTCCATACTTCAACACTATGTAACTCATATTGAAAGTAGGCCAAACAAGTTTAAAAAAATAGACAAATAAATGAAGCAATCTTTTAAACATATCTCTCTAATTAACAAATCGATTCACAGTTTAATATCACAAAGTAGACAAACTGTTATATTTCAAAAAAAAAAAAAAAATCCTACCATGCCAATGGTGGGGCTTGAACCCACAACCTTGTGGGGACCTGCTGACCAGTAACCTATGCTTCACCGACTGAGCTATCAGATCTGTCTTGTGCAAGCAGTCAATAAGCCTAATGAACCAGCATGGCTTCTTTTCTATACTTCAACACTATGTAACTCATATTAAAAGTAGGCCAAACAAGTTAAAAAAAAAATAGACAAATAAATGAAGCAATCTATTAAACAGGTCTCTCTAATTAACAAATCGATTTAGAGTTTAATATCACAAAGTAGACAAACTATTTTATTTAAAAAAAAAAAAATCCTATAACGCCAATGCTGGGGCTTAAACCCACAACCATTTGGGAGACCTACTGACCAGTAACCTATGCTTTACCCACTAAGCTATCAGATCTATCTTGGGTATGCAGTCAATAAGCCTAATGAACCAGCAGGGCTTCTTTTCTATACTTTAACACTATGTAACTCATATTAAAAGTAGGCCAAACAAGTTTTAAAAAATAGACAAATAAATGAAGCAATCTTTTAAACATATCTCTCTAATTAACAAATCGATTTACAGTTTAATATCACAAAGTAGACAAACTATTATATTTAAAAAAAAAAAATAAAAATCCTATGCATTACCCACTGAGCTATCAGATCTGTCTTGTGCAAGCAGTCAATAAGCCTAATGAACCAGCATGGCTTCTTTTCTATACTTCAACACTATGTAACTCATTAAAAGTAGGCCAAACACGTTTAAAAAATAGACAAATAAATGAAGCAATCTTTTAAACATGTCTCTCTAATTAACAAATCGATTTACAGTTTAATATCACAAAGTAGACAAACTATTATATTTATATAAAAAAATATATCCTACCACGCCAATGCTGGGGCTTGAACCCACAACCTTGTGAGGACCTGCTGACCAGTAACCTATGCTTTACCCACTGAGCTATCAAATCTGTCTTGTGCAAGCAGTCAATAAGCCTAATGAACCAGCATGGCTTCTTTTCTATACTTCAACACTATGTAACTCATATTAAAAGTAGGCCAAACAAGTTAAAAAAAAAAAAGACAAATAAATGAAGCAATCTTTTAAACAGGTCTCTCTAACTAACAAATCGATTTACAGTTTAATATCACAAAGTAGACAAACTATTATATTTTTAAAAAACAAATCATACCATGCCAATGATGGGGCTTGAACCCTCAAACTTGTGGGGATCTGCTGACCAGTAACCTATGCTTTACCCACTGAGCTATCAGATCTGTCTTGTGCAAGCAGTCAATAAGCCTAATGAACCAGCATGGCTTCTTTTCTATACTTCAACACTATGTAACTCATAATAAAAGTAGGCCAAACAAGTTACAAAAAAAAGACAAATAAATGAAGCAATCTTTTAAACAGGTCTCTCTAATTAACAAATCGATTTACAGTTTAATATCACAAAGTAGACAAACTATTAAATAAAAAAAAAAAAAAATCCTATACTTTACCCACTGAGCTATTAGATCTGTCTTGTGCAAGCAGTCAATAAGCCTAATGAACCAGCATGGCTTCTTTTCTATACTTCAACACTATGTAACTCATATTAAAAGTAGGCCAAACAAGTTAAAAAAAATAGACAAATAAATGAAGCAATCTTTTAAACAGGTCTCTCTAATTAACTGTAAATCTCTCGATTTACAGTTTAATATCACAAAGTAGACAAACTATTATATTTTAAAAAAAATAAATGCTACCATGCTAATGCAGGGGATTGAACCCACAAACTTGTGGGGACCTGCTGACCAGTAACTTATGCTTTACCCACTGAGCTATCAGATCTGGCTTGTGCAAGTAGTCAATAAGCCTAATGAACCAGCATGGCTTCTTTTCTATACTTCAACACTATGTAACTCATATTAAAAGTAGGCCAAACAAGTAAAAAAAAAATAGACAAATAAATGAAGCAATCATTTAAACAGGTCTCTCTAATTAACAAATCGATTTACAGTTTATTATCACAAAGTAGAGCAAACTATTATATTAAAAATAAAAAAAATACTACCATGCTAAAGGTGGGGCTTGAACCCACAACCTTGTGGGGACCTGCTGACCAGTAACCTATGCTTTACCCACTGAGCTATCAGATCTGTCTTGGGCAAGCAGTCAATAAGCGTAATGAACCAGCATGGCTGCTTTTCCATACTTCAACACTATGTAACTCATTAAAAGTAGGCCAAACAAGTTTAAAAAATATAGAAATAAATGAAGCAATCTTTTTAACAGGTCTCTCTAATTACCAAATCGATTTACAGTTTCATATCACAAAGTAGACAAACTATTATATATAAAAAAAAAAAAAAATCCTATGCTTTACCCACTGAGCTATCAGATCTGTCTTGCGCAAGCAGTCAATAAGCCTAATAAACCAGCATGGCTTCTTTTTCATACTTCAACACTATGTAACTCATTAAAAGTAGGCCAAACAAGATTAAAAAATAGACAAATAAATGAAGCAATCTTTTAAACAGGTCTCTTTAATTAACAAATCGATTTAAAGTTTAATATCACAAAGTAAACAAACTATTATATTTCAAAAAAAAAAAAAAACCTACCATGCCAATGGTGGGGCTTGAACCCACAACCTTGTGAGGACCTGCTGACCAGTAAGCTATTCTTTACCCACTGAGCTATCAGATCTGTCTTGTGCAAGCAGTCAATAAGCCTAATGAACCAGCATGGCCTCTTTTCCATACTTCAACACTATGTAACTCATTAAAAGTAGGCCAAACAAGTAAAAAAAAAAATAGACAAATAAATGAAGCAATCTTTTAAACAGGTCTCTCTAACTAACAAATCGATTTACAGTTTAATATCACAAAGTAGACAAACTATTATATTTTTAAAAAACAAATCGTACCATGCCAATGATGGGGCTTGAACCCACAAAATTGTGGGGACCTGCTGACTAGTAACCTATGCTTTATCCACTGAGCTATCAGATCTGTCTTGTGCAAGCAGTCAATAAGCCTAATGAACCAGCATGGCTTCTTTTCCATACTTCAACACTATGCAACTCATTAAAAGTAGGCAAAACAAGTTTAAAAAAAAGACAAATAAATGAAGCAATCTTTTAAACAGGTCTCTCTAATTAACAAATCGATTTACAGTTTAATATCACAAAGTAGACAAACTATTATAATTAAAAAAAAAAAAATCCTATGCTTTACCCACAGAGCTATCAGATCTGTCTTGTGCAAGCAGTCAATTAGCCTAATGAACCAGCATGGCTTCTTTCCATACTTCAACACTATGTAACTCATATTAAAAGTAGGCCAAACAAGATAAAAAAAATAGACAAATAAATAAAGCAATCTTTTAAACAGGTCTCTCTAATTAACAAATCGATTTACAGTTTAATATCACAAAGTAGACAAACTATTATATTTTTAAAAAAACAAATCCTACCATGCCAATGCTGGGGCTTGAACCCACAACCTTGTGGGGACCTGCTGATCAGTAACCTATGCTTTACCCACTGAGCTATCAGATCTGTCCTGTGCAAGCAGTCAATAAGCCTAATGAACCAGCATGGTTTCTTTTCTATACTTCAACACTATGGAATTCATATTGAAAGTAGGCCAAACAAGTAAAAAAAATAGACAAATAAATGAAGCAATCTTTTAAACAGGTCTCTCTAATTAACAAATCGATTTACAGTTTAATATCATAAAGTAGACAAACTATTATATTTTTAAAAAACAAATCATACCAAGCCAATGCTGGGGCTTGAACCCACAACCTTGTGTGGACCTGCTGTCCAGTAACCTATGCTTTACCCACTGAGCTATCTGATCTGTCGTGTGCAAGCAATCAATTAGCCTAATGAATCAGCATGGCTTCTTTTCCATACTTCAACACTATGTAACTCATTAAAAGTAGGCCAAACAAGTTTAAAAAAATAGACAAATAAATAAAGCAATCTTTTAAACAGGTCTATCTAATTAACAAATCGATTTACAGTTTAATATCACAAAGTAGACAAACTATCATATTTAGATGAAAAAAAAAATCCTACCATGCCAATGCTGGGGTTTGAACCCACAACCTTGTGGGGACCTGCTGACCAGTAACCTATGCTTTACCCACTGAGCTATCAGATCTGTCTTGTGCAAGCAGTCAATAAGCCTAATGAATCAGCATGGCTTCTTTTCCATACTTCAACACTATGTAACTCATATTAAAATTAGGCCAAACAAGTTTTAAAAATAGACAAATAAATGAAGCAATCTTTTAAACATGTCTCTCTAATTAACAAATCGATTTACAGTTTAATATCACAAAGTAGACAAACTATTATATTAAAAAAAAAAAAACCTACCATGCCAATGCAGGGGCTTGAACCCAAAACCTTGTGGGGACCTGCTGACCAGTAACCTATGCTTTACCCACTGAGCTATCAGATCTGTCTTGTGCAAGCAGTCAATAAGCCTAATGAATAAGCATGGCTTCTTTTCCATACTTCCACACTATGTAAATCATTAAAAGTAGGCCAAACAAGTTAAAAAAATAGACAAATAAATAAAGCAATCTTTTAAACAGGTCTCTCTAATTAACAAATCGATTTACAGTTTAATATCACAAAGTAGACAAACTATCATATTTAGATGAAAAAAAAAATCCTACCATGCCAATGGTGGGGTTTAGAACCCACAACCTTGTGGGGACCTGCTGACCATTAACCTATGCTTTACCCACTGAGCTAGCAGATCTGTATTGTGCAAGCAGTCAATAAGCCTAATGAACCAGCATGGCTTCTTTTCTATACTTCAACACTATGTAACTCATATTAAAGTAGGCCAAACAAGTTAAAAAAATAGACAAATAAATGAAGCAATCTTTTAAACAGGTCTCTCTAATTAACAAATCGATTTACAGTTTAATATCACAAAGTAGACAAACTATTATAAAAAAAAAAAAAAAAAAATCCTATGCTTTACCCACTGAGCTATCAGATTCGTCTTGTGCAAGCAGTCAATAAGCCTAATGAACCAGCATGGCTTCTTTTCCATATTTCAACACTATGTAACTCATATTAAAATTAGGCCAAACAAGTTAAAGAAAATAGACAAATAAATAAAGCAATCTTTTAAACAGGTCTCTCTATTTCACAAATCGATTTACAGTTTAATATCACAACGTAGACAAACTATCATATTTAAAAAAAAAAAAAAACACAATCCTACCATGCCAATGCTGGGGTTCGAACCCACAACCTTGTGGGGACCTGCTGACTAGTAACCTATGCTTTACCCACTGAGCTATCAGATCTGTCTTGTGCAAGCAGTCAATAAGCCTAATGAACCAGCATGGCTTCTTTTCCATACTTCAACACTATGTAACTCATTAAAAGTAGGACAAACAATAAAAAAAAAATAGACAAATAAATGAAGCAATCTTTTAAACAGGTCTATCTAATTAACAAATCGATTTACAGTTTATTATCACAAAGTAGACAAACTATTATATTAAAAAAAAAAAAAATCCTATCATGCCAATGGTGGGGCTTGAACCCACAACCATGTGGGGACCTGCTGAACAGTAAACTATGCTTTACCCACTGAGCTAGCAGATCTGTCTTGTGCAAGCAGTCAATTAGCCTAATGAACCAGCATGGCTTCTTTTCCATACTTCAACACTATGTAACTCATTAAAAGTAGGCCAAACAAGTTTAAAAAAATAGACAAATAAATGAAGCAATCTTTAAAACATATCTCTCTAATTAACAAATCGATTTACAGTTTAATATCACAAAGTAGACAAACTATTAAATAAAAAAAAAAAAAAAGAATCCTATGCTTTACCCACTGAGCTATTAGATCTGTCTTGTGCAAGTAGTCAATAAGCCAAATGAACCAGCATGGCTTCTTTTCTATACTTCAACACTATGTAACTCATATTAAAAGTAGGCCAAACAAGTTAAAAAAAATAGACAAATAAATAAAGCAATCTTTTAAACAGGTCTCTCTAATTCACAAATAGATTTACAGTTTAATATCACAAAGTAGACAAACTATTATATAAAAAAAAAACATCCTACCATGCCAATGGTGGGGCCTGAACCCACAACCTTGTGGGGACCTGCTGACCAGTAAACTATGCTTTACCCACTGAGCTATCAGATCTGTCTTGTGCAAGCAGTCAATAAGCCTAATGAACCAGCATGGCTTCTTTTCTATACTTCAACACTATGTAACTCATATTAAAAGAAGGCCAAACAAGTTAAAAAAAAAAGACAAATAAATGAAGCAATCTTTTAAACAGGTCTCTCTAATTAACAAATCGATTTACAGTTTAATATCACAAAGTAGACAAACTATCATATTTAGATGAAAAAAAAAAATCCTGCCATGCCAATGCTGGGGCTTAAACCCACAACCTTGTGGGGACCTGCTGACCAGTAACCTATGCTTTACCCACTGAGCTATCAGATCTGTCTTGCGCAAGCAGTCAATAAGCCTAATAAACCAGCATGGCTTCTTTTCCATTCTTCCACACTATGTAACTCATTAAAAGTAGGCCAAACAAGATTAAAAAATAGAAAAATAAATGAAGCAATCTTTTAAACAGGTCTCTCTAATTAACAAATCGATTTACAGTTTAATATCACAAAGTAGACAAACTATTATATTTAAAAAAAAAAAAATCCTATACTTTCCCCACTGAGCTATCAGATCTGGCTAGTGCAAGCAGTCAATAAGCCAAATAAACCAGCATGGCTTCTTTTCTATACTTCAACACTATGTAACTCATATTAAAAGTAAGCCAAACAAGTAAAAAAAAAAAGAAATAGACAAATAAATGAAGGAATCTTTTAAACATTTCTCTCTAATTAACAAATCGATTTACAGTTTTATATCACAAAGTAGACAAACTATTATATAAAAAAAAAAAAAAATCCTATCACACCAATGCTGGGGCTTAAACCCACAACTATTTGGGAGACCTGCTGACCAGTAACCTATGCTTTACCCACTGAGCTATCAGATCTGTCTTGTGCAAGCAGTCAATAAGCCTAATGAACCAGCATGGCTTCTTTTCCATACTTCAACACTATGTAACTCATTAAAAGTAGGCCAAACAAGTTTAAAAAATAGACAAATAAATGAAGCAATCTTTCAAACAGGTCTCTCTAATTAACAAATTGATTTACAGTTTAATATCACAAAGTAGACAAACTATTATATTTTTAAAAAACAAATCCTACCATGCCAATGCTGGGGCTTGAACCCACAACCTTGTGAGGACCTGCTGACCAGTAACCTATGCTTTACCCACTGAGCTATCAAATCTGTCTTGTGCAAGCAGTCAATAAGCCTAATGAACCAGCATGGCTTCTTTTCTATACTTCAAAACTATGTAACTCATATTAAAAGTAGGCCAAACAAGTTAAAAAAAAAAAAGACAAATAAATGAAGCAATCTTTTAAACAGGTCTCTCTAACTAACAAATCGATTTACAGTTTAATATCACAAAGTAGACAAACTATTATATTTTTAAAAAACAAATCATACCATGCCAATGATGGGGCTTGAACCCTCAAACTTGTGGGGATCTGCTGACCAGTAACCTATGCTTTACCCACTGAGCTATCAGATCTGTCTTGTGCAAGCAGTCAATAAGCCTAATGAACCAGCATGGCTTCTTTTCTATACTTCAACACTATGTAACTCATAATAAAAGTAGGCCAAACAAGTTAAAAAAAATAGACAAATAAATAAAGCAATCTTTTAAACAGGTCTCTCTAATTACCAAATCGATTTACAGTTTAATATCACAAAGTAGACAAACTATTAAATAAAAAAAATAAAAAAAATCCTACCATGCCAATGTAGGGGGCTTGAAGCCACAACCTTGGGGGGACCTGCTGACCAGTAACCTATGCTTTACCCACTGAGCTATTAGATCTGTCTTGTGCAAGCAGTCAATAAGCCTAATGAACCAGCATGGCTTCTTTTCTATACTTCAACACTATGTAACTCATTAAAAGTAGCCCAAACAAGTTTAAAAAAAAGACAAATAAATGAAGCAATCTTTTAAACAGGTCTCTCTAATTAACTGTAAATCTCTCGATTTACAGTTTAATATCACAAAGTAGACAAACTATTATATTTTTAAAAAACAAATCCTACCATGCCAATGGTGGGGCTTGAACCCACAACCTTGTGGGGACCTGTTGACCAGTAAACTATGCTTTACCCACTGAGCTATCAGATCTGTCTTGTACAAGCAGTCAATGAACCTAATGAACCAGCATGGCTGCTTTTCCATACTTCAACACTATGTAACTCATTAAAAGTAGCCCAAACAAGTAAAAAAAAAAGACAAATAAATGAAGCAATCTTTTAAACAGGTCTCTCTAATTAACAAATCGATTTACAGTTTAATATCACAAAGTAGACAAACTATTAAATAAAAAATAAAAAAATCCTATACTTTACCCACTGAGCTATTAGATCTGTCTTGTGCAAGCAGTCAATAAGCCTAATGAACCAGCATGGCTTCTTTTCTATACTTCAACACTATGTAACTCATATTAAAGTAGGCCAAACAAGTTAAAAAAAATAGACAAATAAATAAAGCAATCTTTTAAACAGGTCTCTCTAATTAACAAATCGATTTACAGTTTAATATCACAAAGTAGACAAACTATTATATTTTTAAAAAAATAAATGCTACCATGCTAATGCAGGGGATTGAACCCACAACCTTGTGGGGACCTGCTGACCAGTAACTTATGCTTTACCCACTGAGCTATCAGATCTGGCTTGTGCAAGCAGTCAATAAGCCTAATGAACCAGCATGGCTTCTTTTCTATACTTCAACACTATGTAACTCATATTAAAAGTAGGCCAAACAAGTAAAAAAAAATAGACAAATAAATGAAGCAATCATTTAAACAGGTCTCTCTAATTAACAAATCGATTTACACTTTATTATCACAAAGTAGACAAACTATTATATTAAAAATAAAAAAATACTACCATGCTAAAGGTGGGGCTTGAACCCACAACCTTGTGGGGACCTGCTGACCAGTAACCTCTGCTTTACCCACTGAGCTATCAGATCTGTCTTGGGCAAGCAGTCAATAAGCCTAATGAACCAGCATGGCTTCTTTTCTATACTTCAAAACTATGTAACTCATATTAAAAGTAGGCCAAATGAGTTAAAAAAAAAATACAAATAAATAAAGCAATCTTTTAAACAGGTCTCTCTAATTAACAAATTGATTTACAGTTTAATATCACAAAGTAGACAAACTATTATATTTTTAAAAAACAAATCCTACCATGCCAATGCTGGGGCTTGAACCCACAACCTTGTGAGGACCTGCTGACCAGTAACCTATGCTTTACCCACTGAGCTATCAAATCTGTCTTGTGCAAGCAGTCAATAAGCCTAATGAACCAGCATGGCTTCTTTTCTATACTTCAAAACTATGTAACTCATAATAAAAGTAGGCCAAACAAGTTAAAAAAAATAGACAAATAAATAAAGCAATCTTTTAAACAGGTCTCTCTAATTACCAAATCGATTTACAGTTTAATATCACAAAGTAGACAAACTATTAAATAAAAAAAAAAAAAAAAATCCTACCATGCCAATGTAGGGGGCTTGAAGCCACAACCTTGGGGGGACCTGCTGACCAGTAACCTATGCTTTACCCACTGAGCTATTAGATCTGTCTTGTGCAAGCAGTCAATAAGCCTAATGAACCAGCATGGCTTCTTTTCTATACTTCAACACTATGTAACTCATTAAAAGTAGCCCAAACAAGTTTAAAAAAAAGACAAATAAATGAAGCAATCTTTTAAACAGGTCTCTCTAATTAACTGTAAATCTCTCGATTTACAGTTTAATATCACAAAGTAGACAAACTATTATATTTTTAAAAAACAAATCCTACCATGCCAATGGTGGGGCTTGAACCCACAACCTTGTGGGGACCTGTTGACCAGTAAACTATGCTTTACCCACTGAGCTATCAGATCTGTCTTGTACAAGCAGTCAATGAACCTAATGAACCAGCATGGCTGCTTTTCCATACTTCAACACTATGTAACTCATTAAAAGTAGCCCAAACAAGTTAAAAAAAAAGACAAATAAATGAAGCAATCTTTTAAACAGGTCTCTCTAATTAACAAATCGATTTACAGTTTAATATCACAAAGTAGACAAACTATTAAATAAAAAAAAAAAAAATCCTATACTTTACCCACTGAGCTATTAGATCTGTCTTGTGCAAGCAGTCAATAAGTCTAATGAACCAGCATGGCTTCTTTTTCATACTTCAACACTATGTAACTCATTAAAAGTAGGCCAAACAAGATTAAAAAATAGACAAATAAATGAAGCAATCTTTTAAACAGGTCTCTTTAATTAACAAATCGATTTACAGTTTAATATCACAAAGTAAACAAACTATTATATTTCAAAAAAAAAAAAAAACCTACCATGCTAATGGTGGGGCTTGAACCCACAACCTTGTGAGGACCTGCTGACCAGTAAACTATTCTTTACCCACTGAGCTATCCGATCTGTCTTGTGCAAGCAGTCAATAAGCCTAATGAACCAGCATGGCCTCTTTTCCATACTTCAACACTATGTAACTCATTAAAAGTAGGCCAAACAAGTAAAAAAAAAATAGACAAATAAATGAAGCAATCTTTTAAACAGGTCTCTCTAACTAACAAATCGATTTACAGTTTAATATCACAAAGTAGACAAACTATTATATTTTTAAAAAACAAATCGTACCATGCCAATGATGGGGCTTGAACCCACAAAACTGTGGGGACCTGCTGACCAGTAACCTATGCTTTATCCACTGAGCTATCAGATCTGTCTTGTGCAAGCAGTCAATAAGCCTAATGAACCAGCATGGCTTCTTTTCCATACTTCAACACTATGCAACTCATTAAAAGTAGCCCAAACAAGTTAAAAAAAAAGACAAATAAATGAAGCAATCTTTTAAACAGGTCTCTCTAATTAACAAATCGATTTACAGTTTAATATCACAAAGTAGACAAACTATTATAATTAAAAAAAAAAAAATCCTATGCTTTACCCACAGAGCTATCAGATCTGTCTTGTGCAAGCAGTCAATTAGCCTAATGAACCAGCATGGCTTCTTTTCCATACTTCAACACTATGTAACTCATATTAAAAGTAGGCCAAACAAGATAAAAAAAATAGACAAATAAATAAAGCAATCTTTTAAACAGGTCTCTCTAATTAACAAATCGATTTACAGTTTAATATCACAAAGTAGACAAACTATTATATTAAAAAAAAAACAAATCCTACCATGCCAATGCTGGGGCTTGAACCCACAACCTTGTGGGGACCTGCTGACCAGTAACCTATGCTTTACCCACTGAGCTATCAGATCTGTCCTGTGCAAGCAGTCAATAAGCCTAATGAACCAGCATGGCTTCTTTTCCATACTTCAACACTATGTAACTCATTAAAAGTAGGCCAAACAAGTTTAAAAAATAGACAAATAAATGAAGCAATCTTTTAAACAGGTCTCTCTAATTAACAAATCGATTTACAGTTTAATATCACAAAGTAGACAAATTATCATATTTAGATGAAAAAAAAAAATCCTATCACGCCAATGCTGGGGCTTAAACCCACAACTATTTGGGAGACCTGCTGACCAGTAACCTATGCTTTACCCACTGAGCTATCAGATCTGTCTTGTGCAAGCAGTCAATAAGCCTAATGAACCAGCATGGCTTCTTTTCCATACTTCAACACTATGTAACTCATTAAAAGTAGGCCAAACAAGTTTAAAAAATAGACAAATAAATGAAGCAATCTTTAAACAGGTCTCTCTAATTAACAAATCGATTTACAGTTTAATATCACAAAGTACACAAACTATTAAATAAAAAAAATAAAAAGAATCCTATGCTTTACCCACTGAGCTATTAGATCTGTCTTGTGCAAGCAGTCAATAAGCCTAATGAACCAGCATGGCATCTTTTCTGTACTTCAACACTATGTAACTCATATTAAAAGTAGGCTAAACAAGTTAAAAAAAATAGACAAATAAATAAAGCAATCTTTCAAACAGGTCTCTCTAATTCACAAATCGATTTACAGTTTAATATCACAAAGTAGACAAACTATTATATAAAAAAAAAAACATCCTACCATGCCAATGGTGGGGCCTGAACCCACAACCTTGTGGGGACCTGCTGACCAGTAACCTATGCTTTACCAACTGAGCTATCAGATCTGTCTTGTGCAAGCAGTCAATAAGCCTAATGAACCAGCATTGCTTCTTTTCTATACTTCAACACTATGTAACTCATATTAAAAGTAGACCAAACAAGTTAAAAAAAAAAGACAAATAAATAAAGCAATCTTTTAAACAGGTCTCTCTAATTAACAAATTGATTTACAGTTTAATATCACAAAGTAGACAAACTATTATATTTTTAAAAAACAAATCCTACCATGCCAATGCTGGGGCTTGAACCCACAACATTGTGGGGACCTGCTGACCAGTAACCTATGCTTTACCCACTGAGCTATCAGATCTGTCTTGTGCAAGCAGTCAATAAGCCTAATGAACCAGCATGGCTTCTTTTCTATACTTCAACACTATGTAACTCATATTAAAAGTAGGCCAAACAAGTTTAAAAAATAGACAAATAAATGAAGCAATCTTTTAAACATATCTCTGTAATTAACAAATCGATTTACAGTTTAATATCACAAAGTAGACAAAATATTATAATAAAAAAAAAAACATCCTATGCTTTACCCACTGAGCTATCAGATCTGTCTTGTGTAAGCAGTCAATAAGCCTGATGAACCGGCATGGCTTCTTTTCCATACTTCAACACTATGTAACTCATATTAAAATTAGGCCAAACAAGGAAAAAAAAAAGACAAATAAATGAAGCAATCTTTTAAACAGGTCTCTCGAATTCACAAATCTATTTACAGTTTAATATCACAAAGTAGACAAAGTATTATATAAAAAAAAAAACATCCTACCATGCCAATGGTGGGGCCTGAACCCACAACCTTGTGGGGACCTGCTGACCAGTAACCTATGCTTTACCAACTGAGCTATCAGATCTGTCTTGTGCAAACAGTCAATAAGCCTAATGAACCAGCATGGCTTCTTTTCTATACTTCAACACTATGTAACTCATATTAAAAGTAGACCAAACAAGTTAAAAAAAAAAGACAAATAAATGAAGCAATCTTTTAAACAGGTCTCTCTAATTAACAAATTGATTTACAGTTTAATATCACAAAGTAGACAAACTATTATATTTTTAAAAAACAAATCCTACCATGCCAATGCTGGGGCTTGAACCCACAACGTTGTGGGGACCTGCTGACCAGTAACCTATGCTTTACCCACTGAGCTTTCAGATCTGTCTTGTGCAAGCAGTCAATAAGCCTAATGAACCAGCATGGCTTTTTTTCTATACTTCAACACTATGTAACTCATATTAAAAGTAGGCCAAACAAGTTTAAAAAAATAGACAAATAAATGAAGCAATCTTTTAAACATATCTCTGTAATTAACAAATCGATTTACAGTTTAATATCACAAAGTAGACAAAATATTATAATAAAAAAAAAACATCCTATGCTTTACCCACTGAGCTATCAGATCTGTCTTGTGCAAGCAGTCAATAAGCCTGATGAACCAGCATGGCTTCTTTTCTATTCTTCAACACTATGTAAGTCATATTAAAATTAGGCCAAACAAGTAAAAAAAAAAGACAAATAAATGAAGCAATCTTTTAAACAGGTCTCTCTAATTAACAAATCGATTTACAGTTTAATATCACAAAGTAGACAAACTATTATAATTTAAAAAAAAAAACATCCTATGCTTTACCCACTGAGCTATCAGATCTGTCTTGTGCAAGCAGTCAATAAGCCTAATGAACCAGCATGGCTTCTTTTCCATACTTCAACACTATGTAACTCATTAAAAGTAGGCCAAACAAGTAAAAAAAAAATAGACAAATAAATAAAGCAATCTTTTAAACAGGTCTATCTAATTAACAAATCGATTTACAGTTTAATATCACAAAGTAGACAAACTATTAAATAAAATAAAAAAAAGAATCCTATGCTTTACCCACTGAGCTATTAGATCTGTCTTGTGCAAGCAGTCAATAAGTCTAATGAACCAGTATGGCTTCTTTTCTATACTTCAACACTATGTAACTCATATTAAAAGTAGGCCAAACAAGTTAAAAAAAATAGACAAATAAATGAAGCAATCTTTCAAACAGGTCTCTCTAATTCACAAATCGATTTACAGTTTAATATCACAAAGTAGACAAACTATTATATTTTAAAAAAACAAATCCTACCATGCCAATGGTGGGGCTTGAACCCACAACCTTGTGGGGACCTGTTGACCAGTAAACTATGCTTTACCCACTGAGCTATCAGATCTGTCTTGTACAAGCAGTCAATGAGCCTAATGAACCAGCATGGCTGCTTTTCCATACTTCAACACTATGTAACTCATTAAAAGTAGGCCAAACAAGTTAAAAAAAAGACAAATAAATGAAGCAATCTTTTAAACAGGTCTCTCTAATTAACAAATCGATTTACAGTTTAATATCACAAAGAAGACAAACTATTATATTTTTAAAAAACAAATCCTACCATGCAAATGCTGGGGATTGAACCCACAACCTTGTGGGGACATGCTGACCAGTAACCTATGCTTTAACCACTGAGCTATCCGATCTGTCTTGTGCAAGCAGTCAATAAGCCTAATGAACCAGCATGGCTTCTTTTCTATACTTAAACACTATGTAACTCATATTACAAGTAGGCCAAACAAGTAAAAAAAAAAAAAGACAAAAAATTAAGCAATCTTTTAAACAGGTCTCTCTATTTAACAAATCGATTTACAGTTTAATATCACAAAGTAGACAAACTATTATATTTTTAAAAAACAAATTCTACCATGCCAATGGTGGGGTTTGAACCCACAACCTTGTGGGGACCTGTTGACCAGTAAACTATGCTTTACCCTCTGAGCTATCAGATCTGTCTTGTACAAGCAGTCAATGAGCCTAATGACACAAAGAAGACAAACTATTATATTTTTAAAAAACAAATCCTACCATGCTAATGCTGGGGATTGAACCCACAACCTTGTGGGGACCTGCTGACCAGTAACCTATGCTTTACCCACTGAGCTATCAGATCTGTCTTGTGCAAGCAGTCAATAAGCCTAATGAACCAGCATGGCTTCTTTTCTATACTTAAACACTATGTAACTCATATTAAAAGTATGCCAAACAAGTAAAAAAAAAAAAGACAAATAAATGAAGCAATCTATTAAACAGGTCTCTCTAATTAACAAATCGATTTACAGTTTAATATCACAAAGTAGACAAACTATTATATTTTTAAAAAACAAATCCTACCATGCCAACGGTGGGGCTTGAACCCACAACCTTGTGGGGACCTGTTGACCAGTAAACTATGCTTTACCCACTGAGCTATCAGATCTGTCTTGTACAAGCAGTCAATGAGCCTAATGAACCAGCATGGCTGCTTTTCCATACTTCAACACTATGTAACTCATTAAAAGTAGGCCAAACAAGTTTTAAAAAATAGACAAATAAATGAAGCAATCTTTTAAACATGTCTCTCTGATTAACAAATCGATTTACAGTTTAATATCACAAAGTAGACAAACTATCATATATATAAAAAAAATAAAAAAATCCTACCATGCGAATGCTGGGGCTTGAACACACAACCTTGGGGGGACCTGTTGACCAGTAACCTATGCTTTACCCACTGAGCTATCAGATCTGTCTTGTGCAAGCAGTCAATAAGCCTAATGAACCAGCATGGCTTCTTTTCCATACTTCAACACTATGTAACACATATTAAAAGTAGGCAAAACAAGTTTAAAAAATAGACAAATAAATTAAGCAATCTTTTAAACAGGTCTCTCTAATTAACAAATCAATTTACAGTTTAATATCACAAAGTAGACAAACTATTATATAAAAAAAAAAAAAAAATCCTATGCTTTACCCACTGAGCTATCAGATCTGTCTTGCGCAAGCAGTCAATAAGCCTAATGAACCAGCATGGGTTCTTTTCTATACTTCAACACTATGTAACTCATCAAAAGTAGGCCAAACAAGTAAAAAAAAAAAGACAAATAAATGAATCAATCTTTTAAACAGGTCTCTCTAATTAACAAATCGATTTACAGTTTAATATCACAAAGTAGACAAACTATTATATTAATAAAAAATAATAAATCCTACCATGCCAATGCTAGGGCTTGAACCCACAACCTTGTGGGGCCCTGCTGACCAGTAACCTATGCTTTACCCACTTAGCTATCAGATCTATCTTGTGCAAGCAGTCAATAAGCCTAATGAACCAGCATGGCTTCTTTTCTATACTTCAACACTATGTAACTCACATTAAAAGTAGGCAAAACAAGTTTAAAAAATAGACAAATAAATGAAGCAATCTTTTAAACAGGTCTCTCTAATTAACAAATCGATTTACAGTTTAATATCACAAAGTAGACAAACTATTATATTAAAAAAAAAAAATAATCCTACTATGCCAATGATGGGGCTTGAACCCACAAATTTGTGGGGATCTGCTGACCAGTAACCTATGCTTTACCCACGTAGCTATCAGATCTGTCTTGGGCAAGCAGTCAATAAGCCTAATGAACCAGCAGGGCTTCTTTTCTATACTTCAACACTATGTAACTCATATTAAAAGTAGGCCAAACAAGTTTAAAAAAATAGACAAATAAATGTAGCATCTTTTAAACATATCTCTCTAATTAACAAATCGATTTACAGTTTAATATCACAAAGTAGACAAACTATTATATATAAAAAAAATAATAATAATCCTACCATGCCAATGCTGGGGCTTGAACCCACAACCTTGTGAGGACCTGCTGACCAGTAACCTATGCTTTACCAACTGAGCTATCAGATCTGTCTTGTGCAAGCAGTCAATAAGCCTAATGAACCAGCATGGCTTCTTTTCTATACTTCAACACTATGTAACTCATATTAAAAGTAGACCAAACAAGTTAAAAAAAAAAGACAAATAAATGAAGCAATCTTTTAAACAGGTCTCTCTAATTAACAAATTGATTTACAGTTTAATATCACAAAGTAGACAAACTATTATATTTTTAAAAAACAAACCCTACCATGCCAATGCTGGGGCTTGAACCCACAACGTTGTGGGGACCTGCTGACCAGTAACCTATGCTTTACCCACTGAGCTATCAGATCTGTCTTGTGCAAGCAGTCAATAAAACTAATGAACCAGCAGGGCTTCTTTTCTATACTTCAACACTATGTAACTCATATTAAAAGTAGGCCAAACAAGTTTAAAAAAATAGACAAATAAATGAAGCATCTTTTAAACATATCTCTCTAATTAACAAATCGATTTACAGTTTAATATCACAAAGTAGACAAACTATTATATATAAAAAAAAAAAAAAAATCCTACCATGCCAATGCTGGGGCTTGAACCCACAACCTTGTGAGGACCTGCTGACCAGTAACCTATGCATTACCCACTGAGCTATCAGATCTGTCTTGTGCAAGCAGTCAAAAAGCCTAATGAACCAGCATGGCTTCTTTTCCATACTTCAACACTATGTAACTCATTAAAAGTAGGCCGAACAATTTAAAAAAATAGACAAATAAATGAAGCAATCTTTTAAACATGTCTCTCTAATTAACAAATCGATTTACAGTTTAATATCACAAAGTAGACAAACTATTATATTAAAAAAAAAAAATCCTACCATGCCAATGCTGGGGCTTGAACCCACAACCTTGTGGGGACCTGCTGACCAGTAAACTATGCTTTACCCACTGATTTATCAGATCTGTCTTGTGCAAGCAGTCAATAAGCCTAATGAACCAGCATGGCTGCTTTTCCATACTTCAACACTATGTAACTCATTAAAAGTAGGCCAAACAAGTTTAAAAAATAGACAAATAAATGAAGCAATCTTTTAAACAGGTCTCTCTAATTAACAAATCGATTTACAGTTTAATATCACAAAGTAGACAAACTATTATATTTAAAAAAAAAAATCCTATGCTTTACCCACTGAGCTATCAGATCTGACTTGAGCTAGCAGTCAATAAGCCTAATGATCCAGCATGGCTTCTTTTCTATACTTCAACACTATGTAACTCATTAAAAGTAGGCCAAACAAGTTAAAAAAAATAGACAAATAAATGAAGCTATCTTTTAAACAGGTCTCTCTGATTAACAAATCAATTTACAGTTTAATATCACAAAGTAGACAAACTATTATAAAAAAAAAATTAAATAAATCCTACCATGCCAATGCTGGGGCTTGAACCCACAACCTTGTGGGGACCTGCTGACGAGTAACCTATGCTTTACCAACTTAGCTATCAGATCTATCGTGTGCAAGCAGTCAATAAGCCTAATGAACCAGCATGGCTTCTATTCCATACTTCAACACTATGTAACTCATTAAAAGTAGGCCAAACAAGTTAAAAAAATAGACAAATAAATGAAGCAATCTTTTAAACAGGTCACTCTAATTAACAAATCGATTTACAGTTTAATATCACAAAGTAGACAAACTATTATATTTTTTAAAAAAAAAATTCCGATCACGCCAATGCTGGGGCTTAAACCCACAACCATTTGGAAGACCTGCTGACCAGTAACCTATGCTTTACCCACTGAGCTATCAAATCTGTCTTGGGCAAGCAGTCAATAAGCCTAATGAACCAGCAGGGCTTCTTTTCTATACATCAACACTATGTAACTCATATTAAAAGTAGGCCAAACAAGTTTAAAAAAATAGACAAATAAATTAAGCAATCTTTTAAACAGGTCTCTCTAATTAACAAATCGATTTACAGTTTAATATCACAAAGTAGACAAACTATTATATTAAAATAAAAATAAAAATCCTACCTTGCCAATGCTGGGGCTTGAACCCACAACCTTGTGAGGACCTGCTGACCAGTAACCTATGCATTACCCACTGAGCTATCAGATCTGTCTTGGGCAAGCAGTCAATAAGCCTAATGAACCAGCATGGCTTCTTTTCTATACTTCAACACTATGCAACTCATATTAAAAGTAGGCCAAACAAGTAAAAAAAAAATAGACAAATAAATAAAGCAATCTTTTAAACAGGTCACTCTAATTAATAAATCGATTTACAGTTTAATATCACAAAGTAGACAAACTATTATATTTAAAAAAAAAATAATTCCGATCACGCCAATGCTGGGGCTTAAACCCACAACCATTTGGGAGACCTGCTGACCAGTAACCTATGCTTTACCCACTGAGCTATCAGATCTGTCTTGGGCCAGCAGTCAATAAGCCTAATGAACCAGCAGGTCTTATTTTCTATACTTCAACACTATGTAACTCATATTAAAAGTAGGCCAAACAAGTTTAAAAAAATTGACAAATAAATGCAGCAATCCTTTAAACAGGTCTCTCTAATTCACAAATCGATTTACAGTTTAATATCACAAAGTAGACAAACTATTATATAAAAAAAAAAACATCCTACCATGCCAATGGTGGGGCCTGAACCCACAACCTTGTGGGGACCTGCTGAACAGTAACCTATGCTTTACCAACTGAGCTATCAGATCTGTCTTGTGCAAGCAGTCAATAAGCCTAATGAACCAGCATTGCTTCTTTTCTATACTTCAACACTATGTAACTCATATTAAAAGTAGACCAAACAAGTTAAAAAAAAAAGACAAATAAATAAAGCAATCTTTTAAACAGGTCTCTCTAATTAACAAATTGATTTACAGTTTAATATCACAAAGTAGACAAACTATTATATTTTTAAAAAACAAATCCTACCATGCCAATGCTGGGGCTTGAACCCACAACCTTGTGGGGACCTGCTGACCAGTAACCTATGCTTTACCCACTGAGCTATCAGATCTGTCTTGTGCAAGCAGTCAATAAGCCTAATGAACCAGCATGGCTTCTTTTCTATACTTCAACACTATGTAACTCATATTAAAAGTAGGCCAAACAAGTTTAAAAAATAGACAAATAAATGAAGCAATCTTTTAAACATATCTCTGTAATTAACAAATCGATTTACAGTTTAATATCACAAAGTAGACAAAATATTATAATAAAAAAAAAAACATCCTATGCTTTACCCACTGAGCTATCAGATCTGTCTTGTGTAAGCAGTCAATAAGCCTGATGAACCAGCATGGCTTCTTTTCCATACTTCAACACTATGTAACTCATATTAAAATTAGGCCAAACAAGGAAAAAAAAAAGACAAATAAATGAAGCAATCTTTTAAACAGGTCTCTCTAATTCACAAATCGATTTACAGTTTAATATCACAAAGTAGACAAACTATTATATAAAAAAAAAACATCCTACCATGCCAATGGTGGGGCCTGAACCCACAACCTTGTGGGGACCTGCTGACCAGTAACCTATGCTTTACCAACTGAGCTATCAGATCTGTCTTGTGCAAGCAGTCAATAAGCCTAATGAACCAGCATGGCTTCTTTTCTATACTTCAACACTATGTAACTCATATTAAAAGTAGACCAAACAAGTTAAAAAAAAAAGACAAATAAATGAAGCAATCTTTTAAACAGGTCTCTCTAATTAACAAATTGATTTACAGTTTAATATCACAAAGTAGACAAACTATTATATTTTTAAAAAACAAATCCTACCATGCCAATGCTGGGGCTTGAACCCACAACGTTGTGGGGACCTGCTGACCAGTAACCTATGCTTTACCCACTGAGCTTTTAGATCTGTCTTGTGCAAGCAGTCAATAAGCCTAATGAACCAGCATGGCTTCTTTTCTATACTTCAACACTATGTAACTCATATTAAAAGTAGGCCAAACAAGTTTAAAAAAATAGACAAATAAATGAAGCAATCTTTTAAACATATCTCTGTAATTAACAAATCGATTTACAGTTTAATATCACAAAGTAGACAAAATATTATAATAAAAAAAAAAACATCCTATGCTTTACCCACTGAGCTATCAGATCTGTCTTGTGCAAGCAGTCAATAAGCCTGATGAACCAGCATGGCTTCTTTTCTATACTTCAACACTATGTAACTCATATTAAAATTAGGCCAAACAAGTAAAAAAAAAAGACAAATAAATGAAGCAATCTTTTAAACAGGTCTCTCTAATTAACAAATCGATTTACAGTTTAATATCACAAAGTAGACAAACTATTATAATTAAAAAAAAAAAACATCCTATGCTTTACCCACTGAGCTATCAGATCTGTCTTGTGCAAGCAGTCAATAAGCCTAATGAACCAGCATGGCTTCTTTTCCATACTTCAACACTATGTAACTCATTAAAAGTAGGCCAAACAAGTAAAAAAAAAATAGACAAATAAATAAAGCAATCTTTTAAACAGGTCTATCTAATTAACAAATCGATTTACAGTTTAATATCACAAAGTAGACAAACTATTAAATAAAATAAAAAAAAGAATCCTATGCTTTACCCACTGAGCTATTAGATCTGTCTTGTGCAAGCAGTCAATAAGTCTAATGAACCAGCATGGCTTCTTTTCTATACTTCAACACTATGTAACTCATATTAAAAGTAGGCCAAACAAGTTAAAAAAAATAGACAAATAAATGAAGCAATCTTTCAAACAGGTCTCTCTAATTCACAAATCGATTTACAGTTTAATATCACAAAGTAGACAAACTATTATATTTTAAAAAAACAAATCCTACCATGCCAATGGTGGGGCTTGAACCCACAACCTTGTGGGGACCTGTTGACCAGTAAACTATGCTTTACCCACTGAGCTATCAGATCTGTCTTGTACAAGCAGTCAATGAGCCTAATGAACCAGCATGGCTGCTTTTCCATACTTCAACACTATGTAACTCATTAAAAGTAGGCCAAACAAGTTAAAAAAAAGACAAATAAATGAAGCAATCTTTTAAACAGGTCTCTCTAATTAACAAATCGATTTACAGTTTAATATCACAAAGAAGACAAACTATTATATTTTTAAAAAACAAATCCTACCATGCAAATGCTGGGGATTGAACCCACAACCTTGTGGGGACATGCTGACCAGTAACCTATGCTTTAACCACTGAGCTATCCGATCTGTCTTGTGCAAGCAGTCAATAAGCCTAATGAACCAGCATGGCTTCTTTTCTATACTTAAACACTATGTAACTCATATTACAAGTAGGCCAAACAAGTAAAAAAAAAAAAAGACAAAAAATTAAGCAATCTTTTAAACAGGTCTCTCTATTTAACAAATCGATTTACAGTTTAATATCACAAAGTAGACAAACTATTATATTTTTAAAAAACAAATTCTACCATGCCAATGGTGGGGTTTGAACCCACAACCTTGTGGGGACCTGTTGACCAGTAAACTATGCTTTACCCACTGAGCTATCAGATCTGTCTTGTACAAGCAGTCAATGAGCCTAATGACACAAAGAAGACAAACTATTATATTTTTAAAAAACAAATCCTACCATGCTAATGCTGGGGATTGAACCCACAACCTTGTGGGGACCTGCTGACCAGTAACCTATGCTTTACCCACTGAGCTATCAGATCTGTCTTGTGCAAGCAGTCAATAAGCCTAATGAACCAGCATGGCTTCTTTTCTATACTTAAACACTATGTAACTCATATTAAAAGTATGCCAAACAAGTAAAAAAAAAAAAGACAAATAAATGAAGCAATCTATTAAACAGGTCTCTCTAATTAACAAATCGATTTACAGTTTAATATCACAAAGTAGACAAACTATTATATTTTTAAAAAACAAATCCTACCATGCCAACGGTGGGGCTTGAACCCACAACCTTGTGGGGACCTGTTGACCAGTAAACTATGCTTTACCCACTGAGCTATCAGATCTGTCTTGTACAAGCAGTCAATGAGCCTAATGAACCAGCATGGCTGCTTTTCCATACTTCAACACTATGTAACTCATTAAACGTAGGCCAAACAAGTTTTAAAAAATAGACAAATAAATGAAGCAATCTTTTAAACATGTCTCTCTGATTAACAAATCGATTTACAGTTTAATATCACAAAGTAGACAAACTATCATATATAAAAAAAAAAAAAAAAATCCTACCATGCGAATGCTGGGGCTTGAACACACAACCTTGGGGGGACCTGTTGACCAGTAACCTATGCTTTACCCACTGAGCTATCAGATCTGTCTTGTGCAAGCAGTCAATAAGCCTAATGAACCAGCATGGCTTCTTTTCCATACTTCAACACTATGTAACACATATTAAAAGTAGGCAAAACAAGTTTAAAAAATAGACAAATAAATTAAGCAATCTTTTAAACAGGTCTCTCTAATTAACAAATCAATTTACAGTTTAATATCACAAAGTAGACAAACTATTATATAAAAAAAAAAAAAAAATCCTATGCTTTACCCACTGAGCTATCAGATCTGTCTTGCGCAAGCAGTCAATAAGCCTAATGAACCAGCATGGGTTCTTTTCTATACTTCAACACTATGTAACTCATCAAAAGTAGGCCAAACAAGTAAAAAAAAAAAGACAAATAAATGAATCAATCTTTTAAACAGGTCTCTCTAATTAACAAATCGATTTACAGTTTAATATCACAAAGTAGACAAACTATTATATTAATAAAAAATAATAATCCTACCATGCCAATGCTAGGGCTTGAACCCACAACCTTGTGGGGCCCTGCTGACCAGTAACCTATGCTTTACCCACTTAGCTATCAGATCTATCTTGTGCAAGCAGTCAATAAGCCTAATGAACCAGCATGGCTTCTTTTCTATACTTCAACACTATGTAACTCACATTAAAAGTAGGCAAAACAAGTTTAAAAAATAGACAAATAAATGAAGCAATCTTTTAAACAGGTCTCTCTAATTAACAAATCGATTTACAGTTTAATATCACAAAGTAGACAAACTATTATATTAAAAAAAAAAAATAATCCTACTATGCCAATGATGGGGCTTGAACCCACAAATTTGTGGGGATCTGCTGACCAGTAACCTATGCTTTACCCACGTAGCTATCAGATCTGTCTTGGGCAAGCAGTCAATAAGCCTAATGAACCAGCAGGGCTTCTTTTCTATACTTCAACACTATGTAACTCATATTAAAAGTAGGCCAAACAAGTTTAAAAAAATAGACAAATAAATGTAGCATCTTTTAAACATATCTCTCTAATTAACAAATCGATTTACAGTTTAATATCACAAAGTAGACAAACTATTATATATAAAAAAAATAATAATAATCCTACCATGCCAATGCTGGGGCTTGAACCCACAACCTTGTGAGGACCTGCTGACCAGTAACCTATGCTTTACCAACTGAGCTATCAGATCTGTCTTGTGCAAGCTGTCAATAAGCCTAATGAACCAGCATGGCTTCTTTTCTATACTTCAACACTATGTAACTTATATTAAAAGTAGACCAAACAAGTTAAAAAAAAGACAAATAAATGAAGCAATCTTTTAAACAGGTCTCTCTAATTAACAAATTGATTTACAGTTTAATATCACAAAGTAGACAAACTATTATATTTTTAAAAAACAAACCCTACCATGCCAATGCTGGGGCTTGAACCCACAACGTTGTGGGGACCTGCTGACCAGTAACCTATGCTTTACCCACTGAGCTATCAGATCTGTCTTGTGCAAGCAGTCAATAAAACTAATGAACCAGCAGGGCTTCTTTTCTATACTTCAACACTATGTAACTCATATTAAAAGTAGGCCAAACAAGTTTAAAAAAATAGACAAATAAATGAAGCATCTTTTAAACATATCTCTCTAATTAACAAATCGATTTACAGTTTAATATCACAAAGTAGACAAACTATTTTATATAAAAAAAAAAAAAAAATCCTACCATGCCAATGCTGGGGCTTGAACCCACAACCTTGTGAGGACCTGCTGACCAGTAACCTATGCATTACCCACTGAGCTATCAGATCTGTCTTGTGCAAGCAGTCAAAAAGCCTAATGAACCAGCATGGCTTCTTTTCCATACTTCAACACTATGTAACTCATTAAAAGTAGGCCGAACAATTTAAAAAAATAGACAAATAAATGAAGCAATCTTTTAAACATGTCTCTCTAATTAACAAATCGATTTACAGTTTAATATCACAAAGTAGACAAACTATTATATTTAAAAAAAAAAATCCTACCATGCCAATGCTGGGGCTTGAACCCACAACCTTGTGGGGACCTGCTGACCAGTAAACTATGCTTTACCCACTGATTTATCAGATCTGTCTTGTGCAAGCAGTCAATAAGCCTAATGAACCAGCATGGCTGCTTTTCCATACTTCAACACTATGTAACTCATTAAAAGTAGGCCAAACAAGTTTAAAAAATAGACAAATAAATGAAGCAATCTTTTAAACAGGTCTCTCTAATTAACAAATCGATTTACAGTTTAATATCACAAAGTAGACAAACTATTATATTTAAAAAAAAAAATCCTATGCTTTACCCACTGAGCTATCAGATCTGACTTGAGCTAGCAGTCAATAAGCCTAATGATCCAGCATGGCTTCTTTTCTATACTTCAACACTATGTAACTCATTAAAAGTAGGCCAAACAAGTTAAAAAAAATAGACAAATAAATGAAGCTATCTTTTAAACAGGTCTCTCTGATTAACAAATCAATTTACAGTTTAATATCACAAAGTAGACAAACTATTATATAAAAAAAATTAAATAAATCCTACCATGCCAACGCTGGGGCTTGAACCCACAACCTTGTGGGGACCTGCTGACGAGTAACCTATGCTTTACCAACTTAGCTATCAGATCTATCGTGTGCAAGCAGTCAATAAGCCTAATGAACCAGCATGGCTTCTATTCCATACTTCAACACTATGTAACTCATTAAAAGTAGGCCAAACAAGTTAAAAAAATAGACAAATAAATGAAGCAATCTTTTAAACAGGTCACTCTAATTAACAAATCGATTTACAGTTTAATATCACAAAGTAGACAAACTATTATATTAAAATAAAAATAAAAATCCTACCTTGCCAATGCTGGGGCTTGAACCCACAACCTTGTGAGGACCTGCTGACCAGTAACCTATGCATTACCCACTGAGCTATCAGATCTGTCTTGGGCAAGCAGTCAATAAGCCTAATGAACCAGCATGGCTTCTTTTCTATACTTCAACACTATGCAACTCATATTAAAAGTAGGCCAAGCAAGTAAAAAAAAAATAGACAAATAAATAAAGCAATCTTTTAAACAGGTCACTCTAATTAATAAATCGATTTACAGTTTAATATCACAAAGTAGACAAACTATTATATTTAAAAAAAAAATAATTCCGATCACGCCAATGCTGGGGCTTAAACCCACAACCATTTGGGAGACCTGCTGACCAGTAACCTATGCTTTACCCACTGAGCTATCAGATCTGTCTTGGGCCAGCAGTCAATAAGCCTAATGAACCAGCAGGTCTTATTTTCTATACTTCAACACTATGTAACTCATATTAAAAGTAGGCCAAACAAGTTTAAAAAAATTGACAAATAAATGCAGCAATCCTTTAAACAGGTCTCTCTATTTAACAAATCGATTTACAGTTTAATATCACAAAGTAGACAAACTATCATATAAAAAAAAAAAAAAAATCCTACCATGCGAATGCTGGGGCTTGAACACACAACCTTGGGGGGACCTGCTGACCAGTAACCTATGCTTTACCCACTGAGCAATCAGATCTGTCTTGTGCAAGCAGTCAATAAGACTAATGAACCAGCATGGCTTCTTTTCTATACTTCAACACTATGTAACTCATTAAAAGTAGGCCAAAAAAGTAAAAAAAATAGACAAATAAATGAAGCAATCTTTTAAACAGGTCTCTCTAATTAACAAATCCATCCATCCATCTTCTCCCGCTTATCCGATGCCGGGTCGCGGGGGCAGCAGTCTAATCAAAGATGCCCAGACTTCCCTCTCCCTAGACACTTCTTCCAGCTCTTCCGGGGGGACACCAAGGCGTTCCCAGGCCAGCCGGGAGACATAGTCTCTCCAGCGTGTCCTAGGTCTTCCCCGGGGTCTCCTCCCAGTGGGACGCGCCCGGAACACCTTCCCAGGAAGGCGTCCAGGAGGCATCTGGAACAGATGCCCGAGCCACCTCAGCTGACCCCTCTCGATGTGGAGGAGCAGCGGTTCTACTCTGAGCTCCTCCCGAGTGACTAAGCTTCTCACCCTATCTCTAAGGGATCGCTCAGCCACCCTGCGGAGGAAGCACATTTCGGCCGCCTGTATCCGGGATCTTGTCCTTTCGGTCATGACCCAGAGCTCATGACCATAGGTGAGAGTAGGAACGTAGATTGACCGGTAAATCGAAAGTTTCGCCTTGCGGCTCAGCTCCTTCTTCACCACGACAGACCGGTACATCGACCGCATTACTGCAGAAGCTGCACCGATCCGTCTGTCAATCTCCCGTTCCACCCTTCCCTCACTCGTGAACAAAACCCCAAGATACTTAAACTCCTCCACTTGCGGCAGGAACTCCCCACCAACCTGAAGTGGGCAAGCCACCCTTTTCCGACTGAGGACCATGGCCTCGGATTTGGAGGTGCTGATTCTCATCCCAGCCGCTTCACACTCGGCTGCAAACCGTCCCAGTGCATGCTGAAGGTCCTGGTCTGATGAAGCCAACACGACAACATCATCTGCAAAGAGCAAAGACGAAATCGTGTCGTCACCAAACCGGACACCCTCCGACCCCTGGCTGCGCCTAGAAATTCTGTCCATAAAAATTATGAACAGAACCGGTGACAAAGGGCAGCCCTGCCGGAGTCCAACATGCACCAGGAACAAGTCTGACTTACTGCCGGCAATGTGAACCAAGCTCCTGCTTCGGTCATACAGGGACCGGACAGCCCTTAGTAAAGGGCCCCCGACCCCATACTCCCGGAGCACCCTCCACAGGCCGCCGCGAGGGACACAGTCGAATGCCTTTTCCAAATCCACAAAGCACATGTGGACTGGTTGGGCAAACTCCCATGAACCCTCCAGCACCCTGTAGAGGGTATAGAGCTGGTCCAGTGTTCCACGGCCTGGACGAAAACCACATTGTTCCTCCTGAATCCGAGGTTCTACTATCGGCCGTATTCTCCTCTCCAGTACCCTGGCATAGACTTTCCCAGGTAGGCTGAGAAGTGTGATCCCCCTATAGTTGGAACACACCCTCCGGTCCCCCTTCTTAAAAAGAGGGACCACCACCCCGGTCTGCCATTCCAGAGGCACTGTCCCCGACCGCCACGCGATGCTGCAGAGGCGTGTCAGCCAAGACAGCCCCACAACATCCAGAGACTTGAGGTACTCAGGGCGGATCTCATCCACCCCCGGTGCCCTGCCACAGAGAAGTTTCTTTACTACCTCGGTGACTTCAGCTTGGGTGATGGACGAGTCCGCCTCTGAGCCCTCAGCCTCTGCTTCCTCAATGGAAGACGTGACGGCGGGATTGAGGAGATCCTCGAAGTATTCCTTCAGGTGGGGAGGTCAACAGCTCCCCACCTCTACTGTAAACAGCATTGGTGGGGCACTGCTTTCCCCTCCTGAGGCGCCGGACGGTTTGCCAGAATCTCTTCGAGGCCAGCCGATAGTCCTTCTCCATGGCCTCACCGAACTCCTCCCAGGCCCGAGTTTTTGCCTCGATAACCACCCGGGCTGCAGTTCGCTTGGCCTGCCGGTACCCGTCAGCTGCCTCAGGAGTCCCACAAGCCAACCAGGCCAGGTAGGACTCCTTCTTCAGCTTGACGGCATCCCTTACTTCCGGTTTCCACCACCGGGTTCGGGGATTGCCGCCTCGACAGGCACCGGAGACCTTACTGCCACAGCTCCGAGCGGCCGCTTCGACAATGGAGGTGGAGAACATGGTCCACTCGGACTCAATATCTCCGGCCTCCCTCGGGATCTGGTCAAAGCTCCGCCGGAGGTGGGAGTTGAAGATCTCTCTGACAGGAGGCTCGGCCAAACGTTCCCAGCAGACCCTCACAGTACGCTTGGGTCTGCCGAGTCTGTCCAGCTTCCTCCCCCGCCATCGGATCCAACTCACCACCAGGTGGTGATCAGTTGACAGCTCCGCCCCTCTCTTTACCCGAGTGTCCAAGACATAACGACCACAAAGTCGATCATCGACCTGCGGCCTAGGGTGTCCTGGTGCCACGTGTACTGATGGACACCCTTATGCTTGAACATGGTGTTCGTTATGGACAAACTGTAACTAGCACAGAAGTCCAATAACTGAACACCGCTCGGGTTCAGATCAGGGGGGCCGTTCCTCCCAATCACGCCCCTCCAGGTGTCACTGTCGCTGCCCACGTGTGCACTGAAGTCTCCTAGTAGAACGACGGAGTCCCCAGTCGGAGCACTGTCCAGCACCCCTCCCAGAGACCCCAAGAAGGCCGGGTACTCTATACTGCCGTTTGGCCCGTAGGCACACACGACAGTGAGAGACCTATCCCCGACCCATAGGCGCAGGGAAACGACCCTCTCGTTCACCGGGGTAAACTCCAACACATGGCGGCTGAGCTGGGGGGCTATAAGCAAACCCACACCAGCCCGACGCCTTTCACCATGGGCAGCTCCAGAGTTGTAAAGAGTCCATCCTCTCTCGAGGAGTGTGGTTCCAGAGCCCAGGCCGTGCGTAGAGGTGATCCCGACTATCTCTAGTCGGAACCTCTCAACCTCACGCACAATCTCAGGCTCCTTCCCCGCCAGCGAGGTGACATTCCACGTCCCTAGAGCTAGCTTCCGTGTCCAGGGATCGGGTTGTCGAGGCCTCCACCTTCGACTGCTGCCCGATCCTCTTAGCACCGGCCCCTTACGGTCCCTCCTGCAGGTGGTGAGCCCACTGGAAGGCGGCCCCACGTCGCTCCTTCGGGCTGAGCCCGGCCGGACCCTGTGGGGGAAGGCCCGGCCACCAGGCGCTCGCATACGAGCCCCAACCCCGGGCCTGGCTCCAGGGTGGGGCCCCGGCTGCGCCATACCGGGCGAAGTCAGGGTCCCTGATGTAGTATCTCTCATAAGGGGTTTTGAACCGCTCTTAGTCTGACCCGTCGCCCAGGACCTGTTTGCCTTGGGAGACCCTACCAGGGGCATATAGCCCCGGACAACATAGCTCCTAGGGTCATTCGAGTACTCAAACCCCTCCACCACGTTAAGGTGGCAGCTCAAGGAGAGAATTAACAAATCGATTTACAGTTTAATATCACAAAGTAGACAAACTATTATATTAAAAAAAAATAATAATCCTACTATGCCAATGATGGGGTTTGAACCCACAAATTTGTGGGGACCTGCTGACCAGTAACCTATGCTTTACCCACGTAGCTATCTGATCTGTCTGTAGCAAGCAGTCAATAAGCCTAATGAACCAGCAGGGCTTCTTTTCTATACTTCAACACTATGTAACTCATATTAAAAGTAGGCCAAACAAGTTTAAAAAAATAGACAAATAAATGAAGCATCTTTTAAACATATCTCTCTAATTAACAAATCGATTTACAGTTTAATATCACAAAGTAGACAAACTATTTTATATATATATAAAAAAAAAAATAATCCTACCATGCCAATGCTGGGGCTTGAACCCACAACCTTGTGAGGACCTGCTGACCAGTAAACTATGTATTACCCACTGAGCTATCAGATCTGTCTTGTGCAAGCAGTCAATAAGCCTAATGAACCAGCATGGCTTCTTTTCTATACTTCAACACTATGTAACTCATATTAAAAGTAGGCCATAAAAGTAAAAAAAAAAAAGACAAATAAATGAAGCAATCTTTTAAACAGGTCTCTCTAATTAACAAATCGATTTACAGTTTAATATCACAAAGTCGACAAACTATTATATTAAAAAAAAAAAAATCCTACCATTCCAATGGTGGGGCTTGAACCCACAACCTTGTAGGAACCTGCTGAGCAGTAACCTATGCTTTACCCACTGAGCTCAGATCTGTCTTGTACAACCAGTCAATAAGCCTAATGAACCAGCATGGCTTCTTTTCCATACTTCAACACTATGTAACTCATTAAAAGTAAGCCAAACAATTTTAAAAAATAAACAAATAAATGAAGCAATCTTTTAAACATGTCTCTCTAATTAACAAATCGATTTACAGTTTAATATCACAAAGTAGACAAACTATTATATTAAAAAAAAAAATCCTACCATGCCAATGCTGGGGTTTGAACCCACAACCTTTTGGGGACCTGCTGACCAGTAACCTATGCTTTACCCACTGAGCTATCAGACCTGTCTTGTGCAAGCAGTCAATAAGCCTAATGAACCAGCATGGCTTCTTTTCCATACTTCAACAATATGTAACTCATTAAAAGTAGGCCAAACAAGTTTAAAAAATAGACAAATAAATGAAGCAATCTTTTAAACAGGTCTCTCTAATTAACAAATCGATTTACAGTTTAATATCACAAAGTAGACAAACTATTATATTTTTTAAAAAAAATCCTATGCTTTACCCACTGAGCTATCAGATCTGTCTTGTGCAAGCAGTCAATAAGCCTAATGAATCAGCATGGCTTCTTTTCTATACTTCAAAACTATGTAACTCATTAAAAGTAGGCCAAACAAGTTAAAAAAAATAGACAAATAAATGAAGCAATCTTTTAAACAGGTCTCTCTGATTAACAAATCGATTTACAGTTTAATATCACAAAGTAGACAAACTATTATATATATATATATAAAAAAAAAAAAAATCCTACCATGCCAATGCTGGGGCTTGAACCCACAACCTTGTGGGGACCTGCTGACCAGTAACCTATGCTTTACCAACTTAGCTATCAGATCTATCGTGTGCAAGCAGTCAATAAGCCTAATGAACCAGCATGGCTTCTATTCCATACTTCAACACTATGTAACTCATTAAAAGTAGGCCAAACAAGTTAAAAAAATAGACAAATAAATGAAGGAATCTTTTAAACAGGTCACTCTAATTAACAGATCGATTTACAGTTTAATATCACAAAGTAGACAAACTATTAAATTTAAAAAAAAAAAAATTCCGATCACGCCAATGCTGTGGCTTAAACCCACAACCATTTGGGAGACCTGCTGACCAGTAACCTATGCTTTACCCACTGAGCTATCAGATCTGTCTTGGGCAAGCAGTCAATAAGCCTAATGAACCAGCAGGGCTTCTTTTCTATACTTCAACACTATGTAAATCATATTAAAAGTAGGCCAAACAAGTTTAAAAAAATAGACAAATAAATGAAGCAATCTTTTAAACATATCTCTCTATTTAACAAATCGATTTACAGTTTAATATCACAAAGTAGACAAACTATCATATAAAAAAAAAAAAAAATCCTACCATGCAAATGCTTGAACACACAACCTTGGGGGGACATGCTGACCAGTAACCTATGCTTTACCCACTGAGCTATCAGATCTGTCTTGTGCAAGCAGTCAATAAGCCTAATGAACCAGCTTGGCTTCCTTTCTATACTTCAACACTATGTAACTCATTAAAAGTAGGCCAAAAAAGTAAAAAAAATAGACAAATAAATGAAGCAATCTTTTAAACAGGTCTCTTTAATTAACAAATCGATTTACAGTTTAATATCACAAAGTAGACAAACTATTATATTAAAAAAAAATAATAATCCTACTCTGCCAATGCTGGGGCTTGAACCCACAACCTTGTGGGGACCTGCTGACCAGTAACCTATGCTTTACCAACTTAGCTATCAGATCTATCATGTGCAAGCAGTCAATAAGCCTAATGAACCAGCATGGATTCTATTCCATTCTTCAACACTATGTAACTCATTAAAAGTAGGCCAAACAAGTTAAAAAAATAGACAAATAAATGAAGCAATGTTTTAAACAGGTCACTCTAATTAACAAATCGATTTACAGTTTAATATCACAAAGTAGACAAACTATTATATTTAAAAAAAAAAAATTCCGATCACGCCAATGCTGGGGATTAAACCCACAACCATTTGGGAGACCTGCTGAACAGTAACCTATGCTTTACCCACTGAGCTATCAGATCTGTCTTGGGCAACCAGTCAATAAGCCTAATGAACCAGCAGGGCTTCTTTTCTATACTTCAACACTATGTAACTCATTAAAAGTAGGCCAAACAAGTTAAAAAAAAAAAGACAAATAAATAAAGCAATCTTTTAAACAGGACTCTCTAACTAACAAATCGATTTACAGTTTAATATCACAAAGTAGACAAACTATTATAAAAAAAAAAAAAAAAATCCTATGCTTTACCCACTGAGCTATCAGATCTGTCTTGTGCAAGCAGTCAATAAGCCTAATGAACCAGCATGGCTTCTTTTCCATACTTCAACACTATGTAACTCATATTGAAAGTAGGCCAAACAAGTTTAAAAAAAATAGACAAATAAATGAAGCAATCTTTTAAACATATCTCTCTAATTAACAACTCGATTCACAGTTTAATATCACAAAGTAGACAAACTGTTATATTTAAAAAAAAAAAAAAATCCTACCATGCCAATGCTGGGGCTTGAACCCACAACCCTGTGAGGACCTGCTGACCAGTAACCCATGCATTACCCACTGAGCTATCAGATCTGTCTTGTGCAAGCAGTCAATAAGCCTAATGAACCAGCATGGCTTCTTTTCCAAACATCAACACTATGTAACTCATTAAAAGTAGGCCAAACAAGATTAAAAAATAGACAAATAAATGAAGCAATCTTTTAAACAGGTCTCTTTAATTAACAAATCGATTTACAGTTTAATATCACAAAGTAGACAAACTATTATATTAAAAAAAAAAAATATATACTACCATGCCGATGGTGGGGCTTGAACCCACAACCTTGTGGGGACCTGCTGACCAGTAACCTATGCTTCACCGACTGAGCTATCAGATCTGTCTTGTGCAAGCAGTCAATAAGCCTAATGAACCAGCAGGGCTTCTTTTCTATACTTTAACACTATGTAACTCATATTAAAAGAAGGCCAAACAAGTTAAAAAAAAAATAGACAAATAAATGAAGCAATCTTTTAAACAGGTCTCTCTAATTAACAAATCGATTTAGAGTTTAATATCACAAAGTAGACAAACTATTTTATTTAAAAAAAAAAAATCCTATCACGCCAATGCTGGGGCTTAAACCCACAACCATTTGGGAGACCTGCTGACCAGTAACCTATGCTTTACCCACTGAGCTATCAGATCTGTCTTGGGTAAGCAGTCAATAAGCCTAATGAACCAGCAGGGCTTCTTTTCTATACTTTAACACTATGTAACTCATATTAAAAGTAGGCCAAACAAGTTTTAAAAAATAGACAAATAAATGAAGCAATCTTTTAAACATATCTCTCTAATTAACAAATCGATTTACAGTTTAATATCACAAAGTAGACAAACTATTATATTTAAAAAAAATAAATAAATACTATGCATTACCCACTGAGCTATCAGATCTGTCTTGTGCAAGCAGTCAATAAGCCTAATGAACCAGCATGGCTTCTTTTCTATACTTAAACACTATGTAACTCATATTAAAAGTAGGCCAAACAAGTAAGAAAAAAAAAAGACAAATAAATGAAGCAATCTTTTAAACAGGTCTCTCTAATTAACAAATCGATTTACAGTTTAATATCACAAAGTAGACAAACTATTATATTTTTAAAAAACAAATCCTACCATGCCAATGGTGGGGCTTGAACCCACAACCTTGTGGGGACCTGTTGACCAGTAAACTATGCTTTACCCACTGAGCTATCAAATCTGTCTTGTGCAAGCAGTCAATGAGCCTAATGAACCAGCATGGCTGCTAATCCATACTTCAACACTATGTAACTCATTAAAAGTAGGCCAAACAAGTTTAAAAAATAGACAAATAAATGAAGCAATATTTTAAACATGTCTCTCTGATTAACAAATCGATTTACAGTTTAATATCACATAGTAGACAAACTATTATATTTAAAAAAAAAAAATCCTATGCATTACCCACTGAGCTATCAGATCTGTCTTGTGCAAGCAGTCAATAAGCCTAATGAACCAGCATGGCTTCTTTTCTATACTTCAACACTATGTAACTCATTAAAAGTAGGCCAAACACGTTTAAAAATAGACAAATAAATGAAGCAATCTTTTAAACATGTCTCTCTAATTAACAAATCGATTTACAGTTTAATATCACAAAGTAGACAAACTATTATATTTTTAAAAAACAAATCATACCACGCCAATGCTGGGGCTTGAACCCACAACCTTGTGAGGACCTGCTGACCAGTAACCTATGCTTTACCGACTGAGCTATCAAATATGTCTTGTGCAAGCAGTCAATAAGCCTAATGAACCAGCATGGCTTCTTTTCTATACTTCAAAACTATGTAACCCATATTAAAAGTAGGCCAAACAAGTAAAAAGAAAAAAAGACAAATAAATGAAGCAATCTTTTAAACAGGTCTCTCTAACTAACAAATCGATTTACAGTTTAATATCACAAAGTAGACAAACTATTATATTTTTAAAAAACAAATCATACCATGCCAATGATGGGGCTTGAACCAACAAACTTGTGGGGATCTGCTTACCAGAAACCTATGCTTTACCCACTGAGCTATCAGATCTGTCTTGTGCAAGCAGTCAATAAGCCCAATGAACCAGCATGGCTTCTTTTCTATACTTCAACACTATGTAACTCATATTAAAAGTAGGCCAAACAAGTAAAAAAAAATAGACAAATAAATGAAGCAATCTTTTAAACAGGTCTCTCTAATTACCAAATCGATTTACAGTTTAATATCACAAAGTAGACAAACTATTAAATAAAAAAAAAAAAAAAATCCTACCATGCCAATGTAGGGGGCTTGAACCCACAACCTTGGGGGGACCTGCTGACCAGTAACCTATGCTTTACCCACTGAGCTATTAGATCTGTCTTGTGCAAGCAGTCAATAAGCCTAATGAACCAGCATGGCTTCTTTTCTATACTTCAACACTATGTAACTCATTAAAAGTATCCCAAACAAGTTAAAAAAAAAGACAAATGAATGAAGCAATCTTTTAAACAGGTCTCTCTAATTAACTGTAAATCTCTCGATTTACAGTTTAATATCACAAAGTAGACAAACTATTATATTTTTAAAAAACAAATCATACCACGCCAATGCTGGGGCTTGAACCCACAACCTTGTGAGGACCTGCTGACCAGTAACCTATGCTTTACCGACTGAGCTATCAAATCTGTCTTGTGCAAGCAGTCAATAAGCCTAATGAACCAGCATGGCTTCTTTTCTATACTTCAAAACTATGTAACTCATATTAAAAGTAGGCCAAACAAGTAAAAAGAAAAAAAGACAAATAAATGAACCAATCTTTTAAACAGGTCTCTCTAACTAACAAATCGATTTACAGTTTAATATCACAAAGTAGACAAACTATTATATTTTTAAAAAACAAATCATACCATGCCAATGATGGGGCTTGAACCCACAAACTTGTGGGGATCTGCTTACCAGAAACCTATGCTTTACCCACTGAGCTATCAGATCTGTCTTGTGCAAGCAGTCAATAAGCCTAATGAACCAGCATGGCTTCTTTTCTATACTTCAACACTATGTAACTCATATTAAAAGTAGGCCAAACAAGTAAAAAAAAATAGACAAATAAATGAAGCAATCTTTTAAACAGGTCTCTCTAATTACCAAATCGATTTACAGTTTAATATCACAAAGTAGACAAACTATTAAATAAAAAATAAAAAAAAATCCTACCATGCCAATGTAGGGGGCTTGAACCCACAAACTTGGGGGGACCTGCTGACCAGTAACCTATGCTTTACCCACTGAGCTATTAGATCTGTCTTGTGCAAGCAGTCAATAAGCCTAATGAACCAGCATGGCTTCTTTTCTATACTTCAAAACTATGTAACTCATTAAAAGTATCCCAAACAAGTTAAAAAAAAAGACAAATAAATGAAGCAATCTTTTAAACAGGTCTCTCTAATTAACTGTAAATCTCTCGATTTACAGTTTAATATCACAAAGTAGACAAACTATTATATTTTAAAAAAACAAATCCTACCATGCCAATGGTGGGGCTTGAACCCACAACCTTGTGGGGACCTGCTGACCAGTAACTTATGCTTTACCCACTGAGCTATCAGATCTGTCTTGTACAAGCAGTCAATGAACCTAATGAACCAGCATGGCTGCTTTTCCATACTTCAACACTATGTAACTCATTAAAAGTAGCCCAAACAAGTTAAAAAAAAAGACAAATAAATGAAGCAATCTTTTAAACAGGTCTCTCTAATTAACAAATCGATTTACAGTTTAATATCACAAAGTAGACAAACTATTAAATAAAAAAAAAAAAAAATCCTATACTTTACCCACTGAGCTATTAGATCTGTCTTGTGCAAGCAGTCAATAAGCCTAATGAACCAGCATGGCTTCTTTTCTATACTTCAACACTATGTAACTCATATTTAAAGTAGGCCAAACAAGTTAAAAAAAAATAGACAAATAAATAAAGCAATCTTTTAAACAGGTCTCTCTAATTAACAAATCGATTTACAGTTTAATATCACAAAGTAGACAAACTATTATATTTTTAAAAAAACAAATGCTACTATGCTAATGCAGGGGATTGAACCCACAACCTTGTGGGGACCTGCTGACCAGTAACTTATGCTTTACCCACTGAGCTATCAGATCTGGCTTGTGCAAGCAGTCAATAAGCCTAATGAACCAGCATGGCTTCTTTTCTATACTTCAACACTATGTAACTCATATTAAAAGTAGGCCAAACAAGTAAAAAAAAAATAGACAAATAAATGAAGCAATCATTTAAACAGGTCTCTCTAATTAACAAATCGATTTACAGTTTATTATCACAAAGTAGACAAACTATTATATTAAAAATAAAAAAAATACTACCATGCTAATGGTGGGGCTTGAACCCACAACCTTGTGGGGACCTGCTGACCAGTAACCTATGCTTTACCCACTGAGCTATCAGATCTGTCTTGGGCAAGCAGTCAATAAGCGTAATGAACCAGCATGGCTGCTTTTCCATACTTCAACACTATGTAACTCATTAAAAGTAGGCCAAACAAGTTTAAAAAATATAGAAATAAATGAAGCAATCTTTTTAACAGGTCTCTCTAATTACCAAATCGATTTACAGTTTCATATCACAAAGTAGACAAACTATTATATATATAAAAAAAAAAAAAAAAATCCTATGCTTTACCCACTGAGCTATCAGATCTGTCTTGTGCAAGCAGTCAATAAGCCTAATAAACCAGCATGGCTTCTTTTTCATACTTCAACACTATGTAACTCATTAAAAGTAGGCCAAACAAGATTAAAAAATAGACAAATAAATGAAGCAATCTTTTAAACAGGTCTCTTTAATTAACAAATCGATTTACAGTTTAATATCACAAAGTAGACAAACTATTAAATAAAAAAAAAAAAAATCCTATACTTTACCCACTGAGCTATTAGATCTGTCTTGTGCAAGCAGTCAATAAGCCTAATGAACCAGCATGGCTTCTTTTCTATACTTCAACACTATGTAACTCATATTTAAAGTAGGCCAAACAAGTTAAAAAAAATAGACAAATAAATAAAGCAATCTTTTAAACAGGTCTCTCTAATTAACAAATCGATTTACAGTTTAATATCACAAAGTAGACAAACTATTATATTTTAAAAAAAAACAAATGCTACCATGCTAATGCAGGGGATTGAACCCACAACCTTGTGGGGACCTGCTGACCAGTAACTTATGCTTTACCCACTGAGCTATCAGATCTGGCTTGTGCAAGCAGTCAATAAGCCTAATGAACCAGCATGGCTTCTTTTCTATACTTCAACACTATGTAACTCATATTAAAAGTAGGCCAAACAAGTAAAAAAGAAATAGACAAATAAATGAAGCAATCATTTAAACAGGTCTCTCTAATTAACAAATCGATTTACAGTTTATTATCACAAAGTAGACAAACTATTATATTAAAAATAAAAAAAATATTACCATGCTAATGGTGGGGCTTGAACCCACAACCTTGTGGGGACCTGCTGACCAGTAACCTATGCTTTACCCACTGAGCTATCAGATCTGTCTTGGGCAAGCAGTCAATAAGCGTAATGAACCAGCATGGCTGCTTTTCCATACTTCAACACTATGTAACTCATTAAAAGTAGGCCAAACAAGTTTAAAAAATATAGAAATAAATGAAGCAATCTTTTTAACAGGTCTCTCTAATTACCAAATCGATTTACAGTTTCATATCACAAAGTAGACAAACTATTATATATAAAAAAAAAAAAAAAAAATCCTATGCTTTACCCACTGAGCTATCAGATCTGTCTTGTGCAAGCAGTCAATAAGCCTAATAAACCAGCAGGGCTTCTTTTTCATACTTCAACACTATGTAACTCATTAAAAGTAGGCCAAACAAGTTTAAAAAAAAAGACAAATAAATGAAGCAATCTTTTAAACAGGTCTCTCTGATTAACAAATCGATTTACAGTTTAATATCACAAAGTAGACAAACTATTATATTTAAAAAAAAAAAAAATCCTATGTTTTACCAACTGAGCTATCAGATCTGTCTTGTGCAAGCAGTCAATAAGCCTAATGAACCAGCATGGCTTCTTTTCTATACTTCAACACTATGTAACTCATATTAAAAGTAGGCCAAACAAGTAAAAAAAAAAATAGACAAATAAACGAAGCAATCTTTTAAACAGGTCTCTCTAATTAACAAATCGATTTACAGTTTAATATCACAAAGTAGACGAACTATTATATTTTTAAAAACAAATCCTACCATGCTAATGCTGGGGATTGAACCCACAACCTTGTGGGGACCTGCTGACCAGTAACTTATGCTTTACCCACTGAGCTATCAGATCTGGTTTGTGCAAGCAGTCAATAAGCCTAATGAACCAGCATGGCTTCTTTTCTATACTTCAACACTATGTAACTCATATTAAAAGTAGGCCAAACAAGTAAAAAAGAAATAGACAAATAAATGAAGCAATCTTTTAAACAGGTCTCTCTAATTAACAAATCGATTTACAGTTTAATATCACAAAGTATACAAACTGTTGGATAAAAAAAAAAAAAAATACTACCATGCCAATGGTGGGGTTTGAACCCACAACCTTGTGGGGACCTGCTGACCAGTAACCTATGCTTTACCCACTGAGCTATCAGATTTGGTTTGTGCAAGCAGTTAATAAACCTAATGAACCAGCATGGCTGCTTTTCCATACTTCAACACTATGTAACTCATCAAAAGTAGGCCAAACAAGTTTAAAAAATATACAAATAAATGAAGCAATCTTTTAAACAGGTCTCTCTAATTACCAAATCGATTTACAGTTTAATATCACAAAGTAGACAAACTATTATATTTAAAAAAAAAAACATCCTACCATGCCAATGGTGGGGCTTGAACCCACAACCTTGTGGGGACCTGCTGCACAGTAACCTATGCTTTACCCACTGAGCTATCAGATCTGTCATGTGCAAGCAGTCAATAAGCCTAATGAACCAGCATGGCTTCTTTTCTATACTTCAACACTATGTAATTCATTAAAAGTAAGCCAAACAAGTTAAAAAAAATAGACAAATAAATGAAGCAATTTTTTAAACAGGTAACCTATGCTTTACCCACTGAGCTATCAGATCTGTCTTGGGTCTTGGCTTCTTTTCCATACTTCAGCACTATGTAACTCATTAAAAGTAGGCCAAACAAGTAAAAAAAAAAAGACAAATAAATGAAGCAATCTTTTAAACAGGTCTCTCTGATTAACAAATCGATTTACAGTTTAATATCACAAAGTAGACAAACTATTATATTTAAAAAAAAAACATCCTACCATGCCAATGGTGGGGCTTGAACCCACAACCTTGTGGGGACCTGCTGACCAGTAACCTATGCTTTACCCACTGAGCAATCAGATCTGTCTTGTGCAAGCAGTCAATAAGCCTAATGAATCAGCATGGCTTCTTTTCCATACTTCAACACTATGTAACTCATTTAAAGTAGGCCAAACAAGTAAAAAAAAAAAAATAGACAAATAAATGAAGCAATCTTTTAAACAGGTCTTTTTAATTAACAAATCGATTTACAGTTTAATATCACAAAGTAGACAAACTATTATATTTAAAAAAAAAAAAAATCCTACCATGCCAATGGTGGGGCTTGAACCCACAACCTTGAGAAGACCTGCTGACCAGTAACCTATGCTTTACCCACTGAGCTATCAGATCTGTCTTGTACAAGCAGTCAATAAGCCTAATGAACCAGCATGGCTTCTTTTCCATACTTCAACACTATGTAACTCATTAAAAGTAGGCCAAACAAGTTTAAAAAAAGACAAATAAATGAAGCAATCTTTTAAACAGGTCTCTCTAATTAACAAATCGATTTACAGTTTAATATCACAAAGTAGACAAACTATTATATTTAAAAAAAAAAAAATATCCTATCATGCCAATGGTGGGGCTTGAACCCACAACCATGTGGGGACCTGCTGACCAGTAAACTATGCTTTACCCACTGAGCTATCAGATCCATCTTGTGCAAGCAGTCAATGAGCCTAATGAACCAGCATGGCTGCTTTTCCATACTTCAACACTATGTAACTCATTAAAAGTAGGCCAAACAAGTAAAAAAAAAAGACAAAAAAATGAAGCAATCTTTTAAACAAGTCTCTCTAATTAACAAATCGATTTACAGTTTAATATCACAAAGTAGACAAACTATTATATTTTTAAAAAACAAATCCTACCATGCCAAGGTTTGAACCCACAACCTTGTGGGGACCTGCTGACCTGTAACCTATGCTTTAACCACTGAGCTATCAGATCTGCCTTGTGCAAGCAGTCAATAAGCCTAATGAACCAGCATGGCTTCTTTTACATACTTCAACACTATGTAACTCATTAAAAGTAGGCCAAACAAGTTAAAAAAAAAGACAAATAAATGAAGCAATCTTTTAAACAGGTCTCTCTGATTAAGAAATCGATTTACAGTTTAATATTACAAAGTAGACAAACTATTATATTTAAAAAAATAAATAAATCCTATGGTTTACCCACTGAGCTATCAGATCTGTCTTGTGCAAGCAGTCAATAGCCTAATGAACCAGCATGGCTTCTTTTCTATACTTCAACACTATGTAACTCATATTAAAAGTAGGCCAAACAAGTAAAAAAAAAAATAGACAAATAAATGAAGCAATCTTTTAAACAGTTCTCTTTAATTAACAAATCGATTTACAGTTTAATATCACAAAGTAGACAAACTATTAAATTAAAAAAAAAAAAAAAAAATCCTACCATGCCAATGGTGGGGCTTGAACGCACAACCTTGAGAAGACCCGCTGACTAGTAACCTATGCTTTACCCACTAAACTATCAGATCTGTCTTGTACAAGCAGTCAATAAGCCTAATGAACCAGCATGGCTTCTTTTCCATACTTCAACACTATGTAACTCATTAAAAGTAGGCCAAACAAGTTTAAAAAAAGACAAATAAATGAAGCAATCTTTTAAACAGGTCTCTCTAATTAACAAATCGATTTACAGTTTAATATCACAAAGTAGACAAACTATGAAATTAAAAAAAAAAAAAAATCCTATACTTTACCCACTGAGCTATTAGATCTGTCTTGTGCAAGCATTCAATAAGCCTAATGAACCAGCATGGCTTCTTTTCTATACTTCAACACTATGTAACTCATATTAAAAGTAGGCCAAACAAGTAAAAAAGAAATAGACAAATAAATAAAGCAATCTTTTAAACAGGTCTCTCTAATTAACAAATCGATTTACAGTTTAATATCACAAAGTAGACAAACTATTATATTTAAAAAAAAAAAACATCCTACCATGCCAACGGTGGGGCTTGAACCCACAACCTTGTGGGGACCTGCTGAACAGTAACCTAGGCTTTACCCACTGAGCTATCAGATCTGTCCTGTGCAAGCAGTCAATAAGCCTAATGAACCAGCATGGCTTCTTTTCTATACTTCAACACTATGTAATTCATTAAAAGTAAGCCAAACAAGTTAAAAAAAAGACAAATAAATGAAGCAATCTTTTAAACAAGTCTCTCTAATTAACAAATCGATTTACAGTTTAATATCACAAAGTAGACAAACTATTATATTTAAAAAAAAAAAAATCCTATACTTTACCCACTGAGCTATCAGATCTGTCCTGTGCAAACAGTCAATAAGCCTAATGAACCAGCATGGCTTCTTTTCTATACTTCAACACTATCTAATTCATTAAAAGTAAGCCAAACAAGTTAAAAAAAAATAGACAAATAAATGAAGCAATCTTTTAAACAAGTCTCTCTAATTAACAAATCGATTTACAGTTTAATATCACAAAGTAGACAAACTATTATATTAAAAAAAAAAAAAAAATCCTACCATGCCAATGCTGGGGTTTGAACCCACAACCTTGTGGGGACCTGCTGACCAGTAAACTATGCTTTACCCACTGAGCTATCAGACCTGTCTTGTGCAAGCAGTCAATGAGCCTAATGAACCAGCATGGCTGCTTTTCCATACTTCAACACTATGTAACTCATTAAAAGTAGGCCAAACAAGTTAAAAAAAAGACAAATAAATGAAGCAATCTTTTAAACAGGTCTCTCTGATTAACAAATCGATTTACAGTTTAATATCACAAAGTAGACAAACGATTATATTTAAAAAAAAAATAAAATCCTATGGTTTACCCACTGAGCTATCAGATCTGTCTTGTGCAAGCAGTCAATAGCCTAATGAACCAGCATGGCTTCGTTTCTATACTTCAACACTATGTAACTTATATTAAAAGTAGGCCAAACAAGTTTAAAAAAAGACAAATAAATGAAGCAATCTTTTAAACAGGTCTCTCTAATTAACAAATCGATTTACAGTTTAATATCACAAAGTAGACGAACTATTATATTTTTAAAAAACAAATCCTACCATGCTAATGCTGGGGATTGAACCCACAACCTTGTGGGGACCTGCTGACCAGTACCTTATGCTTTACCCACTGAGCTATCAGATCTGGTTTGTGCAAGCAGTCAATAAGCCTAATGAACCAGCATGGCTTCTTTTCTATACTTCAACACTATGTAACTCATATTAAAAGTAGGCCAAACAAGTAAAAAAGAAATAGACAAATAAATGAAGCAATCTTTTAAACAGGTCTCTCTAATTAACAAATCGATTTACAGTTTAATATCACAAAGTATACAAACTATTAGATTAAAAAAAAATATATACTACCATGCCAATGGTGGGGCTTGAACCCACAACCTTGTGGGGACCTGCTGACCAGTAACCTATGCTTTACCCACTGAGCTATCAGATCTGTCTTGTGCAAGCAGTTAATAAACCTAATGAACCAGCATGGCTGCTTTTCCATACTTCAACACTATGTAACTCATTAAAAGTAGGCCAAACAAGTTTAAAAAATATACAAATAAATGAAGCAATCTTTTAAACATGTCTCTCTAATTACCAAATCGATTTACAGTTTCAAATCACAAAGTAGACAAACTATTATATTTAAAAAAAAAAAAAAATCCTATGCTTTACCCACTGAGCTATCAGATCTGTCTTGTGCAAGCAGTCAATAAGCCTAATGAATCAGCATGGCTTCTTTTCCATACTTCAACACTATGTAACTCATTTAAAGTAGGCCAAACAAGTTTAAAAAATATACAAATAAATGAAGCAATCTTTTAAACAGGTCTCTTTAATTAACAAATCGATTTACAGTTTAATATCACAAAGTAGACAAACTATTATATTTCAAAAAAAAAAAAATCCAACCATGCCAATGGTGGGGCTTGAACCCACAACCTTGCGAAGACCTGCTGACCAGTAACCTATGCTTTACCCACTGAGCTATCAGATCTGTCTTGTACAAGCAGTCAATAAGCCTAATGAACCAGCATGGCTTCTTTTCCATACTTCAACACTATGTTAATCATTAAAAGTAGGCCAAACTAGTAAAAAAGAAATAGACAAATAAATGAAGCAATCTTTTAAACAGGTCTCTTTAATTAACAAATCGATTTACAGTTTAATATCACAAAGTAGACAAACTATTATATTTTTTAAAAACAATTTGTAACCTGCCAATGATGGGGCTTGAACCTAGAAACTTGTGGGGACCTGCTGACCAGTAACCTATGCTTTACCCACTGAGCTATCAGATCTGTCTTGTAAAAGCAGTCAATAAGCCTAATGAACCAGCATGGCTTCTTTTCTATACTTCAACACTATGTAACTCATATTAAAAGTAGGCCAAACAAGTAAAAAAAAAAATAGACAAATAAATGAAGCAATCTTTTAAACAGGTCTCTTTAATTAACAAATCGATTTACAGTTTAATATCACAAAGTAGACAAACTATTATATTTCAAAAAAATCCTACCATGCCAATGGTGGGGCTTGAACCCACAACCTTGAGAAGACCTGCTGCCCAGTAACCTATGCTTTACCCACTGAGCTATCAGATCCGTCTTGTGCCAGCAGTCAATAAGCCTAATGAACCAGCATGGCTTCTTTTCTATACTTCAACACTATGTAACTCATATTAAAAGTAGGCCAAACAAGTAAAAAAAAAAATAGACAAATAAATGAAGCAATCTTTTAAACAGGTCTCTTTAATTAACAAATCGATTTACAGTTTAATATCACAAAGTAGACAAACTATTATATTTCAAAAAAATCCTATCATGCCAATGGTGGGGCTTGAACCCACAACCTTGAGAAGACCTGCTGACCAGTAACCTATGCTTTACCCACTGAGCTATCAGATCTGTCTTGTACAAGCAGTCAATAAGCCTAATGAACCAGCATGGCTTCTTTTCCATACTTCAACACTATGTTAATCATTAAAAGTAGGCCAAACTAGTAAAAAAGAAATAGACAAATAAATAAAGCAATCTCTTAAACAGGTCTCTCTAACTAACAAATCGATTTACAGTTTAATATCACAAAGTAGACAAACTATTATATTTTTTAAAAACAATTTGTAACCTGCCAATGATGGGGCTTGAACCTAGAAACTTGCGGGGACCTGCTGACCAGTAACCTATGCTTTACCCACTGAGCTATCAGATCTGTCTTGTGTCTTGGCTTCTTTTCCATACTTCAGCACTATGTAACTCATTAAAAGTAGGCCAAACAAGTAAAAAAAAAAAAGACAAATAAATAAAGCAATCTTTCAAACAGGTCTCTCTGAATAACAAATCGATTTACAGTTTAATATCACAAAGTAGACAAACTATTATATTTAAAAAAAAATAAAATCCTATGTTTTACCAACTGAGCTATCAGATCTGTCTTGTGCAAGCAGTCAATAAGCCTAATGAACCAGCATGGCTTCTTTTCTATACTTCAACACTATGTAACTCATATTAAAAGTAGGCCAAACAAGTAAAAAAGAAATAGACAAATAAATGAAGCAATCTTTTAAACAGATCTCTCTAATTAACAAATCGATTTACAGTTTAATATCACAAAGTATACAAACTATTGGATAAAAAAAAAAAATACTACCATGCCAATGGTGGGGCTTGAACCCAAAACCTTGTGGGGACCTGCTGACCAGTAACCTATGCTTTACCCACTGAGCTATCAGATCTGTCTTGTGCAAGCAGTTAATAAGCCTAATGAACCAGCATGGCTGCTTTTCCATACTTCAACACTATGTAACTCATTAAAAGTAGGTCAAACAAGTTTAAAAAATATACAAATAAATGAAGCAATCTTTTAAACAGGTCTCTCTAATTACCAAATCGATTTACAGTTTCAAATCATAAAGTAGACAAACTATTATATTTAAAAAAAAAAAAAAAATCCTATGCTTTACCCACTGAGCTATCAGATCTGTCTTGTGCAAGCAGTCAATAAGCCTAATGAACCAGCATGGCTTCTTTTCTATACTTCAACACTATGTAACTCATATTAAAAGTAGGCCAAACAAGTAAAAAAAAAAATAGACAAATAAATGAAGCAATCTTTTAAACAGGTCTCTTTAATTAACAAATCGATTTACAGTTTAATATCACAAAGTAGACAAACTATTATATTTCAAAAAAATCCTACCATGCCAATGGTGGGGCTTGAACCCACAACCTTGAGAAGACCTGCTGACCAGTAACCTATGCTTTACCCACTGAGCTATCAGATCTGTCTTGTACAAGCAGTCAATAAGCCTAATGAACCAGCATGGCTTCTTTTCTATACTTCAACACTATGTAATTCATAAAAAGTAAGCCAAACAAGTTAAAAAAAATAGACAAATAAATGAAGCAATCTTTTAAACAGGTTTATCTAATTAACAAATCGATTTACAGTTTAATATCACAAAGTAGACAAACTATTATATAAAAAAAAAAAAAAAAATCCTACCATGCCAATGGTGGGGCTTGAACCCACAACCTTGTGGGGACCTGCTGAACAGTAACCTATGCTTTACCCACTGAGCTATCAGATCTGTCTTGTGCAAGCAGTTAATAAGCCTAATGAACCAGCATGGCTGCTTTTCCATACTTCAACACTATGTAACTCATTAAAAGTAGGCCAAACAAGTTTAAAAAATATACAAATAAATGAAGCAATCTTTTAAACAGGTCTCTCTAATTACCAAATCGATTTACAGTTTCAAATCACAAAGTAGACAAATTATTATATTTAAAAAAAACAAAAAAAATCCTATGCTTTACCCACTGAGCTATCAGATCTGTCTTGTACAAGCAGTCAATAAGCCTAATGAACCAGCATGGCTTCTTTTCCATACTTCAACACTATGTAACTCATTAAAAGTAGGCCAAACAAGTTTAAAAAAAGACAAATAAATGAAGCAATCTTTTAAACAGGTCTCTCTAATTAACAAATCGATTTACAGTTTAATATCACAAAGTAGACAAACTATTAAATTAAAAAAAAAAAAATCCTATACTTTACCCACTGAGCTATTAGATCTGTCTTGTGCAAGCATTCAATAAGCCTAATGAACCAGCATGGCTTCTTTTCTATACTTCAACACTATGTAACTCATATTAAAAGTAGGCCAAACAAGTTAAAAAAAATAGACAAATAAATAAAGCAATCTTTTAAACAGGTTTATCTAATTAACAAATCGATTTACAGTTTAATATCACAAAGTAGACAAACTATTATATAAAAAAAAATAAAAAATCCTACCATGCCAATGGTGGGGCTTGAACCCACAACCTTGAGAAGACCTGCTGACCAGTAACCTATGCTTTACCCACTGAGCTATTAGATCTGTCCTGTGCAAGCAGTCAATAAGCCTAATGAACCAGCATGGCTTCTTTTCTATACTTTAACACTATGTAATTCATAAAAAGTAAGCCAAACAAGTTAAAAAAAATAGACAAATAAATGAAGCAATCTTTTAAACAGGTAACCTATGCTTTACCCACTGAGCTATCAGATCTGTCTTGTGTCTTGGCTTCTTTTCCATACTTCAGCACTATGTAACTCATTAAAAGTAGGCCAAACAAGAAAAAAAAAAAGACAAATAAATGAAGCAATCTTTTAAACAGGTCTCTCTGATTAACAAATCGATTTACAGTTTAATATCACAAAGTAGACAAACTATTATATTTAAAAAAAAAAAAAAATCCTATGTTTTACCAACTGAGCTATCAGATCTGTCTTGTGCAAGCAGTCAATAAGCCTAATGAACCAGCATGGCTTCTTTTCTATACTTCAACACTATGTAACTCATATTAAAAGTAGGCCAAACAAGTAAAAAAAAAAATAGACAAATAAACGAAGCAATCTTTTAAACAGGTCTCTCTAATTAACAAATCGATTTACAGTTTAATATCACAAAGTATACAAACTATTGGATAAAAAAAAAAAATACTACCATGCCAATGGTGGGGCTTGAACCCAAAACCTTGTGGGGACCTGCTGACCAGTAACCTATGCTTTACCCACTGAGCTATCAGATCTGTCTTGTGCAAGCAGTTAATAAGCCTAATGAACCAGCATGGCTGCTTTTCCATACTTCAACACTATGTAACTCATTAAAAGTAGGCCAAACAAGTTTAAAAAATATACAAATAAATGAAGCAATCTTTTAAACAGGTCTCTCTAATTACCAAATCGATTTACAGTTTCAAAGCATAAAGTAGACAAACTATTATATTTAAAAAAAAAAAATAAAATCCTATGCTTTACCCACTGAGCTATCAGATCTGTCTTGTGCAAGCAGTCAATAAGCCTAATGAACCAGCATGGCTTCTTTTCTATACTTCAACACTATGTAACTCATATTAAAAGTAGGCCAAACAAGTAAAAAAAAAAATAGACAAATAAATGAAGCAATCTTTTAAACAGGTCTCTTTAATTAACAAATCGATTTACAGTTTAATATCACAAAGTAGACAAACTATTATATTTCAAAAAAATCCTACCATGCCAATGGTGGGGCTTGAACCCACAACCTTGAGAAGACCTGCTGACCAGTAACCTATGCTTTACCCACTGAGCTATCAGATCTGTCTTGTACAAGCAGTCAATAAGCCTAATGAACCAGCATGGCTTCTTTTCCATACTTCAACACTATGTTAATCAATAAAAGTAGGCCAAACTAGTAAAAAAGAAATAGACAAATAAATAAAGCAATCTCTTAAACAGGTCTCTCTAACTAACAAATCGATTTACAGTTTAATATCACAAAGTAGACAAACTATTATATTTTTTAAAAACAATTTGTAACCTGCCAATGATGGGGCTTGAACCTAGAAACTTGCGGGGACCTGCTGACCAGTAACCTATGCTTTACCCACTGAGCTATCAGATCTGTCTTGTGTCTTGGCTTCTTTTCCATACTTCAGCACTATGTAACTCATTAAAAGTAGGCCAAACAAGTTAAAAAAAAAAGACAAATAAATAAAGCAATCTTTCAAACAGGTCTCTCTGATTAACAAATCGATTTACAGTTTAATATCACAAAGTAGACAAACTATTATATTTAAAAAAAAATAAAATCCTATGTTTTACCAACTGAGCTATCAGATCTGTCTTGTGCAAGCAGTCAATAAGCCTAATGAACCAGCATGGCTTCTTTTCTATACTTCAACACTATGTAACTCATATTAAAAGTAGGCCAAACAAGTAAAAAAGAAATAGACAAATAAATGAAGCAATCTTTTAAACAGATCTCTCTAATTAACAAATCGATTTACAGTTTAATATCACAAAGTATACAAACTATTGGATAAAAAAAAAAAATACTACCATGCCAATGGTGGGGCTTGAACCCAAAACCTTGTGGGGACCTGCTGACCAGTAACCTATGCTTTACCCACTGAGCTATCAGATCTGTCTTGTGCAAGCAGTTAATAAGCCTAATGAACCAGCATGGCTGCTTTTCCATACTTCAACACTATGTAACTCATTAAAAGTAGGCCAAACAAGTTTAAAAAATATACAAATAAATGAAGCAATCTTTTAAACAGGTCTCTCTAATTACCAAATCGATTTACAGTTTCAAATCATAAAGTAGACAAACTATTATATTTAAAAAAAAAAAAAAAAATCCTATGCTTTACCCACTGAGCTATCAGATCTGTCTTGTACAAGCAGTCAATAAGCCTAATGAACCAGCATGGCTTCTTTTCCATACTTCAACACTATGTTAATCATTAAAAGTAGGCCAAACTAGTAAAAAAGAAATAGACAAATAAATGAAGCAATCTCTTAAACAGGTCTCTCTAACTAACAAATCGATTTACAGTTTAATATCACAAAGTAGACAAACTATTATATTTTTTAAAAACAATTTGTAACCTGCCAATGATGGGGCTTGAACCTAGAAACTTGCGGGGACCTGCTGACCAGTAACCTATGCTTTACCCACTGAGCTATCAGATCTGTCTTGTGTCTTGGCTTCTTTTCCATACTTCAGCACTATGTAACTCATTAAAAGTAGGCCAAACAAGTTAAAAAAAAAGACAAATAAATAAAGCAATCTTTTAAACAGGTCTCTTTGATTAACAAATCGATTTACAGTTTAATATCACAAAGTAGACAAACTATTATATTTAAAAAAAAATAAAATCCTATGTTTTACCAACTGAGCTATCAGATCTGTCTTGTGCAAGCAGTCAATAAGCCTCTTTTCCATACTTCAACACTATGTAACTCATTAAAAGTAGGCCAAACAAGTAAAAAAGAAATAGACAAATAAATGAAGCAATCTCTTAAACAGGTCTCTCTAATTAACAAATCGATTTACAGTTTAATATCACAAAGTATACAAACTATGAAGGTTGAACCCACAACCTTGAGAAGACCTGCTGACCAGTAACCTATGCTTTACCCACTGCGCTATTAGATCTGTCTTGTACAAGAAGTCTACTGTACCTGCTGAACAGTAACCTATGCTTTACCCACTGAGCTATTAGATCTGTCCTGTGCAAGCAGTCAATAAGCCTAATGAACCAGCATGGCTTCTTTTCTATACTTTAACACTATGTAATTCATAAAAAGTAAGCCAAACAAGTTAAAAAAAATAGACAAATAAATGAAGCAATCTTTTAAACAGGTAACCTATGCTTTACCCACTGAGCTATCAGATCTGTCTTGTGTCTTGGCTTCTTTTCCATACTTCAGCACTATGTAACTCATTAAAAGTAGGCCAAACAAGAAAAAAAAAAAGACAAATAAATGAAGCAATCTTTTAAACAGGTCTCTCTGATTAACAAATCGATTTACAGTTTAATATCACAAAGTAGACAAACTATTATATTTAAAAAAAAAAAAAAATCCTATGTTTTACCAACTGAGCTATCAGATCTGTCTTGTGCAAGCAGTCAATAAGCCTAATGAACCAGCATGGCTTCTTTTCTATACTTCAACACTATGTAACTCATATTAAAAGTAGGCCAAACAAGTAAAAAAAAAAATAGACAAATAAACGAAGCAATCTTTTAAACAGGTCTCTCTAATTAACAAATCGATTTACAGTTTAATATCACAAAGTAGACAAACTATTATATTTTTAAAAAACAAATCCTACCATGCTAAGACTGGGGACTGAACCCACAACCTTGTGGGGACCTGCTGACCAGTAACCTATGCTTTACCCACTGAGCTATCAGATCTGTCTTGTGCAAGCAGTCAATAAGCCTAATGAACCAGCATGGCTTCTTTTCTATACTTCAACACTATGTAACTCATATTAAAAGTAGGCCAAACAAGTAAAAAAGAAATAGACAAATAAATGAAGCAATCTTTTAAACAGGTCTCTCTAATTAACAAATCGATTTACAGTTTAATATCAAAAAGTATACAAACTATTGGATTAAAAAAAAAAAATACTACCATGCCAATGGTGGGGCTTGAACCCACAACCTTGAGAAGACCTGCTGACCAGTAACCTATGCTTTACCCACTGAGCTATCAGATCTGTCTTGTACAAGCAGTTAATAAGCCTAATGAACCAGCATGGCTGCTTTTCCATACTTCAACACTATGTAACTCATTAAAAGTAGGCCAAACAAGTTAAAAAAAAAGACAAATAAATGAAGCAATCTTTTAAACAGGTCTCTCTGATTAACAAATCGATTTACAGTTTAATATCACAAAGTAGACAAACTATTATATTTAAAAAAAAAAACATCCTACCATGCCAATAGTGGGGCTTGAACCCACAACCTTGTGGGGACCTGCTGACCAGTAACCTATGCTTTACCCACTGAGCTATCAGATCTGTCTTGTGCAAGCAGTCAATAAGCCTAATGAATCAGCATGGCTTCTTTTCCATACTTCAACACTATGTAACTCATTAAAAGTAGGCCAAACAAGTTTAAAAAAAGACAAATAAATGAAGCAATCTTTTAAACAGGTCTCTCTAATTAACAAATCGATTTACAGTTTAATATCACAAAGTAGACAAACTATTAAATTTAAAAAAAAAAAATCCTATACTTTACCCACTGAGCTATTAGATCTGTCTTGTGCAAGCATTCAATAAGCCTAATGAACCAGCATGGCTTCTTTTCTATACTTCAACACTATGTAACTCATATTAAAAGTAGGCCAAACAAGTAAAAAAAATAGACAAATAAATAAAGCAATCTTTTAAACAGGTTTATCTAATTAACAAATCGATTTACAGTTTAATATCACAAAGTAGACAAACTATTATATAAAAAAAAAAAAAAAAAAAACCTACCATGCCAATGGTGGGGCTTGAACCCACAACCTTGTGGGGACCTGCTGAACAGTAACATATGCTTTACCCACTGAGCTATCAGATCTGTCTTGTGCAAGCAGTTAATAAGCCTAATGAACCAGCATGGCTGCTTTTCCATACTTCAACACTATGTAACTCATTAAAAGTAGTACAAACAAGTTTAAAAAATATACAAATAAATGAAGCAATCTTTTAAACAGGTCTCTCTAATTAACAAATCGATTTACAGTTTAATATCACAAAGTAGACAAACTATTGGATTAAAAAAAAAAATACTACCATGCCAATGGTGGGGCTTGAACCCACAACCTTGTGGGGACCTGCTGACCAGTAACCTATGCTTTACCCACTGAGCTATCAGATCTGTCTTGCGCAAGCAGTCAATAAGCCTAATGAACCAGCATGGCTGCTTTTCCATACTTCAACACTATGTAACTCATTAAAAGTAGGCCAAACAAGTTTAAAAAAATAAATAAATAAATGAATCAATCTTTTAAACAGGTCTCTCTAATTACCAAATCGATTTACAGTTTCAAATCACAAAGTAGACAAACTATTATATTTAAAAAAAAAAAAAAAAAAAATCCTATGCTTTACCCACTGAGCTATCAGATCTGTCTTGTGCAAGCAGTCAATAAGCCTAATGAACCAGCATGGCTTCTTTTCTATACTTCAACACTATGTAACTCATATTAAAAGTAGGCCAAACAAGTAAAAAAAGAAATAGACAAATAAATGAAGCAATCTTTTAAACAGGTCTCTCTAATTAACAAATCGATTTACAGTTTAATATCACAAAGTAGACAAACTATTAAATTAAAATAGTTCAAATAAATGAAGCAATCTTTTAAACAGGTCTCTTTAATTAACAAATCGATTTACAGTTTAATATCACAAAGTAGACAAACTATTATATTTCAAAAAAAAAAAAAAATCCTATCATGAAAATGGTGGGGCTTGAACCCACAACCTTGAGAAGACCTGCTGACCAGTAACTTATGCTTTACCCACTGAGCTATCAGATCTGTCTTGTACAAGCAGTCAATAAGCCTAATGAACCAGCATGGCTTCTTTTCCATACTTCAACACTATGTAACTCATTAAAAGTAGGCCAAACAAGTAAAAAAGAAATAGACAAATAAATGAAGCAATCTCTTAAACAGGTCTCTCTAATTAACAAATCGATTTACAGTTTAATATCACAAAGTATACAAACTATTGGATTAAAAAAAAATAAAAATCCTATGGTTTACCCACTGAGCTATCAGATCTGTCTCATGCCACCAGTCAATAAGCCTAATAAACCAGCATGGCTTCTTTTCCATACTTCAACACTATGTAACTCATATTAAAAGTAGGCCAAACAAGTAAAAAAAAAAAAGACAAATAAATGAAGCAATCTTTTAAACAGGTCTCTCTAACTAACAAATCGATTTACAGTTTAATATCACAAAGTAGACAAACTATTATATTTTTAAAAAACAATTTGTAACCTGCCAATGATGGGGCTTGAACCCACAAACTTGTGAGGACCTGCTGACCAGTAACCTATGCTTTACCCACTGAGCTATCAGATCTATCTTGTGTCTTGGCTTCTTTTCCATACTTCAGCACTATGTAACTCATTAAAAGTAGGCCAAACAAGTTAAAAAAAAAAAGACATATAAATGAAGCAATCTTTTAAACAGGTCTCTCTGATTAACAAATAGATTTACAGTTTAATATCACAAAGTAGACAAACTGTTATATTTTTTAAAAACAAATCCTAACATGCTAATGCTGGGGATTGAACCCACAACCGTGTGGGGACCTGCTGACCAGTAACTTATGCTTTACCCACTGAGCTATCAGATCTGGCTTGTGCAAGCAGTCAATAAGCCTAATGAACGAGCATGGCTTCTTTTCTATACTTCAAAACTATGTAACTCATATTAAAAGTAGGCCAAACAAATAAAAAAGAAATAGACAAATAAATGAAGCAATCTCTTAAACAGGTCTCTCTAATTAACAAATCGATTTACAGTTTAATATCACAAAGTATACAAACTATTGGATTAAAAAAAAAAATACTACCATGCCAAGGCTTGAACCCACAACCTTGTGGGGACCTGCTGACCAGTAACCTATGCTTTACCCACTGAGCTATCAGATCTGTCTTGTGCAAGCAGTCAATAAGCCTAATGAACCAGCATGGCTGCTTTTCCATACTTCAACACTATGTAACTCATTAAAAGTAGGCCAAACAAGTTTAAAAAAATAAATAAATAAATGAATCAATCTTTTAAACAGGTCTCTCTAATTACCAAATCGATTTACAGTTTCAAATCACAAAGTAGACAAACTATTATATTTAAAAAAAAAAAAAAAAAAAATCCTATGCTTTACCCACTGAGCTATCAGATCTGTCTTGTGCAAGCAGTCAATAAGCCTAATGAACCAGCATGGCTTCTTTTCTATACTTCAACACTATGTAACTCATATTAAAAGTAGGCCAAACAAGTAAAAAAAGAAATAGACAAATAAATGAAGCAATCTTTTAAACAGGTCTCTTTAATTAACAAATCGATTTACAGTTTAATATCACAAAGTAGACAAACTATTATATTTCAAAAAAATCCTATCATGCCAATGGTGGGGCTTGAACCCACAACCTTGAGAAGACCTGCTGACCAGTAACCTATGCTTTACCCACTGAGCTATCAGATCTGTCTTGTACAAGCAGTCAATAAGCCTAATGAACCAGCATGGCTGCTTTTCAATACTTCAACACTATGTAACTCATTAAAAGTAGGCCAAACAAGTTAAAAAAAAAGACAAATAAATGAAGCAATCTTTTAAACAGGTCTCTCTGATTAACAAATCGATTTACAGTTTAATATCACAAAGTAGACAAACTATTATATTTAAAAAAAAAAACATCCTACCATGCCAATAGTGGGGCTTGAACCCACAACCTTGTGGGGACCTGCTGACCAGTAACCTATGCTTTACCCACTGAGCTATCAGATCTGTCTTGTGCAAGCAGTCAATAAGCCTAATGAATCAGCATGGCTTCTTTTCCATACTTCAACACTATGTAACTCATTAAAAGTAGGCCAAACAAGTTTAAAAAAAGACAAATAAATGAAGCAATCTTTTAAACAGGTCTCTCTAATTAACAAATCGATTTACAGTTTAATATCACAAAGTAGACAAACTATTAAATTTAAAAAAAAAAAATCCTATACTTTACCCACTGAGCTATTAGATCTGTCTTGTGCAAGCATTCAATAAGCCTAATGAACCAGCATGGCTTCTTTTCTATACTTCAACACTATGTAACTCATATTAAAAGTAGGCCAAACAAGTTAAAAAAAATAGACAAATAAATAAAGCAATCTTTTAAACAGGTTTATCTAATTAACAAATCGATTTACAGTTTAATATCACAAAGTAGACAAACTATTATATAAAAAAAAAAAAAAAAAAATCCTACCATGCCAATGGTGGGGCTTGAACCCACAACCTTGTGGGGACCTGCTGAACAGTAACATATGCTTTACCCACTGAGCTATCAGATCTGTCTTGTGCAAGCAGTTAATAAGCCTAATGAACCAGCATGGCTGCTTTTCCATACTTCAACACTATGTAACTCATTAAAAGTAGGACAAACAAGTTTAAAAAATATACAAATAAATGAAGCAATCTTTTAAACAGGTCTCTTTAATTAACAAATCGATTTACAGTTTAATATCACAAAGTAGACAAACTATTATATTTCAAAAAAAAAAAAAAATCCTATCATGCCAATGGTGGGGCTTGAACCCACAACCTTGAGAAGACCTGCTGACCAGTAACCTATGTTTTACCCACTGAGCTATCAGATCTGTCTTGTATAAGCAGTCAATAAGCCTAATGAACCAGCATGGCTTCTTTTCCATACTTCAACACTATGTAACTCATTAAAAGTAGGCCAAACAAGTAAAAAAGAAATAGACAAATAAATGAAGCAATCTCTTAAACAGGTCTCTCTAATTAACAAATCGATTTACAGTTTAATATCACAAAGTATACAAACTATTGGATTAAAAAAAAATAAAAATCCTATGGTTTACCCACTGAGCTATCAGATCTGTCTCATGCCACCAGTCAATAAGCCTAATAAACCAGCATGGCTTCTTTTCCATACTTCAACACTATGTAACTCATATTAAAAGTAGGCCAAACAAATAAAAAAGAAATAGACAAATAAATGAAGCAATCTCTTAAACAGGTCTCTCTAATTAACAAATCGATTTACAGTTTAATATCACAAAGTATACAAACTATTGGATTAAAAAAAAAAATACTACCATGCCAATGGTGGGGCTTGAACCCACAACCTTGTGGGGACCTGCTGACCAGTAACCTATGCTTTACCCACTGAGCTATCAGATCTGTCTTGTGCAAGCAGTTAATAAGCCTAATGAACCAGCATGGCTGCTTTTCCATACTTCAATACTATGTAACTCATTAAAAGTAGGCCAAACAAGTTTAAAAAATATACAAATAAATGAAGCAATCTTTTAAACAGGTCTCTCTAATTACCAAATCGATTTACAGTTTCAAATCACAAAGTAGACAAACTATTATATTTAAAAAAAAAAAAAAAAAAAATCCTATGCTTTACCCACTGAGCTATCAGATCTGTCTTGTGCAAGCAATCAATAAGCCTAATGAACCAGCATGGCTTCTTTTCTATACTTCAACACTATGTAACTCATATTAAAAGTAGGCCAAACAAGTAAAAAAAAAAATAGACAAATAAATGAAGCAATCTTTTAAACAGGTCTCTTTAATTAACAAATCGATTTACAGTTTAATATCACAAAGTAGACAAACTATTATATTTCAAAAAAATCCTATCATGCCAATGGTGGGGCTTGAACCCACAACCTTGAGAAGACCTGCTGACCAGTAACCTATGCTTTACCCACTGAGCTATCAGATCTGTCTTGTACAAGCAGTCAATAAGCCTAATGAACCAGCATGGCTGCTTTTCCATACTTCAACACTATGTAACTCATTAAAAGTAGGCCAAACAAGTTAAAAAAAAAGACAAATAAATGAAGCAATCTTTTAAACAGGTCTCTCTGATTAACAAATCGATTTACAGTTTAATATCACAAAGTAGACAAACTATTATATTAAAAAAAAAAAACATCCTACCATGCCAATAGTGGGGCTTGAACCCACAACCTTGTGGGGACCTGCTGACCAGTAACCTATGCTTTACCCACTGAGCTATCAGATCTGTCTTGTGCAAGCAGTCAATAAGCCTAATGAATCAGCATGGCTTCTTTTCCATACTTCAACACTATGTAACTCATTAAAAGTAGGCCAAACAAGTTTAAAAAAAGACAAATAAATGAAGCAATCTTTTAAACAGGTCTCTCTAATTAACAAATCGATTTACAGTTTAATATCACAAAGTAGACAAACTATTAAATTTAAAAAAAAAAAATCCTATACTTTACCCACTGAGCTATTAGATCTGTCTTGTGCAAGCATTCAATAAGCCTAATGAACCAGCATGGCTTCTTTTCTATACTTCAACACTATGTAACTCATATTAAAAGTAGGCCAAACAAGTTAAAAAAAATAGACAAATAAATAAAGCAATCTTTTAAACAGGTTTATCTAATTAACAAATCAATTTACAGTTTAATATCACAAAGTAGACAAACTATTATATAAAAAAAAAAAAAAAAAAAATCCTACCATGCCAATGGTGGGGCTTGAACCCACAACCTTGTGGGGACCTGCTGAACAGTAACATATGCTTTACCCACTGAGCTATCAGATCTGTCTTGTGCAAGCAGTTAATAAGCCTAATGAACCAGCATGGCTGCTTTTCCATACTTCAACACTATGTAACTCATTAAAAGTAGGACAAACAAGTTTAAAAAATATACAAATAAATGAAGCAATCTTTTAAACAGGTCTCTTTAATTAACAAATCGATTTACAGTTTGATATCACAAAGTAGACAAACTATTATATTTCAAAAAAAAAAAAAAATCCTATCATGCCAATGGTGGGGCTTGAACCCACAACCTTGAGAAGACCTGCTGACCAGTAACCTATGTTTTACCCACTGAGCTATCAGATCTGTCTTGTATAAGCAGTCAATAAGCCTAATGAACCAGCATGGCTTCTTTTCCATACTTCAACACTATGTAACTCATTAAAAGTAGGCCAAACAAGTAAAAAAGAAATAGACAAATAAATGAAGCAATCTCTTAAACAGGTCTCTCTAATTAACAAATCGATTTACAGTTTAATATCACAAAGTATACAAACTATTGGATTAAAAAAAAATAAAAATCCTATGGTTTACCCACTGAGCTATCAGATCTGTCTCATGCCACCAGTCAATAAGCCTAATAAACCAGCATGGCTTCTTTTCCATACTTCAACACTATGTAACTCATATTAAAAGTAGGCCAAACAAATAAAAAAGAAATAGACAAATAAATGAAGCAATCTCTTAAACAGGTCTCTCTAATTAACAAATCGATTTACAGTTTAATATCACAAAGTATACAAACTATTGGATTAAAAAAAAAAATACTACCATGCCAATGGTGGGGCTTGAACCCACAACCTTGTGGGGACCTGCTGACCAGTAACCTATGCTTTACCCACTGAGCTATCAGATCTGTCTTGTGCAAGCAGTCAATAAGCCTAATGAACCAGCATGGCTGCTTTTCCATACTTCAACACTATGTAACTCATTAAAAGTAGGCCAAACAAGTTTAAAAAAATAAATAAATAAATGAATCAATCTTTTAAACAGGTCTCTCTAATTACCAAATCGATTTACAGTTTCAAATCACAAAGTAGACAAACTATTATATTTAAAAAAAAAAAAAAAAAAAATCCTATGCTTTACCCACTGAGCTATCAGATCTGTCTTGTGCAAGCAGTCAATAAGCCTAATGAACCAGCATGGCTTCTTTTCTATACTTCAACACTATGTAACTCATATTAAAAGTAGGCCAAACAAGTAAAAAAAGAAATAGACAAATAAATGAAGCAATCTTTTAAACAGGTCTCTTTAATTAACAAATCGATTTACAGTTTAATATCACAAAGTAGACAAACTATTATATTTAAAAAAAAAAAAAAAAATCCTACCATGCCAATGGTGGGGCTTGAACCCACAACCTTGAGAAGACCTGCTGACGAGTAACCTATGCTTTAACCACTGAGCTATCAGATCTGCCTTGTACAAGCAGTCAATAAGCCTAATGAACCAGCATGGCTTCTTTTCCATACTTCAACACTATGTAACTCATTAAAAGTAGGCCGAACAAGTTTAAAAAAAGACAAATAAATGAAGCAATCTTTTAAACAGGTCTCTCTAATTAACAAATCGATTTACAGTTTAATATCACAAAGTAGACAAACTATTAAATTAAAAAAAAAAAAATCCTATACTTTACCCACTGAGCTATTAGATCTGTCTTGTGCAAGCATTCAATAAGCCTAATGAACCAGCATGGCTTCTTTTCTATACTTCAACACTATGTAACTCATATTAAAAGTAGGCCAAACAAGTTAAAAAAATAGACAAATAAATAAAGCAATCTTTTAAACAGGTTTATCTAATTAACAAATCGATTTACAGTTTAATATCACAAAGTAGACAAACTATTATATATATAAAAAAAAAAAAAAAATCATACCATGCCAATGGTGGGGCTTGAACCCACAACCTTGTGGGGACCTGCTGAACAGTAACCTATGCTTTACCCACTGAGCTATCAGATCTGTCCTGTGCAAGCAGTCAATAAGCCTAATGAACCAGCATGGCTTCTTTTCTATACTTCAACACTATGTAATTCATTAAAAGTAAGCCAAACAAGTTAAAAAAATAGACAAATAAATGAAGCAATCTTTTAAACAGGTAACCTATGCTTTACCCACTGAGCTATCAGATCTGTCTTGTGTCTTGGCTTCTTTTCCATACTTCAACACTATGTAACTCATTAAAAGTAGGCCAAACAAGTAAAAAAAAAAGACAAATAAATGAAGCAATCTTTTAAACAGGTCTCTCTGATTAACAAATCGATTTACAGTTTAATATCACAAAGTAGACAAACTATTATATTTTTAAAAAACAAATCCTACCATGCTAAGACTGGGGACTGAACCCACAACCTTGTGGGGACCTGCTGACCAGTAACTTATGCTTTACCCACTGAGCTATCAGATCTGTCTTGTGCAAGCAGTCAATAAGCCTAATGAACCAGCATGGCTTCTTTTCTATACTTCAACACTATGTAACTCATATTAAAAGTAGGCCAAACAAGTAAAAAAGAAATAGACAAATAAATGAAGCAATCTTTTAAACAGGTCTCTCTAATTAACAAATCGATTTACAGTTTAATATCACAAAGTATACAAACTATTGGATTAAAAAAAAAAAATACTACCATGCCAATGGTGGGGCTTGAACCCACAACCTTGTGGGGACCTGCTGACCAGTAAACTATGCTTTACCCACTGAGCTATCAGATCTGTCTTGTGCAAGCAGTTAATAAGCCTAATGAACCAGCATGGCTGCTTTTCCATACTTCAACACTATGTAACTCATTAAAAGTAGGCCAAACAAGTTTAAAAAATATACAAATAAATGAAGCAATCTTTTAAACAGGTCTCTCTAATTACCAAATCGATTTACAGTTTCAAATCACAAAGTAGACAAACTATTATATTTAAAAAAAAAAAAAAAAATCCTATGCTTTACCCACTGAGCTATCAGATCTGTCTTGTGCAAGCAGTCAATAAGCCTAATGAACCAGCATGGCTTATTTTCTATACTTCAACACTATGTAACTCATATTAAAAGTAGGCCAAACAAGTAAAAAAAAAAATAGACAAATAAATGAAGCAATCTTTTAAACAGGTCTCTTTAATTAACAAATCGATTTACAGTTTAATATCACAAAGTAGACAAACTATTATATTTCAAAAAAATCCTATCATGCCAATGGTGGGGCTTGAACCCACAACCTTGAGAAGACCTGCTGACCAGTAACCTATGCTTTACCCACTGAGCTATCAGATCTGTCTTGTACAAGCAGTCAATAAGCCTAATGAACCAGCATGGCTGCTTTTCCATACTTCAACACTATGTAACTCATATTAAAAGTAGGCCAAACAAGTAAAAAAAAAAGACAAAAAAATGAAGCAATCTTTTAAACAAGTCTCTCTAATTAACAAATCGATTTACAGTTTAATATCACAAAGTAGACAAACTATTATATTTTTAAAAAACAAATCCTACCATGCCAATGCTGGGGTTTGAACCCACAACCTTGGGGGGACCTGCTGACCAGTAACCTATGCTTTACCCACTGAGCTATCAGATCTGCCTTGTGCAAGCAGTCAATAAGCCTAATGAACCAGCATGGCTTCTTTTCCATCCTTCAACACTATGTAACTCATTAAAAGTAGGCCAAACAAGTTAAAAAAAAAGACAAATAAATGAAGCAATCTCTTAAACAGGTCTCTCTGATTAACAAATCGATTTACAGTTTAATATCACAAAGTAGACAAACTATTATATTTTTAAAAAACAATTTGTAACCTGCCAATGATGGGGCTTGAACCCACAAACTTGTGGGGACCTGCTGACCAGTAACCTATGCTTTACCCACTGAGCTATCAGATCTATCTTGTGTCTTGGCTTCTTTTCCATACTTCAGCACTATGTAACTCATTAAAAGTAGGCCAAACAAGTTAAAAAAAAAAGACATATAAATGAAGCAATCTTTTAAACAGGTCTCTCTGATTAACAAATCGATTTACAGTTTAATATCACAAAGTAGACAAACTATTATATAAAAAAAAATAAAAAATCCTATGTTTTACCAACTGAGCTATCAGATCTGTCTTGTGCAAGCAGTCAATAAGCCTAATGAACCAGCATGGCTTCTTTTCTATACTTCAACACTATGTAACTCATTAAAAGTAGGCCAAACAAGTAAAAAAAAAAATAGACAAATAAACGAAGCAATCTTTTAATCAGGTCTCTCTAATTAACAAATAGATTTACAGTTTAATATCACAAAGTAGACAAACTGTTATATTTTTTAAAAACAAATCCTAACATGCTAATGCTGGGGATTGAACCCACAACCGTGTGGGGACCTGCTGACCAGTAACTAATGCTTTACCCACTGAGCTATCAGATCTGGCTTGTGCAAGCAGTCAATAAGCCTAATGAACGAGCATGGCTTCTTTTCTATACTTCAAAACTATGTAACTCATATTAAAAGTAGGCCAAACAAATAAAAAAGAAATAGACAAATAAATGAAGCAATCTCTTAAACAGGTCTCTCTAATTAACAAATCGATTTACAGTTTAATATCACAAAGTATACAAACTATTGGATTAAAAAAAAAAATACTACCATGCCAATGGTGGGGCTTGAACCCACAACCTTGTGGGGACCTGCTGACCAGTAACCTATGCTTTACCCACTGAGCTATCAGATCTGTCTTGTGCAAGCAGTCAATAAGCCTAATGAACCAGCATGGCTGCTTTTCCATACTTCAACACTATGTAACTCATTAAAAGTAGGCCAAACAAGTTTAAAAAAATAAATAAATAAATGAATCAATCTTTTAAACAGGTCTCTCTAATTACCAAATCGATTTACAGTTTCAAATCACAAAGTAGACAAACTATTATATTTAAAAAAAAAAAAAAAAAAAATCCTATGCTTTACCCACTGAGCTATCAGATCTGTCTTGTGCAAGCAGTCAATAAGCCTAATGAACCAGCATGGCTTCTTTTCTATACTTCAACACTATGTAACTCATATTAAAAGTAGGCCAAACAAGTAAAAAAGAAATAGACAAATAAATGAAGCAATCTTTTAAACAGGTCTCTCTAATTACCAAATCGATTTACAGTTTCAAATCACAAAGTATACAAACTATTAGATAAAAAAAAAAAAAATACTACCATGCCAATGGTGGGGCTTGAACCCACAACCTTGTGGGGACCTGCTGACCAGTAACCTATACTTTACCCACTGAGCTATCAGATCTGTCTTGTGCAAGCAGTTAATAAGCCTAATGAACCAGCATGGCTGCTTTTCCATACTTCAATACTATGTAACTAATTAAAAGTAGGCCAAACAAGTTTAAAAAATATACAAATAAATGAAGCAATCTTTTAAACAGGTCTCTCTAATTACCAAATCGATTTACAGTTTCAAATCACAAAGTAGACAAACTATTATATTTAAAAAAAAAAAAAAGAATCCTATGCTTTACCCACTGAGCTATCAGATCTGTCTTGTGCAAGCAGTCAATAAGCCTAATGAACCAGCATGGCTTCTTTTCTATACTTCAACACTATGTAACTCATATTAAAAGTAGGCCAAACAAGTAAAAAAAAAAATAGACAAATAAATGAAGCAATCTTTTAAACAGGTCTCTTTAATTAACAAATCGATTTACAGTTTAATATCACAAAGTAGACAAACTATTATATTTCAAAAAAATCCTATCATGCCAATGGTGGGGCTTGAACCCACAACCTTGAGAAGACCTGCTGACCAGTAACCTATGCTTTACCCACTGAGCTATCAGATCTGTCTTGTACAAGCAGTCAATAAGCCTAATGAACCAGCATGGCTGCTTTTCCATACTTCAACACTATGTAACTCATTAAAAGTAGGCCAAACAAGTTAAAAAAAAAGACAAATAAATGAAGCAATCTTTTAAACAGGTCTCTCTGATTAACAAATCGATTTACAGTTTAATATCACAAAGTAGACAAACTATTATATTTAAAAAAAAAAACATCCTACCATGCCAATAGTGGGGCTTGAACCCACAACCTTGTGGGGACCTGCTGACCAGTAACCTATGCTTTACCCACTGTGCTATCAGATCTGTCTTGTGCAAGCAGTCAATAAGCCTAATGAATCAGCATGGCTTCGTTTCTATACTTCAACACTATGTAACTCATTAAAAGTAGGCCAAACAAGTTTAAAAAAAGACAAATAAATGAAGCAATCTTTTAAACAGGTCTCTCTAATTAACAAATCGATTTACAGTTTAATATCACAAAGTAGACGAACTATTATATTTTTAAAAAATAAATCCTACCATGCTAATGCTGGGGATTGAACCCACAACCTTGTGGGGACCTGCTGACCAGTAACTTATGCTTTACCCACTGAGCTATCAGATCTGGTTTGTGCAAGCAGTCAATAAGCCTAATGAACCAGCATGGCTTCTTTTCTATACTTCAACACTATGTAACTCATATTAAAAGTAGGCCAAACAAGTAAAAAAGAAATAGACAAATAAATGAAGCAATCTTTTAAACAGGTCTCTCTAATTACCAAATCGATTTACAGTTTCAAATCACAAAGTATACAAACTATTAGATAAAAAAAAAAATACTACCATGCCAATGGTGGGGCTTGAACCCACAACCTTGTGGGGACCTGCTGACCAGTAACCTATACTTTACCCACTGAGCTATCAGATCTGTCTTGTGCAAGCAGTTAATAAGCCTAATGAACCAGCATGGCTGCTTTTCCATACTTCAATACTATGTAGCTAATTAAAAGTAGGCCAAACAAGTTTAAAAAATATACAAATAAATGAAGCAATCTTTTAAACAGGTCTCTCTAATTACCAAATCGATTTACAGTTTCAAATCACAAAGTAGACAAACTATTATATTTAAAAAAAAAAAAAAGAATCCTATGCTTTACCCACTGAGCTATCAGATCTGTCTTGTGCAAGCAGTCAATAAGCCTAATGAACCAGCATGGCTTCTTTTCTATACTTCAACACTATGTAACTCATATTAAAAGTAGGCCAAACAAGTAAAAAAAAAAATAGACAAATAAATGAAGCAATCTTTTAAACAGGTCTCTTTAATTAACAAATCGATTTACAGTTTAATATCACAAAGTAGACAAACTATTATATTTCAAAAAAATCCTATCATGCCAATGGTGGGGCTTGAACCCACAACCTTGAGAAGACCTGCTGACCAGTAACCTATGCTTTACCCACTGAGCTATCAGATCTGTCTTGTACAAGCAGTCAATAAGCCTAATGAACCAGCATGGCTGCTTTTCCATACTTCAACACTATGTAACTCATTAAAAGTAGGCCAAACAAGTTAAAAAAAAAGACAAATAAATGAAGCAATCTTTTAAACAGGTCTCTCTGATTAACAAATCGATTTACAGTTTAATATCACAAAGTAGACAAACTATTATATTTAAAAAAAAAAACATCCTACCATGCCAATAGTGGGGCTTGAACCCACAACCTTGTGGGGACCTGCTGACCAGTAACCTATGCTTTACCCACTGAGCTATCAGATCTGTCTTGTGCAAGCAGTCAATAAGCCTAATGAATCAGCATGGCTTCTTTTCCATACTTCAACACTATGTAACTCATTAAAAGTAGGCCGATCAAGTTTAAAAAAAGACAAATAAATGAAGCAATCTTTTAAACAGGTCTCTCTAATTAACAAATCGATTTACAGTTTAATATCACAAAGTAGACAAACTATTAAATTAAAAAAAAAAAAATCCTATACTTTACCCACTGAGCTATTAGATCTGTCTTGTGCAAGCATTCAATAAGCCTAATGAACCAGCATGGCTTCTTTTCTATACTTCAACACTATGTAACTCATATTAAAAGTAGGCCAAACAAGTTAAAAAAATAGACAAATAAATAAAGCAATCTTTTAAACAGGTTTATCTAATTAACAAATCGATTTACAGTTTAATATCACAAAGTAGACAAACTATTATATATAAAAAAAAAAAAAAAATCATACCATGCCAATGGTGGGGCTTGAACCCACAACCTTGTGGGGACCTGCTGAACAGTAACCTATGCTTTACCCACTGAGCTATCAGATCTGTCCTGTGCAAGCAGTCAATAAGCCTAATGAACCAGCATGGCTTCTTTTCTATACTTAAACACTATGTAATTCATTAAAAGTAAGCCAAACAAGTTAAAAAAATAGACAAATAAATGAAGCAATCTTTTAAACAGGTAACCTATGCTTTACCCACTGAGCTATCAGATCTGTCTTGTGTCTTGGCTTCTTTTCCATACTTCAGCACTATGTAACTCATTAAAAGTAGGCCAAACAAGTAAAAAAAAAAATAGACAAATAAATGAAGCAATCTTTTAAACAGGTCTCTTTAATTAACAAATCGATTTACAGTTTAATATCACAAAGTAGACAAACTATTATATTTCAAAAAAATCCTATCATGCCAATGGTGGGGCTTGAACCCACAACCTTGAGAAGACCTGCTGACCAGTAACCTATGCTTTACCCACTGAGCTATCAGATCTGTCTTGTACAAGCAGTCAATAAGCCTAATGAACCAGCATGGCTGCTTTTCCATACTTCAACACTATGTAACTCATTAAAAGTAGGCCAAACAAGTTAAAAAAAAAGACAAATAAATGAAGCAATCTTTTAAACAGGTCTCTCTGATTAACAAATCGATTTACAGTTTAATATCACAAAGTAGACAAACTATTATATTTAAAAAAAAAAACATCCTACCATGCCAATAGTGGGGCTTGAACCCACAACCTTGTGGGGACCTGCTGACCAGTAACCTATGCTTTACCCACTGAGCTATCAGATCTGTCTTGTGCAAGCAGTCAATAAGCCTAATGAATCAGCATGGCTTCTTTTCCATACTTCAACACTATGTAACTCATTAAAAGTAGGCCGAACAAGTTTAAAAAAAGACAAATAAATGAAGCAATCTTTTAAACAGGTCTCTCTAATTAACAAATCGATTTACAGTTTAATATCACAAAGTAGACAAACTATTAAATTAAAAAAAAAAAAATCCTATACTTTACCCACTGAGCTATTAGATCTGTCTTGTGCAAGCATTCAATAAGCCTAATGAACCAGCATGGCTTCTTTTCTATACTTCAACACTATGTAACTCATATTAAAAGTAGGCCAAACAAGTTAAAAAAATAGACAAATAAATAAAGCAATCTTTTAAACAGGTTTATCTAATTAACAAATCGATTTACAGTTTAATATCACAAAGTAGACAAACTATTATATATAAAAAAAAAAAAAAAAAATCATACCATGCCAATGGTGGGGCTTGAACCCACAACCTTGTGGGGACCTGCTGAACAGTAACCTATGCTTTACCCACTGAGCTATCAGATCTGTCCTGTGCAAGCAGTCAATAAGCCTAATGAACCAGCATGGCTTCTTTTCTATACTTAAACACTATGTAATTCATTAAAAGTAAGCCAAACAAGTTAAAAAAATAGACAAATAAATGAAGCAATCTTTTAAACAGGTAACCTATGCTTTACCCACTGAGCTATCAGATCTGTCTTGTACAAGCAGTCAATAAGCCTAATGAACCAGCATGGCTGCTTTTCCATACTTCAACACTATGTAACTCATTAAAAGTAGGCCAAACAAGTTAAAAAAAAAGACAAATAAATGAAGCAATCTTTTAAACAGGTCTCTCTGATTAACAAATCGATTTACAGTTTAATATCACAAAGTAGACAAACTATTATATTTAAAAAAAAAAACATCCTACCATGCCAATAGTGGGGCTTGAACCCACAACCTTGTGGGGACCTGCTGACCAGTAACCTATGCTTTACCCACTGTGCTATCAGATCTGTCTTGTGCAAGCAGTCAATAAGCCTAATGAATCAGCATGGCTTCGTTTCTATACTTCAACACTATGTAACTCATTAAAAGTAGGCCAAACAAGTTTAAAAAAAGACAAATAAATGAAGCAATCTTTTAAACAGGTCTCTCTAATTAACAAATCGATTTACAGTTTAATATCACAAAGTAGACGAACTATTATATTTTTAAAAAACAAATCCTACCATGCTAATGCTGGGGATTGAACCCACAACCTTGTGGGGACCTGCTGACCAGTAACTTATGCTTTACCCACTGAGCTATCAGATCTGGTTTGTGCAAGCAGTCAATAAGCCTAATGAACCAGCATGGCTTCTTTTCTATACTTCAACACTATGTAACTCATATTAAAAGTAGGCCAAACAAGTAAAAAAGAAATAGACAAATAAATGAAGCAATCTTTTAAACAGGTCTCTCTAATTACCAAATCGATTTACAGTTTCAAATCACAAAGTATACAAACTATTAGATAAAAAAAAAAATACTACCATGCCAATGGTGGGGCTTGAACCCACAACCTTGTGGGGACCTGCTGACCAGTAACCTATACTTTACCCACTGAGCTATCAGATCTGTCTTGTGCAAGCAGTTAATAAGCCTAATGAACCAGCATGGCTGCTTTTCCATACTTCAATACTATGTAGCTAATTAAAAGTAGGCCAAACAAGTTTAAAAAATATACAAATAAATGAAGCAATCTTTTAAACAGGTCTCTCTAATTACCAAATCGATTTACAGTTTCAAATCACAAAGTAGACAAACTATTATATTTAAAAAAAAAAAAAAGAATCCTATGCTTTACCCACTGAGCTATCAGATCTGTCTTGTGCAAGCAGTCAATAAGCCTAATGAACCAGCATGGCTTCTTTTCTATACTTCAACACTATGTAACTCATATTAAAAGTAGGCCAAACAAGTAAAAAAAAAAATAGACAAATAAATGAAGCAATCTTTTAAACAGGTCTCTTTAATTAACAAATCGATTTACAGTTTAATATCACAAAGTAGACAAACTATTATATTTCAAAAAAATCCTATCATGCCAATGGTGGGGCTTGAACCCACAACCTTGAGAAGACCTGCTGACCAGTAACCTATGCTTTACCCACTGAGCTATCAGATCTGTCTTGTACAAGCAGTCAATAAGCCTAATGAACCAGCATGGCTGCTTTTCCATACTTCAACACTATGTAACTCATTAAAAGTAGGCCAAACAAGTTAAAAAAAAAGACAAATAAATGAAGCAATCTTTTAAACAGGTCTCTCTGATTAACAAATCGATTTACAGTTTAATATCACAAAGTAGACAAACTATTATATTTAAAAAAAAAAACATCCTACCATGCCAATAGTGGGGCTTGAACCCACAACCTTGTGGGGACCTGCTGACCAGTAACCTATGCTTTACCCACTGAGCTATCAGATCTGTCTTGTGCAAGCAGTCAATAAGCCTAATGAATCAGCATGGCTTCTTTTCCATACTTCAACACTATGTAACTCATTAAAAGTAGGCCGAACAAGTTTAAAAAAAGACAAATAAATGAAGCAATCTTTTAAACAGGTCTCTCTAATTAACAAATCGATTTACAGTTTAATATCACAAAGTAGACAAACTATTAAATTAAAAAAAAAAAAATCCTATACTTTACCCACTGAGCTATTAGATCTGTCTTGTGCAAGCATTCAATAAGCCTAATGAACCAGCATGGCTTCTTTTCTATACTTCAACACTATGTAACTCATATTAAAAGTAGGCCAAACAAGTTAAAAAAATAGACAAATAAATAAAGCAATCTTTTAAACAGGTTTATCTAATTAACAAATCGATTTACAGTTTAATATCACAAAGTAGACAAACTATTATATATAAAAAAAAAAAAAAAAAATCATACCATGCCAATGGTGGGGCTTGAACCCACAACCTTGTGGGGACCTGCTGAACAGTAACCTATGCTTTACCCACTGAGCTATCAGATCTGTCCTGTGCAAGCAGTCAATAAGCCTAATGAACCAGCATGGCTTCTTTTCTATACTTAAACACTATGTAATTCATTAAAAGTAAGCCAAACAAGTTAAAAAAATAGACAAATAAATGAAGCAATCTTTTAAACAGGTAACCTATGCTTTACCCACTGAGCTATCAGATCTGTCTTGTGTCTTGGCTTCTTTTCCATACTTCAGCACTATGTAACTCATTAAAAGTAGGCCAAACAAGTAAAAAAAAAAGACAAATAAATGAAGCAATCTTTTAAACAGGTCTCTCTGATTAACAAATCGATTTACAGTTTAATATCACAAAGTAGACAAACTATTATATTTTTAAAAAACAAATCCTACCATGCTAAGACTGGGGACTGAACCCACAACCTTGTGGGGACCTGCTGACCAGTAACTTATGCTTTACCCACTGAGCTATCAGATCTGTCTTGTGCAAGCAGTCAATAAGCCTAATGAACCAGCATGGCTTCTTTTCTATACTTCAACACTATGTAACTCATATTAAAAGTAGGCCAAACAAGTAAAAAAGAAATAGACAAATAAATGAAGCAATCTTTTAAACAGGTCTCTCTAATTAACAAATCGATTTACAGTTTAATATCACAAAGTATACAAACTATTGGATTAAAAAAAAAAAAATACTACCATGCCAATGGTGGGGCTTGAACCCACAACCTTGTGGGGACCTGCTGACCAGTAAACTATGCTTTACCCACTGAGCTATCAGATCTGTCTTGTGCAAGCAGTTAATAAGCCTAATGAACCAGCATGGCTGCTTTTCCATACTTCAACACTATGTAACTCATTAAAAGTAGGCCAAACAAGTTTAAAAAATATACAAATAAATGAAGCAATCTTTTAAACAGGTCTCTCTAATTACCAAATCGATTTACAGTTTCAAATCACAAAGTAGACAAACTATTATATAAAAAAAAAAAAAAAAAAATCCTATGCTTTACCCACTGAGCTATCAGATCTGTCTTGTGCAAGCAGTCAATAAGCCTAATGAACCAGCATGGCTTCTTTTCTATACTTCAACACTATGTAACTCATATTAAAAGTAGGCCAAACAAGTAAAAAAAAAAATAGACAAATAAATGAAGCAATCTTTTAAACAGGTCTCTTTAATTAACAAATCGATTTACAGTTTAATATCACAAAGTAGACAAACTATTATATTTCAAAAAAATCCTATCATGCCAATGGTGGGGCTTGAACCCACAACCTTGAGAAGACCTGCTGACCAGTAACCTATGCTTTACCCACTGAGCTATCAGATCTGTCTTGTACAAGCAGTCAATAAGCCTAATGAACCAGCATGGCTGCTTTTCCATACTTCAACACTATGTAACTCATATTAAAAGTAGGCCAAACAAGTAAAAAAAAAAAGACAAAAAAATGAAGCAATCTTTTAAACAAGTCTCTCTAATTAACAAATCGATTTACAGTTTAATATCACAAAGTAGACAAACTATTATATTTTTAAAAAACAAATCCTACCATGCCAATGCTGGGGTTTGAACCCACAACCTTGGGGGGACCTGCTGACCAGTAACCTATGCTTTACCCACTGAGCTATCAGATCTGCCTTGTGCAAGCAGTCAATAAGCCTAATGAACCAGCATGGCTTCTTTTCCATACTTCAACACTATGTAACTCATTAAAAGTAGGCCAAACAAGTTAAAAAAAAAGACAAATAAATGAAGCAATCTCCTAAACAGGTCTCTCTGATTAACAAATCGATTTACAGTTTAATATCACAAAGTAGACAAACTATTATATTTTTAAAAAACAATTTGTAACCTGCCAATGATGGGGCTTGAACCCACAAACTTGTGGGGACCTGCTGACCAGTAACCTATGCTTTACCCACTGAGCTATCAGATCTATCTTGTGTCTTGGCTTCTTTTCCATACTTCAGCACTATGTAACTCATTAAAAGTAGGCCAAACAAGTTAAAAAAAAAAAAACATATAAATGAAGCAATCTTTTAAACAGGTCTCTCTGATTAACAAATCGATTTACAGTTTAATATCACAAAGTAGACAAACTATTATATTAAAAAAAATAAAAAATCCTATGTTTTACCAACTGAGCTATCAGATCTGTCTTGTGCAAGCAGTCAATAAGCCTAATGAACCAGCATGGCTTCTTTTCTATACTTCAACACTATGTAACTCATTAAAAGTAGGCCAAACAAGTAAAAAAAAAAATAGACAAATAAACGAAGCAATCTTTTAATCAGGTCTCTCTAATTAACAAATAGATTTACAGTTTAATATCACAAAGTAGACAAACTGTTATATTTTTTAAAAACAAATCCTAACATGCTAATGCTGGGAATTGAACCCACAACCGTGTGGGGACCTGCTGACCAGTAACTAATGCTTTACCCACTGAGCTATCAGATCTGGCTTGTGCAAGCAGTCAATAAGCCTAATGAACGAGCATGGCTTCTTTTCTATACTTCAAAACTATGTAACTCATATTAAAAGTAGGCCAAACAAATAAAAAAGAAATAGACAAATAAATGAAGCAATCTCTTAAACAGGTCTCTCTAATTAACAAATCGATTTACAGTTTAATATCACAAAGTATACAAACTATTGGATTAAAAAAAAAAATACTACCATGCCAATGGTGGGGCTTGAACCCACAACCTTGTGGGGACCTGCTGACCAGTAACCTATGCTTTACCCACTGAGCTATCAGATCTGTCTTGTGTAAGCAGTCAATAAGCCTAATGAACCAGCATGGCTGCTTTTCCATACTTCAACACTATGTAACTCATTAAAAGTAGGCCAAACAAGTTTAAAAAAATAAATAAATAAATGAATCAATCTTTTAAACAGGTCTCTCTAATTACCAAATCGATTTACAGTTTCAAATCACAAAGTAGACAAACTATTATATTTAAAAAAAAAAAAAAAAAAAATCCTATGCTTTACCCACTGAGCTATCAGATCTGTCTTGTGCAAGCAGTCAATAAGCCTAATGAACCAGCATGGCTTCTTTTCTATACTTCAACACTATGTAACTCATATTAAAAGTAGGCCAAACAAGTAAAAAAAGAAATAGACAAATAAATGAAGCAATCTTTTAAACAGGTCTCTTTAATTAACAAATCGATTTACAGTTTAATATCACAAAGTAGACAAACTATTATATTAAAAAAAAAAAAAAAAAATCCTACCATGCCAATGGTGGGGCTTGAACCCACAACCTTGAGAAGACCTGCTGACGAGTAACCTATGCTTTAACCACTGAGCTATCAGATCTGCCTTGTACAAGCAGTCAATAAGCCTAATGAACCAGCATGGCTTCTTTTCCATACTTCAACACTATGTAACTCATTAAAAGTAGGCCGAACAAGTTTAAAAAAAGACAAATAAATGAAGCAATCTTTTAAACAGGTCTCTCTAATTAACAAATCGATTTACAGTTTAATATCACAAAGTAGACAAACTATTAAATTAAAAAAAAAAAAATCCTATACTTTACCCACTGAGCTATTAGATCTGTCTTGTGCAAGCATTCAATAAGCCTAATGAACCAGCATGGCTTCTTTTCTATACTTCAACACTATGTAACTCATATTAAAAGTAGGCCAAACAAGTTAAAAAAATAGACAAATAAATAAAGCAATCTTTTAAACAGGTTTATCTAATTAACAAATCGATTTACAGTTTAATATCACAAAGTAGACAAACTATTATATATAAAAAAAAAAAAAAAATCATACCATGCCAATGGTGGGGCTTGAACCCACAACCTTGTGGGGACCTGCTGAACAGTAACCTATGCTTTACCCACTGAGCTATCAGATCTGTCCTGTGCAAGCAGTCAATAAGCCTAATGAACCAGCATGGCTTCTTTTCTATACTTCAACACTATGTAATTCATTAAAAGTAAGCCAAACAAGTTAAAAAAATAGACAAATAAATGAAGCAATCTTTTAAACAGGTAACCTATGCTTTACCCACTGAGCTATCAGATCTGTCTTGTATCTTGGCTTCTTTTCCATACTTCAGCACTATGTAACTCATTAAAAGTAGGCCAAACAAGTAAAAAAAAAAGACAAATAAATGAAGCAATCTTTTAAACAGGTCTCTCTGATTAACAAATCGATTTACAGTTTAATATCACAAAGTAGACAAACTATTATATTTTTAAAAAACAAATCCTACCATGCTAAGACTGGGGACTGAACCCACAACCTTGTGGGGACCTGCTGACCAGTAACTTATGCTTTACCCACTGAGCTATCAGATCTGTCTTGTGCAAGCAGTCAATAAGCCTAATGAACCAGCATGGCTTCTTTTCTATACTTCAACACTATGTAACTCATATTAAAAGTAGGCCAAACAAGTAAAAAAGAAATAGACAAATAAATGAAGCAATCTTTTAAACAGGTCTCTCTAATTAACAAATCGATTTACAGTTTAATATCACAAAGTATACAAACTATTAGATTAAAAAAAAAAAAATACTACCATGCCAATGGTGGGGCTTGAACCCACAACCTTGTGGGGACCTGCTGACCAGTAAACTATGCTTTACCCACTGAGCTATCAGATCTGTCTTGTGCAAGCAGTTAATAAGCCTAATGAACCAGCATGGCTGCTTTTCCATACTTCAACACTATGTAACTCATTAAAAGTAGGCCAAACAAGTTTAAAAAATATACAAATAAATGAAGCAATCTTTTAAACAGGTCTCTCTAATTACCAAATCGATTTACAGTTTCAAATCACAAAGTAGACAAACTATTATATTTAAAAAAAAAAAAAAAAATCCTATGCTTTACCCACTGAGCTATCAGATCTGTCTTGTGCAAGCAGTCAATAAGCCTAATGAACCAGCATGGCTTATTTTCTATACTTCAACACTATGTAACTCATATTAAAAGTAGGCCAAACAAGTAAAAAAAAAAATAGACAAATAAATGAAGCAATCTTTTAAACAGGTCTCTTTAATTAACAAATCGATTTACAGTTTAATATCACAAAGTAGACAAACTATTATATTTCAAAAAAATCCTATCATGCCAATGGTGGGGCTTGAACCCACAACCTTGAGAAGACCTGCTGACCAGTAACCTATGCTTTACCCACTGAGCTATCAGATCTGTCTTGTACAAGCAGTCAATAAGCCTAATGAACCAGCATGGCTGCTTTTCCATACTTCAACACTATGTAACTCATATTAAAAGTAGGCCAAACAAGTAAAAAAAAAAGACAAAAAAATGAAGCAATCTTTTAAACAAGTCTCTCTAATTAACAAATCGATTTACAGTTTAATATCACAAAGTAGACAAACTATTATATTTTTAAAAAACAAATCCTACCATGCCAATGCTGGGGTTTGAACCCACAACCTTGGGGGGACCTGCTGACCAGTAACCTATGCTTTACCCACTGAGCTATCAGATCTGCCTTGTGCAAGCAGTCAATAAGCCTAATGAACCAGCATGGCTTCTTTTCCATACTTCAACACTATGTAACTCATTAAAAGTAGGCCAAACAAGTTAAAAAAAAAGACAAATAAATGAAGCAATCTCTTAAACAGGTCTCTCTGATTAACAAATCGATTTACAGTTTAATATCACAAAGTAGACAAACTATTATATTTAAAAAAAAAATAAAATCCTATGGTTTACCCACTGAGCTATCAGATCTGTCTTGTGCAAGCAGTCAATAGCCTAATGAACCAGCATGGCTTCGTTTCTATACTTCAACACTATGTAACTTATATTAAAAGTAGGCCAAACAAGTTTAAAAAAAGACAAATAAATGAAGCAATCTTTTAAACAGGTCTCTCTAATTAACAAATCGATTTACAGTTTAATATCACAAAGTAGACGAACTATTATATTTTTAAAAAACAAATCCTACCATGCCAATGCTGGGGATTGAACCCACAACCTTGTGGGGACCTGCTGACCAGTAACTTATGCTTTACCCACTGAGCTATCAGATCTGGTTAGTGCAAGCAGTCAATAAGCCTAATGAACCAGCATGGCTTCTTTTCTATACTTCAACACTATGTAACTCATATTAAAAGTAGGCCAAACAAGTAAAAAAGAAAAAGACAAATAAATGAAGCAATCTTTTAAACAGGTCTCTCTGATTAACAAATCGATTTACAGTTTAATATCACAAAGTAGACAAACTATTATATTTTTAAAAAACAAATCCTACCATGCTAAGACTGGGGACTGAACCCACAACCTTGTGGGGACCTGCTGACCAGTAACTTATGCTTTACCCACTGAGCTATCAGATCTGTCTTGTGCAAGCAGTCAATAAGCCTAATGAACCAGCATGGCTTCTTTTCTATACTTCAACACTATGTAACTCATATTAAAAGTAGGCCAAACAAGTAAAAAAGAAATAGACAAATAAATGAAGCAATCTTTTAAACAGGTCTCTCTAATTAACAAATCGATTTACAGTTTAATATCACAAAGTATACAAACTATTAGATTAAAAAAAAAAAAATACTACCATGCCAATGGTGGGGCTTGAACCCACAACCTTGTGGGGACCTGCTGACCAGTAAACTATGCTTTACCCACTGAGCTATCAGATCTGTCTTGTGCAAGCAGTTAATAAGCCTAATGAACCAGCATGGCTGCTTTTCCATACTTCAACACTATGTAACTCATTAAAAGTAGGCCAAACAAGTTTAAAAAATATACAAATAAATGAAGCAATCTTTTAAACAGGTCTCTCTAATTACCAAATCGATTTACAGTTTCAAATCACAAAGTAGACAAACTATTATATTTAAAAAAAAAAAAAAAAATCCTATGCTTTACCCACTGAGCTATCAGATCTGTCTTGTGCAAGCAGTCAATAAGCCTAATGAACCAGCATGGCTTATTTTCTATACTTCAACACTATGTAACTCATATTAAAAGTAGGCCAAACAAGTAAAAAAAAAAATAGACAAATAAATGAAGCAATCTTTTAAACAGGTCTCTTTAATTAACAAATCGATTTACAGTTTAATATCACAAAGTAGACAAACTATTATATTTCAAAAAAATCCTATCATGCCAATGGTGGGGCTTGAACCCACAACCTTGAGAAGACCTGCTGACCAGTAACCTATGCTTTACCCACTGAGCTATCAGATCTGTCTTGTACAAGCAGTCAATAAGCCTAATGAACCAGCATGGCTGCTTTTCCATACTTCAACACTATGTAACTCATATTAAAAGTAGGCCAAACAAGTAAAAAAAAAAGACAAAAAAATGAAGCAATCTTTTAAACAAGTCTCTCTAATTAACAAATCGATTTACAGTTTAATATCACAAAGTAGACAAACTATTATATTTTTAAAAAACAAATCCTACCATGCCAATGCTGGGGTTTGAACCCACAACCTTGGGGGGACCTGCTGACCAGTAACCTATGCTTTACCCACTGAGCTATCAGATCTGCCTTGTGCAAGCAGTCAATAAGCCTAATGAACCAGCATGGCTTCTTTTCCATACTTCAACACTATGTAACTCATTAAAAGTAGGCCAAACAAGTTAAAAAAAAGACAAATAAATGAAGCAATCTCTTAAACAGGTCTCTCTGATTAACAAATCGATTTACAGTTTAATATCACAAAGTAGACAAACTATTATATTTAAAAAAAAAATAAAATCCTATGGTTTACCCACTGAGCTATCAGATCTGTCTTGTGCAAGCAGTCAATAGCCTAATGAACCAGCATGGCTTCGTTTCTATACTTCAACACTATGTAACTTATATTAAAAGTAGGCCAAACAAGTTTAAAAAAAGACAAATAAATGAAGCAATCTTTTAAACAGGTCTCTCTAATTAACAAATCGATTTACAGTTTAATATCACAAAGTAGACGAACTATTATATTTTTAAAAAACAAATCCTACCATGCCAATGCTGGGGATTGAACCCACAACCTTGTGGGGACCTGCTGACCAGTAACTTATGCTTTACCCACTGAGCTATCAGATCTGGTTAGTGCAAGCAGTCAATAAGCCTAATGAACCAGCATGGCTTCTTTTCTATACTTCAACACTATGTAACTCATATTAAAAGTAGGCCAAACAAGTAAAAAAGAAATAGACAAATAAATGAAGCAATCTTTTAAACAGGTCTCTCTAATTACCAAATCGATTTACAGTTTCAAATCACAAAGTATACAAACTATTAGATAAAAAAAAAAAAATACTACCATGCCAATGGTGGGGCTTGAACCCACAACCTTGTGGGGACCTGCTGACCAGTAACCTATACTTTACCCACTGAGCTATCAGATCTGTCTTGTGCAAGCAGTTAATAAGCCTAATGAACCAGCATGGCTGCTTTTCCATACTTCAATACTATGTAACTAATTAAAAGTAGGCCAAACAAGTTTAAAAAATATACAAATAAATGAAGCAATCTTTTAAACAGGTCTCTCTAATTACCAAATCGATTTACAGTTTCAAATCACAAAGTACCCCAATGCTGGGGTTTGAACCCACAACCTTGGGGGGACCTGCTGACCAGTAACCTATGCTTTACCCACTGAGCTATCAGATCTGCCTTGTGCAAGCAGTCAATAAGCCTAATGAACCAGCATGGCTTCTTTTCCATACTTCAACACTATGTAACTCATTAAAAGTAGGCCAAACAAGTTAAAAAAAAAGACAAATAAATGAAGCAATCTCTTAAACAGGTCTCTCTGATTAACAAATCGATTTACAGTTTAATATCACAAAGTAGACAAACTATTATATTTAAAAAAAAAATAAAATCCTATGGTTTACCCACTGAGCTATCAGATCTGTCTTGTGCAAGCAGTCAATAGCCTAATGAACCAGCATGGCTTCGTTTCTATACTTCAACACTATGTAACTTATATTAAAAGTAGGCCAAACAAGTTTAAAAAAAGACAAATAAATGAAGCAATCTTTTAAACAGGTCTCTCTAATTAACAAATCGATTTACAGTTTAATATCACAAAGTAGACGAACTATTATATTTTTAAAAAACAAATCCTACCATGCCAATGCTGGGGATTGAACCCACAACCTTGTGGGGACCTGCTGACCAGTAACTTATGCTTTACCCACTGAGCTATCAGATCTGGTTTGTGCAAGCAGTCAATAAGCCTAATGAACCAGCATGGCTTCTTTTCTATACTTCAACACTATGTAACTCATATTAAAAGTAGGCCAAACAAGTAAAAAAGAAATAGACAAATAAATGAAGCAATCTTTTAAACAGGTCTCTCTAATTACCAAATCGATTTACAGTTTCAAATCACAAAGTATACAAACTATTAGATAAAAAAAAAAAAATACTACCATGCCAATGGTGGGGCTTGAACCCACAACCTTGTGGGGACCTGCTGACCAGTAACCTATACTTTACCCACTGAGCTATCAGATCTGTCTTGTGCAAGCAGTTAATAAGCCTAATGAACCAGCATGGCTGCTTTTCCATACTTCAATACTATGTAACTAATTAAAAGTAGGCCAAACAAGTTTAAAAAATATACAAATAAATGAAGCAATCTTTTAAACAGGTCTCTCTAATTACCAAATCGATTTACAGTTTCAAATCACAAAGTAGACAAACTATTATATTTAAAAAAAAAAAAAAGAATCCTATGCTTTACCCACTGAGCTATCAGATCTGTCTTGTGCAAGCAGTCAATAAGCCTAATGAACCAGCATGGCTTCTTTTCTATACTTCAACACTATGTAACTCATATTAAAAGTAGGCCAAACAAGTAAAAAAAAAAATAGACAAATAAATGAAGCAATCTTTTAAACAGGCCTCTTTAATTAACAAATCGATTTACAGTTTAATATCACAAAGTAGACAAACTATTATATTTCAAAAAAATCCTATCATGCCAATGGTGGGGCTTGAACCCACAACCTTGAGAAGACCTGCTGACCAGTAACCTATGCTTTACCCACTGAGCTATCAGATCTGTCTTGTACAAGCAGTCAATAAGCCTAATGAACCAGCATGGCTGCTTTTCCATACTTCAACACTATGTAACTCATTAAAAGTAGGCCAAACAAGTTAAAAAAAAAAGACAAATAAATGAAGCAATCTTTTAAACAGGTCTCTCTGATTAACAAATCGATTTACAGTTTAATATCACAAAGTAGACAAACTATTATATTTAAAAAAAAAACATCCTACCATGCCAATAGTGGGGCTTGAACCCACAACCTTGTGGGGACCTGCTGACCAGTAACCTATGCTTTACCCACTGTGCTATCAGATCTGTCTTGTGCAAGCAGTCAATAAGCCTAATGAATCAGCATGGCTTCGTTTCTATACTTCAACACTATGTAACTCATTAAAAGTAGGCCAAACAAGTTTAAAAAAAGACAAATAAATGAAGCAATCTTTTAAACAGGTCTCTCTAATTAACAAATCGATTTACAGTTTAATATCACAAAGTAGACGAACTATTATATTTTTAAAAAACAAATCCTACCATGCTAATGCTGGGGATTGAACCCACAACCTTGTGGGGACCTGCTGACCAGTAACTTATGCTTTACCCACTGAGCTATCAGATCTGGTTTGTGCAAGCAGTCAATAAGCCTAATGAACCAGCATGGCTTCTTTTCTATACTTCAACACTATGTAACTCATATTAAAAGTAGGCCAAACAAGTAAAAAAGAAATAGACAAATAAATGAAGCAATCTTTTAAACAGGTCTCTCTAATTACCAAATCGATTTACAGTTTCAAATCACAAAGTATACAAACTATTAGATAAAAAAAAAAAATACTACCATGCCAATGGTGGGGCTTGAACCCACAACCTTGTGGGGACCTGCTGACCAGTAACCTATACTTTACCCACTGAGCTATCAGATCTGTCTTGTGCAAGCAGTTAATAAGCCTAATGAACCAGCATGGCTGCTTTTCCATACTTCAATACTATGTAGCTAATTAAAAGTAGGCCAAACAAGTTTAAAAAATATACAAATAAATGAAGCAATCTTTTAAACAGGTCTCTCTAATTACCAAATCGATTTACAGTTTCAAATCACAAAGTAGACAAACTATTATATTTAAAAAAAAAAAAAAGAATCCTATGCTTTACCCACTGAGCTATCAGATCTGTCTTGTGCAAGCAGTCAATAAGCCTAATGAACCAGCATTGCTTCTTTTCTATACTTCAACACTATGTAACTCATATTAAAAGTAGGCCAAACAAGTAAAAAAAAAAATAGACAAATAAATGAAGCAATCTTTTAAACAGGTCTCTTTAATTAACAAATCGATTTACAGTTTAATATCACAAAGTAGACAAACTATTATATTTCAAAAAAATCCTATCATGCCAATGGTGGGGCTTGAACCCACAACCTTGAGAAGACCTGCTGACCAGTAACCTATGCTTTACCCACTGAGCTATCAGATCTGTCTTGTACAAGCAGTCAATAAGCCTAATGAACCAGCATGGCTGCTTTTCCATACTTCAACACTATGTAACTCATTAAAAGTAGGCCAAACAAGTTAAAAAAAAAGACAAATAAATGAAGCAATCTTTTAAACAGGTCTCTCTGATTAACAAATCGATTTACAGTTTAATATCACAAAGTAGACAAACTATTATATTTAAAAAAAAAAACATCCTACCATGCCAATAGTGGGGCTTGAACCCACAACCTTGTGGGGACCTGCTGACCAGTAACCTATGCTTTACCCACTGAGCTATCAGATCTGTCTTGTGCAAGCAGTCAATAAGCCTAATGAATCAGCATGGCTTCTTTTCCATACTTCAACACTATGTAACTCATTAAAAGTAGGCCAAACAAGTTTAAAAAAAGACAAATAAATGAAGCAATCTTTTAAACAGGTCTCTCTAATTAACAAATCGATTTACAGTTTAATATCACAAAGTAGACAAACTATTAAATAAAAAAAAAAAAAATCCTATACTTTACCCACTGAGCTATTAGATCTGTCTTGTGCAAGCATTCAATAAGCCTAATGAACCAGCATGGCTTCTTTTCTATACTTCAACACTATGTAACTCATATTAAAAGTAGGCCAAACAAGTTAAAAAAAATAGACAAATAAATAAAGCAATCTTTTAAACCGGTTTATCTAATTAACAAATCGATTTACAGTTTAATATCACAAAGTAGACAAACTATTATATAAAAAAAAAAAAAAAAAATCCTACCATGCCATTGGTGGGGCTTGAACCCACAACCTTGTGGGGACCTGCTGAACAGTAACATATGCTTTACCCACTGAGCTATCAGATCTGTCTTGTGCAAGCAGTTAATAAGCCTAATGAACCAGCATGGCTGCTTTTCCATACTTCAACACTATGTAACTCATTAAAAGTAGGACAAACAAGTTTAAAAAATATAGAAATAAATGAAGCAATCTTTTAAACAGGTCTCTTTAATTAACAAATCGATTTACAGTTTAATATCACAAAGTAGACAAACTATTATATTTAAAAAAATAAAATAAAATCCTACCATGCCAATGGTGGGGCTTGAACCCACAACCTTGAGATGACCTGCTGACGAGTAACCTATGCTTTAACCACTGAGCTATCAGATCTGCCTTGTACAAGCAGTCAATAAGCCTAATGAACCAGCATGGCTTCTTTTCCATACTTCAACACTATGTAACTCATTAAAAGTAGGCCGAACAAGTTTAAAAAAAGACAAATAAATGAAGCAATCTTTTAAACAGGTCTCTCTAATTAACAAATCGATTTACAGTTTAATATCACAAAGTAGACAAACTATTAAATTAAAAAAAAAAAAATCCTATACTTTACCCACTGAGCTATTAGATCTGTCTTGTGCAAGCATTCAATAAGCCTAATGAACCAGCATGGCTTCTTTTCTATACTTCAACACTATGTAACTCATATTAAAAGTAGGCCAAACAAGTTAAAAAAATAGACAAATAAATAAAGCAATCTTTTAAACAGGTTTATCTAATTAACAAATCGATTTACAGTTTAATATCACAAAGTAGACAAACTATTATATATAAAAAAAAAAAAAAAAATCATACCATGCCAATGGTGGGGCTTGAACCCACAACCTTGTGGGGACCTGCCGAACAGTAACCTATGCTTTACCCACTGAGCTATCAGATCTGTCCTGTGCAAGCAGTCAATAAGCCTAATGAACCAGCATGGCTTCTTTTCTATACTTCAACACTATGTAATTCATTAAAAGTAAGCCAAACAAGTTAAAAAAAATAGACAAATAAATGAAGCAATCTTTTAAACAGGTAACCTATGCTTTACCCACTGAGCTATCAGATCTGTCTTGTGTCTTGGCTTCTTTTCCATACTTCAGCACTATGTAACTCATTAAAAGTAGGCCAAACAAGTAAAAAAAAAAGACAAATAAATGAAGCAATCTTTTAAACAGGTCTCTCTGATTAACAAATCGATTTACAGTTTAATATCACAAAGTAGACAAACTATTATATTTTTAAAAAACAAATCCTACCATGCTAAGACTGGGGACTGAACCCACAACCTTGTGGGGACCTGCTGACCAGTAACTTATGCTTTACCCACTGAGCTATCAGATCTGTCTTGTGCAAGCAGTCAATAAGCCTAATGAACCAGCATGGCTTCTTTTCTATACTTCAACACTATGTAACTCATATTAAAAGTAGGCCAAACAAGTAAAAAAGAAATAGACAAATAAATGAAGCAATCTTTTAAACAGGTCTCTCTAATTAACAAATCGATTTACAGTTTAATATCACAAAGTATACAAACTATTGGATTAAAAAAAAAAAAATACTACCATGCCAATGGTGGGGCTTGAACCCACAACCTTGTGGGGACCTGCTGACCAGTAAACTATGCTTTACCCACTGAGCTATCAGATCTGTCTTGTGCAAGCAGTTAATAAGCCTAATGAACCAGCATGGCTGCTTTTCCATACTTCAACACTATGTAACTAATTAAAAGTAGGCCAAACAAGTTTAAAAAATATACAAATAAATGAAGCAATCTTTTAAACAGGTCTCTCTAATTACCAAATCGATTTACAGTTTCAAATCACAAAGTAGACAAACTATTATATTTAAAAAAAAAAAAAAAAATCCTATGCTTTACCCACTGAGCTATCAGATCTGTCTTGTGCAAGCAGTCAATAAGCCTAATGAACCAGCATGGCTTCTTTTCTATACTTCAACACTATGTAACTCATATTAAAAGTAGGCCAAACAAGTAAAAAAAAAAATAGACAAATAAATGAAGCAATCTTTTAAACAGGTCTCTTTAATTAACAAATCGATTTACAGTTTAATATCACAAAGTAGACAAACTATTATATTTCAAAAAAATCCTATCATGCCAATGGTGGGGCTTGAACCCACAACCTTGAGAAGACCTGCTGACCAGTAACCTATGCTTTACCCACTGAGCTATCAGATCTGTCTTGTACAAGCAGTCAATAAGCCTAATGAACCAGCATGGCTGCTTTTCCATACTTCAACACTATGTAACTCATTAAAAGTAGGCCAAACAAGTTTAAAAAAAGACAAATAAATGAAGCAATCTTTTAAACAGGTCTCTCTAATTAACAAATCGATTTACAGTTTAATATCACAAAGTAGACAAACTATTAAATAAAAAAAAAAAAAATCCTATACTTTACCCACTGAGCTATTAGATCTGTCTTGTGCAAGCATTCAATAAGCCTAATGAACCAGCATGGCTTCTTTTCTATACTTCAACACTATGTAACTCATATTAAAAGTAGGCCAAACAAGTTAAAAAAAATAGACAAATAAATAAAGCAATCTTTTAAACAGGTTTATCTAATTAACAAATCGATTTACAGTTTAATATCACAAAGTAGACAAACTATTATATAAAAAAAAAAAAAAAAAAATCCTACCATGCCAATGGTGGGGCTTGAACCCACAACCTTGTGGGGACCTGCTGAACAGTAACATAAGCTTTACCCACTGAGCTATCAGATCTGTCTTGTGCAAGCAGTTAATAAGCCTAATGAACCAGCATGGCTTCTTTTCTATACTTCAACACTATGTAACTAATTAAAAGTAGGCCAAACAAGTTTAAAAAATATACAAATAAATGAAGCAATCTTTTAAACAGGTCTCTCTAATTACCAAATCGATTTACAGTTTCAAATCACAAAGTAGACAAACTATTATATTTAAAAAAAAAAAAAAAAATCCTATGCTTTACCCACTGAGCTATCAGATCTGTCTTGTGCAAGCAGTCAATAAGCCTAATGAACCAGCATGGCTTCTTTTCTATACTTCAACACTATGTAACTCATATTAAAAGTAGGCTTGTGCAAGCACTTGTGCAAGCAGTCAATAAGCCTAATGAACCAGCATGGCTTCTTTTCCATACTTCAACACTATGTAACTCATTAAAAGTAGGCCAAACAAGTTAAAAAGAAATAGACAAATAAATGAAGCAATCTCTTAAACAGGTCTCTCTAATTACCAAATCGATTTACAGTTTCAAATCACAAAGTAGACAAACTATTATATTTAAAAAAAAAATAAAATCCTATGGTTTACCCACTGAGCTATCAGATCTGTCTTGTGCAAGCAGTCAATAGCCTAATGAACCAGCATGGCTTCGTTTCTATACTTCAACACTATGTAACTTATATTAAAAGTAGGCCAAACAAGTTTAAAAAAAGACAAATAAATGAAGCAATCTTTTAAACAGGTCTCTCTAATTAACAAATCGATTTACAGTTTAATATCACAAAGTAGACGAACTATTATATTTTTAAAAAACAAATCCTACCATGCTAATGCTGGGGATTGAACCCACAACCTTGTGGGGACCTGCTGACCAGTAACTTATGCTTTACCCACTGAGCTATCAGATCTGGTTTGTGCAAGCAGTCAATAAGCCTAATGAACCAGCATGGCTTCTTTTCTATACTTCAACACTATGTAACTCATATTAAAAGTAGGCCAAACAAGTAAAAAAGAAATAGACAAATAAATGAAGCAATCTTTTAAACAGGTCTCTCTAATTACCAAATCGATTTACAGTTTCAAATCACAAAGTATACAAACTATTAGATAAAAAAAAAAAATACTACCATGCCAATGGTGGGGCTTGAACCCACAACCTTGTGGGGACCTGCTGACCAGTAACCTATACTTTACCCACTGAGCTATCAGATCTGTCTTGTGCAAGCAGTTAATAAGCCTAATGAACCAGCATGGCTGCTTTTCCATACTTCAATACTATGTAACTAATTAAAAGTAGGCCAAACAAGTTTAAAAAATATACAAATAAATGAAGCAATCTTTTAAACAGGTCTCTCTAATTACCAAATCGATTTACAGTTTCAAATCACAAAGTAGACAAACTATTATATTTAAAAAAAAAAAAAAAAATCCTATGCTTTACCCACTGAGCTATCAGATCTGTCTTGTGCAAGCAGTCAATAAGCCTAATGAACCAGCATGGCTTCTTTTCTATACTTCAACACTATGTAACTCATATTAAAAGTAGGCCAAACAAGTAAAAAAAAAAATAGACAAATAAATGAAGCAATTTTTTAAACAGGTCTCTTTAATTAACAAATCGATTTACAGATTAATATCACAAAGTAGACAAACTATTATATTTCAAAAAAATCCTATCATGCCAATGGTGGGGCTTGAACCCACAACCTTGAGAAGACCTGCTGACCAGTAACCTATGCTTTACCCACTGAGCTATCAGATCTGTCTTGTGCAAGCAGTTAATAAGCCTAATGAACCAGCATGGCTGCTTTTCCATACTTCAACACTATGTAACTCATTAAAAGTAGGACAAACAAGTTTAAAAAATATACAAATAAATGAAGCAATCTTTTAAACAGGTCTCTTTAATTAACAAATCGATTTACAGTTTAATATCACAAAGTAGACAAACTATTATATTTCAAAAAAAAAAAAAAATCCTATCATGCCAATGGTGGGGCTTGAACCCACAACCTTGAGAAGACCTGCTGACCAGTAACCTATGTTTTACCCACTGAGCTATCAGATCTGTCTTGTATAAGCAGTCAATAAGCCTAATGAACCAGCATGGCTTCTTTTCCATACTTCAACACTATGTAACTCATTAAAAGTAGGCCAAACAAGTAAAAAAGAAATAGACAAATAAATGAAGCAATCTCTTAAACAGGTCTCTCTAATTAACAAATCGATTTACAGTTTAATATCACAAAGTATACAAACTATTGGATTAAAAAAAAATAAAAATCCTATGGTTTACCCACTGAGCTATCAGATCTGTCTCATGCCACCAGTCAATAAGCCTAATAAACCAGCATGGCTTCTTTTCCATACTTCAACACTATGTAACTCATATTAAAAGTAGGCCAAACATATAAAAAAGAAATAGACAAATAAATGAAGCAATCTCTTAAACAGGTCTCTCTAATTAACAAATCGATTTACAGTTTAATATCACAAAGTATACAAACTATTGGATTAAAAAAAAAAATACTACCATGCCAATGGTGGGGCTTGAACCCACAACCTTGTTGGGACCTGCTGACCAGTAACCTATGCTTTACCCACTGAGCTATCAGATCTGTCTTGTGCAAGCAGTCAATAAGCCTAATGAACCAGCATGGCTGCTTTTCCATACTTCAACACTATGTAACTCATTAAAAGTAGGCCAAACAAGTTTAAAAAAATAAATAAATAAATGAATCAATCTTTTAAACAGGTCTCTCTAATTACCAAATCGATTTACAGTTTCAAATCACAAAGTAGACAAACTATTATATTTAAAAAAAAAAAAAAAAAAAAATCCTATGCTTTACCCACTGAGCTATCAGATCTGTCTTGTGCAAGCAGTCAATAAGCCTAATGAACCAGCATGGCTTCTTTTCTATACTTCAACACTATGTAACTCATATTAAAAGTAGGCCAAACAAGTAAAAAAAGAAATAGACAAATAAATGAAGCAATCTTTTAAACAGGTCTCTTTAATTAACAAATCGATTTACAGTTTAATATCACAAAGTAGACAAACTATTATATTTAAAAAAAAAAAATAAAATCCTACCATGCCAATGGTGGGGCTTGAACCCACAACCTTGAGAAGACCTGCTGATGAGTAACCTATGCTTTAACCACTGAGCTATCAGATCTGCCTTGTACAAGCAGTCAATAAGCCTAATGAACCAGCATGGCTTCTTTTCCATACTTCAACACTATGTAACTCATTAAAAGTAGGCCGAACAAGTTTAAAAAAAGACAAATAAATGAAGCAATCTTTTAAACAGGTCTCTCTAATTAACAAATCGATTTACAGTTTAATATCACAAAGTAGACAAACTATTAAATAAAAAAAAAAAAAATCCTATACTTTACCAACTGAGCTATTAGATCTGTCTTGTGCAAGCATTCAATAAGCCTAATGAACCAGCATGGCTTCTTTTCTATACTTCAACACTATGTAACTCATATTAAAAGTAGGCCAAACAAGTTAAAAAAATAGACAAATAAATAAAGCAATCTTTTAAACAGGTTTATCTAATTAACAAATCGATTTACAGTTTAATATCACAAAGTAGACAAACTATTATATATATAAAAAAAAAAAAAATCATACCATGCCAATGGTGGGGCTTGAACCCACAACCTTGTGGGGACCTGCTGAACAGTAACCTATGCTTTACCCACTGAGCTATCAGATCTGTCCTGTGCAAGCAGTCAATAAGCCTAATGAACCAGCATGGCTTCTTTTCTATACTTCAACACTATGTAATTCATTAAAAGTAAGCCAAACAAGTTTAAAAAAGTAGACAAATAAATGAAGCAATCTTTTAAACAGGTAACCTATGCTTTACCCACTGAGCTATCAGATCTGTCTTGTGTCTTGGCTTCTTTTCCATACTTCAGCACTATGTAACTCATTAAAAGTAGGCCAAACAAGTTAAAAAAAAAGACAAATAAATGAAGCAATCTTTTAAACAGGTCTCTCTGATTAACAAATCGATTTACAGTTTAATATCACAAAGTAGACAAACTATTATATTTTTAAAAAACAAATCCTACCATGCTAAGACTGGGGACTGAACCCACAACCTTGTGGGGACCTGCTGACCAGTAACTTATGCTTTACCCACTGAGCTATCAGATTTGTCTTGTGCAAGCAGTCAATAAGCCTAATGAACCAGCATGGCTTCTTTTCTATACTTCAACACTATGTAACTCATATTAAAAGTAGGCCAAACAAGTAAAAAAGAAATAGACAAATAAATGAAGCAATCTTTTAAACAGGTCTCTCTAATTAACAAATCGATTTACAGTTTAATATCACAAAGTATACAAACTATTGGATTAAAAAAAAAAAAATACTACCATGCCAATGGTGGGGCTTGAACCCACAACCTTGTGGGGACCTGCTGACCAGTAAACTATGCTTTACCCACTGAGCTATCAGATCTGTCTTGTGCAAGCAGTTAATAAGCCTAATGAACCAGCATGGCTGCTTTTCCATACTTCAACACTATGTAACTCATTAAAAGTAGGCCAAACAAGTTTAAAAAATATACAAATAAATGAAGCAATCTTTTAAACAGGTCTCTCTAATTACCAAATCGATTTACAGTTTCAAATCACAAAGTAGACAAACTATTATATTTAAAAAAAAAAAAAAAAAGTCCTATGCTTTACCCACTGAGCTATCAGATCTGTCTTGTGCAAGCAGTCAATAAGCCTAATGAACCAGCATGGCTTCTTTTCTATACTTCAACACTATGTAACTCATATTAAAAGTAGGCCAAACAAGTAAAAAAAAAAATAGACAAATAAATGAAGCAATCTTTTAAACAGGTCTCTTTAATTAACAAATCGATTTACAGTTTAATATCACAAAGTAGACAAACTATTATATTTCAAAAAAATCCTATCATGCCAATGGTGGGGCTTGAACCCACAACCTTGAGAAGACCTGCTGACCAGTAACCTATGCTTTACCCACTGAGCTATCAGATCTGTCTTGTACAAGCAGTCAATAAGCCTAATGAACCAGCATGGCTGCTTTTCCATACTTCAACACTATGTAACTCATATTAAAAGTAGGCCAAACAAGTAAAAAAAAAAGACAAAAAAATGAAGCAATCTTTTAAACAAGTCTCTCTAATTAACAAATCGATTTACAGTTTAATATCACAAAGTAGACAAACTATTATATTTTTAAAAAATAAATCCTACCATGCCAATGCTGGGGTTTGAACCCACAACCTTGGGGGGACCTGCTGACCAGTAACCTATGCTTTACCCACTGAGCTATCAGATCTGCCTTGTGCAAGCAGTCAATAAGCCTAATGAACCAGCATGGCTTCTTTTCCATACTTCAACACTATGTAACTCATTAAAAGTAGGCCAAACAAGTTAAAAAAAAAGACAAATAAATGAAGCAATCTCTTAAACAGGTCTCTCTGATTAACAAATCGATTTACAGTTTAATATCACAAAGTAGACAAACTATTATATTTAAAAAAAATAATAAAATCCTATGGTTTACCCACTGAGCTATCAGATCTGTCTTGTGCAAGCAGTCAATAGCCTAATGAACCAGCATGGCTTCGTTTCTATACTTCAACACTATGTAACTTATATTAAAAGTATGCCAAACAAGTTTAAAAAAAGACAAATAAATGAAGCAATCTTTTAAACAGGTCTCTCTAATTAACAAATCGATTTACAGTTTAATATCACAAAGTAGACGAACTATTATATTTTTAAAAAACAAATCCTACCATGCTAATGCTGGGGATTGAACCCACAACCTTGTGGGGACCTGCTGACCAGTAACTTATGCTTTACCCACTGAGCTATCAGATCTGGTTTGTGCAAGCAGTCAATAAGCCTAATGAACCAGCATGGCTTCTTTTCTATACTTCAACACTATGTAACTCATATTAAAAGTAGGCCAAACAAGTAAAAAAGAAATAGACAAATAAATGAAGCAATCTTTTAAACAGGTCTCTCTAATTACCAAATCGATTTACAGTTTCAAATCACAAAGTATACAAACTATTAGATAAAAAAAAAAAATACTACCATGCCAATGGTGGGGCTTGAACCCACAACTTTTTGGGGACCTGCTGACCAGTAACCTATGCTTTACCCACTGAGCTATCAGATCTGTCTTGTACAAGCAGTCAATAAGCCTAATGAACCAGCATGGCTGCTTTTCCATACTTCAACACTATGTAACTCATTAAAAGTAGGCCAAACAAGTTAAAAAAAAAGACAAATAAATGAAGCAATCTTTTAAACAGGTCTCTCTGATTAACAAATCGATTTACAGTTTAATATCACAAAGTAGACAAACTATTATATTTAAAAAAAAAAACATCCTACCATGCCAATAGTGGGGCTTGAACCCACAACCTTGTGGGGACTTGCTGACCAGTAACCTATGCTTTACCCACTGAGCTATAAGATCTGTCTTGTGCAAGCAGTCAATAAGCCTAATGAATCAGCATGGCTTCTTTTCCATACTTCAACACTATGTAACTCATTAAAAGTAGGCCAAACAAGTTTAAAAAAAGACAAATAAATGAAGCAATCTTTTAAACAGGTCTCTCTAATTAACAAATCGATTTACAGTTTAATATCACAAAGTAGACAAACTATTAAATTAAAAAAAAAAAAATCCTATACTTTACCCACTGAGCTATTAGATCTGTCTTGGGCAAGCATTCAATAAGCCTAATGAACCAGCATGGCTTCTTTTCTATACTTCAACACTATGTAACTCATATTAAAAGTAGGCCAAACAAGTTAAAAAAAATAGACAAATAAATAAAGCAATCTTTTAAACAGGTTTATCTAATTAACAAATCGATTTACAGTTTAATATCACAAAGTAGACAAACTATTATATAAAAAAAAAAAAAAAAAAATCCTACCATGCCAATGGTGGGGCTTGAACTCACAACCTTGTGGGGACCTGCTGAACAGTAACATATGCTTTACCCACTGAGCTATCAGATCTGTCTTGTGCAAGCAGTTAATAAGCCTAATGAACCAGCATGGCTGCTTTTCCATACTTCAACACTATGTAACTCATTAAAAGTAGGACAAACAAGTTTAAAAAATATACAAATAAATGAAGCAATCTTTTAAACAGGTCTCTTTAATTAACAAATCGATTTACAGTTTAATATCACAAAGTAGACAAACTATTATATTTCAAAAAAAAAAAAAAATCCTATCATGCCAATGGTGGGGCTTGAACCCACAACCTTGAGAAGACCTGCTGACCAGTAACCTATGTTTTACCCACTGAGCTATCAGATCTGTCTTGTACAAGCAGTCAATAAGCCTAATGAACCAGCATGGCTTCTTTTCCATACTTCAACACTATGTAACTCATTAAAAGTAGGCCAAACAAGTAAAAAAGAAATAGACAAATAAATGAAGCAATCTCTTAAACAGGTCTCTCTAATTAACAAATCGATTTACAGTTTAATATCACAAAGTATACAAACTATTGGATTAAAAAAAAATAAAAATCCTATGGTTTACCCACTGAGCTATCAGATCTGTCTCATGCCACCAGTCAATAAGCCTAATAAACCAGCATGGCTTCTTTTCCATACTTCAACACTATGTAACTCATATTAAAAGTAGGCCAAACATATAAAAAAGAAATAGACAAATAAATGAAGCAATCTCTTAAACAGGTCTCTCTAATTAACAAATCGATTTACAGTTTAATATCACAAAGTATACAAACTATTGGATTAAAAAAAAAAATACTACCATGCCAATGGTGGGGCTTGAACCCACAACCTTGTGGGGACCTGCTGACCAGTAACCTATGCTTTACCCACTGAGCTATCAGATCTGTCTTGTGCAAGCAGTCAATAAGCCTAATGAACCAGCATGGCTGCTTTTCCATACTTCAACACTATGTAACTCATTAAAAGTAGGCCAAACAAGTTTAAAAAAATAAATAAATAAATGAATCAATCTTTTAAACAGGTCTCTCTAATTACCAAATCGATTTACAGTTTCAAATCACAAAGTAGACAAACTATTATATTTAAAAAAAAAAAAAAAAAAAAATCCTATGCTTTACCCACTGAGCTATCAGATCTGTCTTGTGCAAGCAGTCAATAAGCCTAATGAACCAGCATGGCTTCTTTTCTATACTTCAACACTATGTAACTCATATTAAAAGTAGGCCAAACAAGTAAAAAAAGAAATAGACAAATAAATGAAGCAATCTTTTAAACAGGTCTCTTTAATTAACAAATCGATTTACAGTTTAATATCACAAAGTAGACAAACTATTATATTTAAAAAAAAAAAAAAAAATCCTACCATGCCAATGGTGGGGCTTGAACCCACAACCTTGAGAAGACCTGCTGACGAGTAACCTATGCTTTAACCACTGAGCTATCAGATCTGCCTTGTACAAGCAGTCAATAAGCCTAATGAACCAGCATGGCTTCTTTTCCATACTTCAACACTATGTAACTCATTAAAAGTAGGCCGAACAAGTTTAAAAAAAGACAAATAAATGAAGCAATCTTTTAAACAGGTCTCTCTAATTAACAAATCGATTTACAGTTTAATATCACAAAGTAGACAAACTATTAAATAAAAAAAAAAAAAATCCTATACTTTACCAACTGAGCTATTAGATCTGTCTTGTGCAAGCATTCAATAAGCCTAATGAACCAGCATGGCTTCTTTTCTATACTTCAACACTATGTAACTCATATTAAAAGTAGGCCAAACAAGTTAAAAAAATAGACAAATAAATAAAGCAATCTTTTAAACAGGTTTATCTAATTAACAAATCGATTTACAGTTTAATATCACAAAGTAGACAAACTATTATATATATAAAAAAAAAAAAAATCATACCATGCCAATGGTGGGGCTTGAACCCACAACCTTGTGGGGACCTGCTGAACAGTAACCTATGCTTTACCCACTGAGCTATCAGATCTGTCCTGTGCAAGCAGTCAATAAGCCTAATGAACCAGCATGGCTTCTTTTCTATACTTCAACACTATGTAATTCATTAAAAGTAAGCCAAACAAGTTTAAAAAAGTAGACAAATAAATGAAGCAATCTTTTAAACAGGTAACCTATGCTTTACCCACTGAGCTATCAGATCTGTCTTGTGTCTTGGCTTCTTTTCCATACTTCAGCACTATGTAACTCATTAAAAGTAGGCCAAACAAGTTAAAAAAAAAGACAAATAAATGAAGCAATCTTTTAAACAGGTCTCTCTGATTAACAAATCGATTTACAGTTTAATATCACAAAGTAGACAAACTATTATATTTTTAAAAAACAAATCCTACCATGCTAAGACTGGGGACTGAACCCACAACCTTGTGGGGACCTGCTGACCAGTAACTTATGCTTTACCCACTGAGCTATCAGATCTGTCTTGTGCAAGCAGTCAATAAGCCTAATGAACCAGCATGGCTTCTTTTCTATACTTCAACACTATGTAACTCATATTAAAAGTAGGCCAAACAAGTAAAAAAGAAATAGACAAATAAATGAAGCAATCTTTTAAACAGGTCTCTCTAATTAACAAATCGATTTACAGTTTAATATCACAAAGTATACAAACTATTGGATTAAAAAAAAAAAAATACTACCATGCCAATGGTGGGGCTTGAACCCACAACCTTGTGGGGACCTGCTGACCAGTAAACTATGCTTTACCCACTGAGCTATCAGATCTGTCTTGTGCAAGCAGTTAATAAGCCTAATGAACCAGCATGGCTGCTTTTCCATACTTCAACACTATGTAACTCATTAAAAGTAGGCCAAACAAGTTTAAAAAATATACAAATAAATGAAGCAATCTTTTAAACAGGTCTCTCTAATTACCAAATCGATTTACAGTTTCAAATCACAAAGTAGACAAACTATTATATTTAAAAAAAAAAAAAAAAAATCCTATGCTTTACCCACTGAGCTATCAGATCTGTCTTGTGCAAGCAGTCAATAAGCCTAATGAACCAGCATGGCTTCTTTTCTATACTTCAACACTATGTAACTCATATTAAAAGTAGGCCAAACAAGTAAAAAAAAAAATAGACAAATAAATGAAGCAATCTTTTAAACAGGTCTCTTTAATTAACAAATCGATTTACAGTTTAATATCACAAAGTAGACAAACTATTATATTTCAAAAAAATCCTATCATGCCAATGGTGGGGCTTGAACCCACAACCTTGAGAAGACCTGCTGACCAGTAACCTATGCTTTACCCACTGAGCTATCAGATCTGTCTTGTACAAGCAGTCAATAAGCCTAATGAACCAGCATGGCTGCTTTTCCATACTTCAACACTATGTAACTCATATTAAAAGTAGGCCAAACAAGTAAAAAAAAAAGACAAAAAAATGAAGCAATCTTTTAAACAAGTCTCTCTAATTAACAAATCGATTTACAGTTTAATATCACAAAGTAGACAAACTATTATATTTTTAAAAAACAAATCCTACCATGCCAATGCTGGGGTTTGAACCCACAACCTTGGGGGGACCTGCTGACCAGTAACCTATGCTTTACCCACTGAGCTATCAGATCTGCCTTGTGCAAGCAGTCAATAAGCCTAATGAACCAGCATGGCTTCTTTTCCATACTTCAACACTATGTAACTCATTAAAAGTAGGCCAAACAAGTTTAAAAAAAGACAAATAAATGAAGCAATCTTTTAAACAGGTCTCTCTAATTAACAAATCGATTTACAGTTTAATATCACAAAGTAGACAAACTATTAAATAAAAAAAAAAAAAATCCTATACTTTACCCACTGAGCTATTAGATCTGTCTTGTGCAAGCATTCAATAAGCCTAATGAACCAGCATGGCTTCTTTTCTATACTTCAACACTATGTAACTCATATTAAAAGTAGGCCAAACAAGTTAAAAAAAATAGACAAATAAATAAAGCAATCTTTTAAACAGGTTTATCTAATTAACAAATCGATTTACAGTTTAATATCACAAAGTAGACAAACTATTATATAAAAAAAAAAAAAAAAAATCCTACCATGCCATTGGTGGGGCTTGAACCCACAACCTTGTGGGGACCTGCTGAACAGTAACATATGCTTTACCCACTGAGCTATCAGATCTGTCTTGTGCAAGCAGTTAATAAGCCTAATGAACCAGCATGGCTGCTTTTCCATACTTCAACACTATGTAACTCATTAAAAGTAGGACAAACAAGTTTAAAAAATATAGAAATAAATGAAGCAATCTTTTAAACAGGTCTCTTTAATTAACAAATCGATTTACAGTTTAATATCACAAAGTAGACAAACTATTATATTTAAAAAAATAAAATAAAATCCTACCATGCCAATGGTGGGGCTTGAACCCACAACCTTGAGATGACCTGCTGACGAGTAACCTATGCTTTAACCACTGAGCTATCAGATCTGCCTTGTACAAGCAGTCAATAAGCCTAATGAACCAGCATGGCTTCTTTTCCATACTTCAACACTATGTAACTCATTAAAAGTAGGCCGAACAAGTTTAAAAAAAGACAAATAAATGAAGCAATCTTTTAAACAGGTCTCTCTAATTAACAAATCGATTTACAGTTTAATATCACAAAGTAGACAAACTATTAAATTAAAAAAAAAAAAATCCTATACTTTACCCACTGAGCTATTAGATCTGTCTTGTGCAAGCATTCAATAAGCCTAATGAACCAGCATGGCTTCTTTTCTATACTTCAACACTATGTAACTCATATTAAAAGTAGGCCAAACAAGTTAAAAAAATAGACAAATAAATAAAGCAATCTTTTAAACAGGTTTATCTAATTAACAAATCGATTTACAGTTTAATATCACAAAGTAGACAAACTATTATATATAAAAAAAAAAAAAAAAATCATACCATGCCAATGGTGGGGCTTGAACCCACAACCTTGTGGGGACCTGCCGAACAGTAACCTATGCTTTACCCACTGAGCTATCAGATCTGTCCTGTGCAAGCAGTCAATAAGCCTAATGAACCAGCATGGCTTCTTTTCTATACTTCAACACTATGTAATTCATTAAAAGTAAGCCAAACAAGTTAAAAAAAATAGACAAATAAATGAAGCAATCTTTTAAACAGGTAACCTATGCTTTACCCACTGAGCTATCAGATCTGTCTTGTGTCTTGGCTTCTTTTCCATACTTCAGCACTATGTAACTCATTAAAAGTAGGCCAAACAAGTAAAAAAAAAAGACAAATAAATGAAGCAATCTTTTAAACAGGTCTCTCTGATTAACAAATCGATTTACAGTTTAATATCACAAAGTAGACAAACTATTATATTTTTAAAAAACAAATCCTACCATGCTAAGACTGGGGACTGAACCCACAACCTTGTGGGGACCTGCTGACCAGTAACTTATGCTTTACCCACTGAGCTATCAGATCTGTCTTGTGCAAGCAGTCAATAAGCCTAATGAACCAGCATGGCTTCTTTTCTATACTTCAACACTATGTAACTCATATTAAAAGTAGGCCAAACAAGTAAAAAAGAAATAGACAAATAAATGAAGCAATCTTTTAAACAGGTCTCTTTAATTAACAAATCGATTTACAGTTTAATATCACAAAGTATACAAACTATTGGATTAAAAAAAAAAAAATACTACCATGCCAATGGTGGGGCTTGAACCCACAACCTTGTGGGGACCTGCTGACCAGTAAACTATGCTTTACCCACTGAGCTATCAGATCTGTCTTGTGCAAGCAGTTAATAAGCCTAATGAACCAGCATGGCTGCTTTTCCATACTTCAACACTATGTAACTAATTAAAAGTAGGCCAAACAAGTTTAAAAAATATACAAATAAATGAAGCAATCTTTTAAACAGGTCTCTCTAATTACCAAATCGATTTACAGTTTCAAATCACAAAGTAGACAAACTATTATATTTAAAAAAAAAAAAAAAAATCCTATGCTTTACCCACTGAGCTATCAGATCTGTCTTGTGCAAGCAGTCAATAAGCCTAATGAACCAGCATGGCTTCTTTTCTATACTTCAACACTATGTAACTCATATTAAAAGTAGGCCAAACAAGTAAAAAAAAAAATAGACAAATAAATGAAGCATTCTTTTAAACAGGTCTCTTTAATTAACAAATCGATTTACAGTTTAATATCACAAAGTAGACAAACTATTATATTTCAAAAAAATCCTATCATGCCAATGGTGGGGCTTGAACCCACAACCTTGAGAAGACCTGCTGACCAGTAACCTATGCTTTACCCACTGAGCTATCAGATCTGTCTTGTACAAGCAGTCAATAAGCCTAATGAACCAGCATGGCTGCTTTTCCATACTTCAACACTATGTAACTCATTAAAAGTAGGCCAAACAAGTTTAAAAAAAGACAAATAAATGAAGCAATCTTTTAAACAGGTCTCTCTAATTAACAAATCGATTTACAGTTTAATATCACAAAGTAGACAAACTATTAAATAAAAAAAAAAAAAATCCTATACTTTACCCACTGAGCTATTAGATCTGTCTTGTGCAAGCATTCAATAAGCCTAATGAACCAGCATGGCTTCTTTTCTATACTTCAACACTATGTAACTCATATTAAAAGTAGGCCAAACAAGTTAAAAAAAATAGACAAATAAATAAAGCAATCTTTTAAACAGGTTTATCTAATTAACAAATCGATTTACAGTTTAATATCACAAAGTAGACAAACTATTATATAAAAAAAAAAAAAAAAAAATCCTACCATGCCAATGGTGGGGCTTGAACCCACAACCTTGTGGGGACCTGCTGAACAGTACCATATGCTTTACCCACTGAGCTATCAGATCTGTCTTGTGCAAGCAGTTAATAAGCCTAATGAACCAGCATGGCTTCTTTTCTATACTTCAACACTATGTAACTAATTAAAAGTAGGCCAAACAAGTTTAAAAAATATACAAATAAATGAAGCAATCTTTTAAACAGGTCTCTCTAATTACCAAATCGATTTACAGTTTCAAATCACAAAGTAGACAAACTATTATATTTAAAAAAAAAAAAAAAAATCCTATGCTTTACCCACTGAGCTATCAGATCTGTCTTGTGCAAGCAGTCAATAAGCCTAATGAACCAGCATGGCTTCTTTTCTATACTTCAACACTATGTAACTCATATTAAAAGTAGGCTTGTGCAAGCACTTGTGCAAGCAGTCAATAAGCCTAATGAACCAGCATGGCTTCTTTTCCATACTTCAACACTATGTAACTCATTAAAAGTAGGCCAAACAAGTTAAAAAGAAATAGACAAATAAATGAAGCAATCTCTTAAACAGGTCTCTCTAATTACCAAATCGATTTACAGTTTCAAATCACAAAGTAGACAAACTATTATATTTTAAAAAAAAATAAAATCCTATGGTTTACCCACTGAGCTATCAGATCTGTCTTGTGCAAGCAGTCAATAGCCTAATGAACCAGCATGGCTTCGTTTCTATACTTCAACACTATGTAACTTATATTAAAAGTAGGCCAAACAAGTTTAAAAAAAGACAAATAAATGAAGCAATCTTTTAAACAGGTCTCTCTAATTAACAAATCGATTTACAGTTTAATATCACAAAGTAGACGAACTATTATATTTTTAAAAAACAAATCCTACCATGCTAATGCTGGGGATTGAACCCACAACCTTGTGGGGACCTGCTGACCAGTAACTTATGCTTTACCCACTGAGCTATCAGATCTGGTTTGTGCAAGCAGTCAATAAGCCTAATGAACCAGCATGGCTTCTTTTCTATACTTCAACACTATGTAACTCATATTAAAAGTAGGCCAAACAAGTAAAAAAGAAATAGACAAATAAATGAAGCAATCTTTTAAACAGGTCTCTCTAATTACCAAATCGATTTACAGTTTCAAATCACAAAGTATACAAACTATTAGATAAAAAAAAAAAATACTACCATGCCAATGGTGGGGCTTGAACCCACAACCTTGTGGGGACCTGCTGACCAGTAACCTATACTTTACCCACTGAGCTATCAGATCTGTCTTGTGCAAGCAGTTAATAAGCCTAATGAACCAGCATCGCTGCTTTTCCATACTTCAATACTATGTAACTAATTAAAAGTAGGCCAAACAAGTTTAAAAAATATACAAATAAATGAAGCAATCTTTTAAACAGGTCTCTCTAATTACCAAATCGATTTACAGTTTCAAATCACAAAGTAGACAAACTATTATATTTAAAAAAAAAAAAAAAAATCCTATGCTTTACCCACTGAGCTATCAGATCTGTCTTGTGCAAGCAGTCAATAAGCCTAATGAACCAGCATGGCTTCTTTTCTATACTTCAACACTATGTAACTCATATTAAAAGTAGGCCAAACAAGTAAAAAAAAAAATAGACAAATAAATGAAGCAATTTTTTAAACAGGTCTCTTTAATTAACAAATCGATTTACAGATTAATATCACAAAGTAGACAAACTATTATATTTCAAAAAAATCCTATCATGCCAATGGTGGGGCTTGAACCCACAACCTTGAGAAGACCTGCTGACCAGTAACCTATGCTTTACCCACTGAGCTATCAGATCTGTCTTGTGCAAGCAGTTAATAAGCCTAATGAACCAGCATGGCTGCTTTTCCATACTTCAACACTATGTAACTCATTAAAAGTAGGACAAACAAGTTTAAAAAATATACAAATAAATGAAGCAATCTTTTAAACAGGTCTCTTTAATTAACAAATCGATTTACAGTTTAATATCACAAAGTAGACAAACTATTATATTTCAAAAAAAAAAAAAAATCCTATCATGCCAATGGTGGGGCTTGAACCCACAACCTTGAGAAGACCTGCTGACCAGTAACCTATGTTTTACCCACTGAGCTATCAGATCTGTCTTGTATAAGCAGTCAATAAGCCTAATGAACCAGCATGGCTTCTTTTCCATACTTCAACACTATGTAACTCATTAAAAGTAGGCCAAACAAGTAAAAAAGAAATAGACAAATAAATGAAGCAATCTCTTAAACAGGTCTCTCTAATTAACAAATCGATTTACAGTTTAATATCACAAAGTATACAAACTATTGGATTAAAAAAAAATAAAAATCCTATGGTTTACCCACTGAGCTATCAGATCTGTCTCATGCCACCAGTCAATAAGCCTAATAAACCAGCATGGCTTCTTTTCCATACTTCAACACTATGTAACTCATATTAAAAGTAGGCCAAACATATAAAAAAGAAATAGACAAATAAATGAAGCAATCTCTTAAACAGGTCTCTCTAATTAACAAATCGATTTACAGTTTAATATCACAAAGTATACAAACTATTGGATTAAAAAAAAAAATACTACCATGCCAATGGTGGGGCTTGAACCCACAACCTTGTTGGGACCTGCTGACCAGTAACCTATGCTTTACCCACTGAGCTATCAGATCTGTCTTGTGCAAGCAGTCAATAAGCCTAATGAACCAGCATGGCTGCTTTTCCATACTTCAACACTATGTAACTCATTAAAAGTAGGCCAAACAAGTTTAAAAAAATAAATAAATAAATGAATCAATCTTTTAAACAGGTCTCTCTAATTACCAAATCGATTTACAGTTTCAAATCACAAAGTAGACAAACTATTATATTTAAAAAAAAAAAAAAAAAAAAATCCTATGCTTTACCCACTGAGCTATCAGATCTGTCTTGTGCAAGCAGTCAATAAGCCTAATGAACCAGCATGGCTTCTTTTCTATACTTCAACACTATGTAACTCATATTAAAAGTAGGCCAAACAAGTAAAAAAAGAAATAGACAAATAAATGAAGCAATCTTTTAAACAGGTCTCTTTAATTAACAAATCGATTTACAGTTTAATATCACAAAGTAGACAAACTATTATATTTAAAAAAAAAAAATAAAATCCTACCATGCCAATGGTGGGGCTTGAACCCACAACCTTGAGAAGACCTGCTGACGAGTAACCTATGCTTTAACCACTGAGCTATCAGATCTGCCTTGTACAAGCAGTCAATAAGCCTAATGAACCAGCATGGCTTCTTTTCCATACTTCAACACTATGTAACTCATTAAAAGTAGGCCGAACAAGTTTAAAAAAAGACAAATAAATGAAGCAATCTTTTAAACAGGTCTCTCTAATTAACAAATCGATTTACAGTTTAATATCACAAAGTAGACAAACTATTAAATAAAAAAAAAAAAAATCCTATACTTTACCAACTGAGCTATTAGATCTGTCTTGTGCAAGCATTCAATAAGCCTAATGAACCAGCATGGCTTCTTTTCTATACTTCAACACTATGTAACTCATATTAAAAGTAGGCCAAACAAGTTAAAAAAATAGACAAATAAATAAAGCAATCTTTTAAACAGGTTTATCTAATTAACAAATCGATTTACAGTTTAATATCACAAAGTAGACAAACTATTATATATATAAAAAAAAAAAAAATCATACCATGCCAATGGTGGGGCTTGAACCCACAACCTTGTGGGGACCTGCTGAACAGTAACCTATGCTTTACCCACTGAGCTATCAGATCTGTCCTGTGCAAGCAGTCAATAAGCCTAATGAACCAGCATGGCTTCTTTTCTATACTTCAACACTATGTAATTCATTAAAAGTAAGCCAAACAAGTTTAAAAAAGTAGACAAATAAATGAAGCAATCTTTTAAACAGGTAACCTATGCTTTACCCACTGAGCTATCAGATCTGTCTTGTGTCTTGGCTTCTTTTCCATACTTCAGCACTATGTAACTCATTAAAAGTAGGCCAAACAAGTTAAAAAAAAAGACAAATAAATGAAGCAATCTTTTAAACAGGTCTCTCTGATTAACAAATCGATTTACAGTTTAATATCACAAAGTAGACAAACTATTATATTTTTAAAAAACAAATCCTACCATGCTAAGACTGGGGACTGAACCCACAACCTTGTGGGGACCTGCTGACCAGTAACTTATGCTTTACCCACTGAGCTATCAGATCTGTCTTGTGCAAGCAGTCAATAAGCCTAATGAACCAGCATGGCTTCTTTTCTATACTTCAACACTATGTAACTCATATTAAAAGTAGGCCAAACAAGTAAAAAAGAAATAGACAAATAAATGAAGCAATCTTTTAAACAGGTCTCTCTAATTAACAAATCGATTTACAGTTTAATATCACAAAGTATACAAACTATTGGATTAAAAAAAAAAAAATACTACCATGCCAATGGTGGGGCTTGAACCCACAACCTTGTGGGGACCTGCTGACCAGTAAACTATGCTTTACCCACTGAGCTATCAGATCTGTCTTGTGCAAGCAGTTAATAAGCCTAATGAACCAGCATGGCTGCTTTTCCATACTTCAACACTATGTAACTCATTAAAAGTAGGCCAAACAAGTTTAAAAAATATACAAATAAATGAAGCAATCTTTTAAACAGGTCTCTCTAATTACCAAATCGATTTACAGTTTCAAATCACAAAGTAGACAAACTATTATATTTAAAAAAAAAAAAAAAAAATCCTATGCTTTACCCACTGAGCTATCAGATCTGTCTTGTGCAAGCAGTCAATAAGCCTAATGAACCAGCATGGCTTCTTTTCTATACTTCAACACTATGTAACTCATATTAAAAGTAGGCCAAACAAGTAAAAAAAAAAATAGACAAATAAATGAAGCAATCTTTTAAACAGGTCTCTTTAATTAACAAATCGATTTACAGTTTAATATCACAAAGTAGACAAACTATTATATTTCAAAAAAATCCTATCATGCCAATGGTGGGGCTTGAACCCACAACCTTGAGAAGACCTGCTGACCAGTAACCTATGCTTTACCCACTGAGCTATCAGATCCGTCTTGTACAAGCAGTCAATAAGCCTAATGAACCAGCATGGCTGCTTTTCCATACTTCAACACTATGTAACTCATATTAAAAGTAGGCCAAACAAGTAAAAAAAAAAGACAAAAAAATGAAGCAATCTTTTAAACAAGTCTCTCTAATTAACAAATCGATTTACAGTTTAATATCACAAAGTAGACAAACTATTATATTTTTAAAAAACAAATCCTACCATGCCAATGCTGGGGTTTGAACCCACAACCTTGGGGGGACCTGCTGACCAGTAACCTATGCTTTACCCACTGAGCTATCAGATCTGCCTTGTGCAAGCAGTCAATAAGCCTAATGAACCAGCATGGCTTCTTTTCCATACTTCAACACTATGTAACTCATTAAAAGTAGGCCAAACAAGTTAAAAAAAAAGACAAATAAATGAAGCAATCTCTTAAACAGGTCTCTCTGATTAACAAATCGATTTACAGTTTAATATCACAAAGTAGACAAACTATTATATTTAAAAAAAATAATAAAATCCTATGGTTTACCCACTGAGCTATCAGATCTGTCTTGTGCAAGCAGTCAATAGCCTAATGAACCAGCATGGCTTCGTTTCTATACTTCAACACTATGTAACTTATATTAAAAGTATGCCAAACAAGTTTAAAAAAAGACAAATAAATGAAGCAATCTTTTAAACAGGTCTCTCTAATTAACAAATCGATTTACAGTTTAATATCACAAAGTAGACGAACTATTATATTTTTAAAAAACAAATCCTACCATGCTAATGCTGGGGATTGAACCCACAACCTTGTGGGGACCTGCTGACCAGTAACTTATGCTTTACCCACTGAGCTATCAGATCTGGTTTGTGCAAGCAGTCAATAAGCCTAATGAACCAGCATGGCTTCTTTTCTATACTTCAACACTATGTAACTCATATTAAAAGTAGGCCAAACAAGTAAAAAAGAAATAGACAAATAAATGAAGCAATCTTTTAAACAGGTCTCTCTAATTACCAAATCGATTTACAGTTTCAAATCACAAAGTATACAAACTATTAGATAAAAAAAAAAAATACTACCATGCCAATGGTGGGGCTTGAACCCACAACTTTGTGGGGACCTGCTGACCAGTAACCTATGCTTTACCCACTGAGCTATCAGATCTGTCTTGTACAAGCAGTCAATAAGCCTAATGAACCAGCATGGCTGCTTTTCCATACTTCAACACTATGTAACTCATTAAAAGTAGGCCAAACAAGTTAAAAAAAAAGACAAATAAATGAAGCAATCTTTTAAACAGGTCTCTCTGATTAACAAATCGATTTACAGTTTAATATCACAAAGTAGACAAACTATTATATTTAAAAAAAAAAACATCCTACCATGCCAATAGTGGGGCTTGAACCCACAACCTTGTGGGGACTTGCTGACCAGTAACCTATGCTTTACCCACTGAGCTATAAGATCTGTCTTGTGCAAGCAGTCAATAAGCCTAATGAATCAGCATGGCTTCTTTTCCATACTTCAACACTATGTAACTCATTAAAAGTAGGCCAAACAAGTTTAAAAAAAGACAAATAAATGAAGCAATCTTTTAAACAGGTCTCTCTAATTAACAAATCGATTTACAGTTTAATATCACAAAGTAGACAAACTATTAAATTAAAAAAAAAAAAATCCTATACTTTACCCACTGAGCTATTAGATCTGTCTTGGGCAAGCATTCAATAAGCCTAATGAACCAGCATGGCTTCTTTTCTATACTTCAACACTATGTAACTCATATTAAAAGTAGGCCAAACAAGTTAAAAAAAATAGACAAATAAATAAAGCAATCTTTTAAACAGGTTTATCTAATTAACAAATCGATTTACAGTTTAATATCACAAAGTAGACAAACTATTATATAAAAAAAAAAAAAAAAAAATCCTACCATGCCAATGGTGGGGCTTGAACTCACAACCTTGTGGGGACCTGCTGAACAGTAACATATGCTTTACCCACTGAGCTATCAGATCTGTCTTGTGCAAGCAGTTAATAAGCCTAATGAACCAGCATGGCTGCTTTTCCATACTTCAACACTATGTAACTCATTAAAAGTAGGACAAACAAGTTTAAAAAATATACAAATAAATGAAGCAATCTTTTAAACAGGTGTCTTTAATTAACAAATCGATTTACAGTTTAATATCACAAAGTAGACAAACTATTATATTTCAAAAAAAAAAAAAAATCCTATCATGCCAATGGTGGGGCTTGAACCAACAACCTTGAGAAGACCTGCTGACCAGTAACCTATGTTTTACCCACTGAGCTATCAGATCTGTCTTGTACAAGCAGTCAATAAGCCTAATGAACCAGCATGGCTTCTTTTCCATACTTCAACACTATGTAACTCATTAAAAGTAGGCCAAACAAGTAAAAAAGAAATAGACAAATAAATGAAGCAATCTCTTAAACAGGTCTCTCTAATTAACAAATCGATTTACAGTTTAATATCACAAAGTATACAAACTATTGGATTAAAAAAAAATAAAAATCCTATGGTTTACCCACTGAGCTATCAGATCTGTCTCATGCCACCAGTCAATAAGCCTAATAAACCAGCATGGCTTCTTTTCCATACTTCAACACTATGTAACTCATATTAAAAGTAGGCCAAACATATAAAAAAGAAATAGACAAATAAATGAAGCAATCTCTTAAACAGGTCTCTCTAATTAACAAATCGATTTACAGTTTAATATCACAAAGTATACAAACTATTGGATTAAAAAAAAAAATACTACCATGCCAATGGTGGGGCTTGAACCCACAACCTTGTGGGGACCTGCTGACCAGTAACCTATGCTTTACCCACTGAGCTATCAGATCTGTCTTGTGCAAGCAGTCAATAAGCCTAATGAACCAGCATGGCTGCTTTTCCATACTTCAACACTATGTAACTCATTAAAAGTAGGCCAAACAAGTTTAAAAAAATAAATAAATAAATGAATCAATCTTTTAAACAGGTCTCTCTAATTACCAAATCGATTTACAGTTTCAAATCACAAAGTAGACAAACTATTATATTTAAAAAAAAAAAAAAAAAAAAATCCTATGCTTTACCCACTGAGCTATCAGATCTGTCTTGTGCAAGCAGTCAATAAGCCTAATGAACCAGCATGGCTTCTTTTCTATACTTCAACACTATGTAACTCATATTAAAAGTAGGCCAAACAAGTAAAAAAAGAAATAGACAAATAAATGAAGCAATCTTTTAAACAGGTCTCTTTAATTAACAAATCGATTTACAGTTTAATATCACAAAGTAGACAAACTATTATATTTAAAAAAAAAAAAAAAAATCCTACCATGCCAATGGTGGGGCTTGAACCCACAACCTTGAGAAGACCTGCTGACGAGTAACCTATGCTTTAACCACTGAGCTATCAGATCTGCCTTGTACAAGCAGTCAATAAGCCTAATGAACCAGCATGGCTTCTTTTCCATACTTCAACACTATGTAACTCATTAAAAGTAGGCCGAACAAGTTTAAAAAAAGACAAATAAATGAAGCAATCTTTTAAACAGGTCTCTCTAATTAACAAATCGATTTACAGTTTAATATCACAAAGTAGACAAACTATTAAATAAAAAAAAAAAAAATCCTATACTTTACCAACTGAGCTATTAGATCTGTCTTGTGCAAGCATTCAATAAGCCTAATGAACCAGCATGGCTTCTTTTCTATACTTCAACACTATGTAACTCATATTAAAAGTAGGCCAAACAAGTTAAAAAAATAGACAAATAAATAAAGCAATCTTTTAAACAGGTTTATCTAATTAACAAATCGATTTACAGTTTAATATCACAAAGTAGACAAACTATTATATATATAAAAAAAAAAAAAATCATACCATGCCAATGGTGGGGCTTGAACCCACAACCTTGTGGGGACCTGCTGAACAGTAACCTATGCTTTACCCACTGAGCTATCAGATCTGTCCTGTGCAAGCAGTCAATAAGCCTAATGAACCAGCATGGCTTCTTTTCTATACTTCAACACTATGTAATTCATTAAAAGTAAGCCAAACAAGTTTAAAAAAGTAGACAAATAAATGAAGCAATCTTTTAAACAGGTAACCTATGCTTTACCCACTGAGCTATCAGATCTGTCTTGTGTCTTGGCTTCTTTTCCATACTTCAGCACTATGTAACTCATTAAAAGTAGGCCAAACAAGTTAAAAAAAAAGACAAATAAATGAAGCAATCTTTTAAACAGGTCTCTCTGATTAACAAATCGATTTACAGTTTAATATCACAAAGTAGACAAACTATTATATTTTTAAAAAACAAATCCTACCATGCTAAGACTGGGGACTGAACCCACAACCTTGTGGGGACCTGCTGACCAGTAACTTATGCTTTACCCACTGAGCTATCAGATCTGTCTTGTGCAAGCAGTCAATAAGCCTAATGAACCAGCATGGCTTCTTTTCTATACTTCAACACTATGTAACTCATATTAAAAGTAGGCCAAACAAGTAAAAAAGAAATAGACAAATAAATGAAGCAATCTTTTAAACAGGTCTCTCTAATTAACAAATCGATTTACAGTTTAATATCACAAAGTATACAAACTATTGGATTAAAAAAAAAAAAATACTACCATGCCAATGGTGGGGCTTGAACCCACAACCTTGTGGGGACCTGCTGACCAGTAAACTATGCTTTACCCACTGAGCTATCAGATCTGTCTTGTGCAAGCAGTTAATAAGCCTAATGAACCAGCATGGCTGCTTTTCCATACTTCAACACTATGTAACTCATTAAAAGTAGGCCAAACAAGTTTAAAAAATATACAAATAAATGAAGCAATCTTTTAAACAGGTCTCTCTAATTACCAAATCGATTTACAGTTTCAAATCACAAAGTAGACAAACTATTATATTTAAAAAAAAAAAAAAAAAATCCTATGCTTTACCCACTGAGCTATCAGATCTGTCTTGTGCAAGCAGTCAATAAGCCTAATGAACCAGCATGGCTTCTTTTCTATACTTCAACACTATGTAACTCATATTAAAAGTAGGCCAAACAAGTAAAAAAAAAAATAGACAAATAAATGAAGCAATCTTTTAAACAGGTCTCTTTAATTAACAAATCGATTTACAGTTTAATATCACAAAGTAGACAAACTATTATATTTCAAAAAAATCCTATCATGCCAATGGTGGGGCTTGAACCCACAACCTTGAGAAGACCTGCTGACCAGTAACCTATGCTTTACCCACTGAGCTATCAGATCTGTCTTGTACAAGCAGTCAATAAGCCTAATGAACCAGCATGGCTGCTTTTCCATACTTCAACACTATGTAACTCATATTAAAAGTAGGCCAAACAAGTAAAAAAAAAAGACAAAAAAATGAAGCAATCTTTTAAACAAGTCTCTCTAATTAACAAATCGATTTACAGTTTAATATCACAAAGTAGACAAACTATTATATTTTTAAAAAACAAATCCTACCATGCCAATGCTGGGGTTTGAACCCACAACCTTGGGGGGACCTGCTGACCAGTAACCTATGCTTTACCCACTGAGCTATCAGATCTGCCTTGTGCAAGCAGTCAATAAGCCTAATGAACCAGCATGGCTTCTTTTCCATACTTCAACACTATGTAACTCATTAAAAGTAGGCCAAACAAGTTAAAAAAAAAGACAAATAAATGAAGCAATCTCTTAAACAGGTCTCTCTGATTAACAAATCGATTTACAGTTTAATATCACAAAGTAGACAAACTATTATATTTAAAAAAAATAATAAAATCCTATGGTTTACCCACTGAGCTATCAGATCTGTCTTGTGCAAGCAGTCAATAGCCTAATGAACCAGCATGGCTTCGTTTCTATACTTCAACACTATGTAACTTATATTAAAAGTATGCCAAACAAGTTTAAAAAAAGACAAATAAATGAAGCAATCTTTTAAACAGGTCTCTCTAATTAACAAATCGATTTACAGTTTAATATCACAAAGTAGACGAACTATTATATTTTTAAAAAACAAATCCTACCATGCTAATGCTGGGGATTGAACCCACAACCTTGTGGGGACCTGCTGACCAGTAACTTATGCTTTACCCACTGAGCTATCAGATCTGGTTTGTGCAAGCAGTCAATAAGCCTAATGAACCAGCATGGCTTCTTTTCTATACTTCAACACTATGTAACTCATATTAAAAGTAGGCCAAACAAGTAAAAAAGAAATAGACAAATAAATGAAGCAATCTTTTAAACAGGTCTCTCTAATTACCAAATCGATTTACAGTTTCAAATCACAAAGTATACAAACTATTAGATAAAAAAAAAAAATACTACCATGCCAATGGTGGGGCTTGAACCCACAACTTTGTGGGGACCTGCTGACCAGTAACCTATGCTTTACCCACTGAGCTATCAGATCTGTCTTGTACAAGCAGTCAATAAGCCTAATGAACCAGCATGGCTGCTTTTCCATACTTCAACACTATGTAACTCATTAAAAGTAGGCCAAACAAGTTAAAAAAAAAGACAAATAAATGAAGCAATCTTTTAAACAGGTCTCTCTGATTAACAAATCGATTTACAGTTTAATATCACAAAGTAGACAAACTATTATATTAAAAAAAAAAAACATCCTACCATGCCAATAGTGGGGCTTGAACCCACAACCTTGTGGGGACTTGCTGACCAGTAACCTATGCTTTACCCACTGAGCTATAAGATCTGTCTTGTGCAAGCAGTCAATAAGCCTAATGAATCAGCATGGCTTCTTTTCCATACTTCAACACTATGTAACTCATTAAAAGTAGGCCAAACAAGTTTAAAAAAAGACAAATAAATGAAGCAATCTTTTAAACAGGTCTCTCTAATTAACAAATCGATTTACAGTTTAATATCACAAAGTAGACAAACTATTAAATTAAAAAAAAAAAAATCCTATACTTTACCCACTAAGCTATTAGATCTGTCTTGGGCAAGCATTCAATAAGCCTAATGAACCAGCATGGCTTCTTTTCTATACTTCAACACTATGTAACTCATATTAAAAGTAGGCCAAACAAGTTAAAAAAAATAGACAAATAAATAAAGCAATCTTTTAAACAGGTTTATCTAATTAACAAATCGATTTACAGTTTAATATCACAAAGTAGACAAACTATTATATAAAAAAAAAAAAAAAAAAATCCTACCATGCCAATGGTGGGGCTTGAACTCACAACCTTGTGGGGACCTGCTGAACAGTAACATATGCTTTACCCACTGAGCTATCAGATCTGTCTTGTGCAAGCAGTTAATAAGCCTAATGAACCAGCATGGCTGCTTTTCCATACTTCAACACTATGTAACTCATTAAAAGTAGGACAAACAAGTTTAAAAAATATACAAATAAATGAAGCAATCTTTTAAACAGGTCTCTTTAATTAACAAATCGATTTACAGTTTAATATCACAAAGTAGACAAACTATTATATTTCAAAAAAAAAAAAAAATCCTATCATGCCAATGGTGGGGCTTGAACCCACAACCTTGAGAAGACCTGCTGACCAGTAACCTATGTTTTACCCACTGAGCTATCAGATCTGTCTTGTACAAGCAGTCAATAAGCCTAATGAACCAGCATGGCTTCTTTTCCATACTTCAACACTATGTAACTCATTAAAAGTAGGCCAAACAAGTAAAAAAGAAATAGACAAATAAATGAAGCAATCTCTTAAACAGGTCTCTCTAATTAACAAATCGATTTACAGTTTAATATCACAAAGTATACAAACTATTGGATTAAAAAAAAATAAAAATCCTATGGTTTACCCACTGAGCTATCAGATCTGTCTCATGCCACCAGTCAATAAGCCTAATAAACCAGCATGGCTTCTTTTCCATACTTCAACACTATGTAACTCATATTAAAAGTAGGCCAAACAAGTAAAAAAAAAAAAGACAAATAAATGAAGCAATCTTTTAAACGGGTCTCTCTAACTAACAAATCGATTTACAGTTTAATATCACAAAGTAGACAAACAATTTGTAACCTGCCAATGATGGGGCTTGAACCCACAAACTTGTGGGACCTGCTGACCAGTAACCTATGCTTTACCCACTGAGCTATCAGATCTATCTTGTGTTTTGGCTTCTTTTCCATACTTCAGCACTATGTAACTCATTAAAAGTAGGCCAAACAAGTTAAAAAAAAAAGACATATAAATGAAGCAATCTTTTAAACAGGTCTCTCTGATTAACAAATCGATTTACAGTTTAATATCACAAAGTAGACAAACTATTATATTAAAAAAAAAAAAAAAATCCTATGTTTTACCAACTGAGCTATCAGATCTGTCTTGTGCAAGCAGTCAATAAGCCTAATGAACCAGCATGGCTTCTTTTCTATACTTCAACACTATGTAACTCATATTAAAAGTAGGCCAAACAAGTAAAAAAAAAAATAGACAAATAAACGAAGCAATCTTTTAAACAGGTCTCTCTAATTAACAAATCGATTTACAGTTTAATATCACAAAGTATACAAACTATTGGATTAAAAAAAAAAATACTACCATGCCAATGGTGGGGCTTGAACCCACAACCTTGTGGGGACCTGCTGACCAGTAACCTATGCTTTACCCACTGAGCTATCAGATCTATGTAACTCATATTAAAAGTAGGCCAAACAAGTTTAAAAAAATAAATAAATAAATAGACAAACTATTAAATTAAAATAGTTCAAATAAATGAAGCAATCTTTTAAACAGGTCTCTTTAATTAACAAATCGATTTACAGTTTAATATCACAAAGTAGACAAACTATTATATTTAAAAAAAAAAAAAAATCCTATCATGAAAATGGTGGGGCTTGAACCCACAACCTTGAGAAGACCTGCTGACCAGTAACCTATGCTTTACCCACTGAGCTATCAGATCTGTCTTGTACAAGCAGTCAATAAGCCTAATGAACCAGCATGGCTTCTTTTCCATACTTCAACACTATGTAACTCATCAAAAGTAGGCCAAACAAGTAAAAAAGAAATAGACAAATAAATGAAGCAATCTCTTAAACAGGTCTCTCTAATTAACAAATCGATTTACAGTTTAATATCACAAAGTATACAAACTATTGGATTAAAAAAAAAAAAAAATCCTATGGTTTACCCACTGAGCTATCAGATCTGTCTCATGCCACCAGTCAATAAGCCTAATAAACCAGCATGGCTTCTTTTCCATACTTCAACACTATGTAACTCATATTAAAAGTAGGCCAAACAAGTAAAAAAAAAAAAGACAAATAAATGAAGCAATCTTTTAAACAGGTCTCTCTAACTAACAAATCGATTTACAGTTTATTATCACAAAGTAGACAAAATATTATATTTTTAAAAAACAATTTGTAACCTGCCAATGATAGGGCTTGAACCCACAAACTTGTGGGGACCTGCTGACCAGTAACCTATGCTTTACCCACTGAGCTATCAGATCTATCTTGTGTCTTGGCTTCTTTTCCATACTTCAGCACTATGTAACTCATTAAAAGTAGGCCAAACAAGTTAAAAAAAAAAGACATATAAATGAAGCAATCTTTTAAACAGGTCTCTCTGATTAACAAATCGATTTACAGTTTAATATCACAAAGTAGACAAAATATTATATTAAAAAAAATAAAAAATCCTATGTTTTACCAACTGAGCTATCAGATCTGTCTTGTGCAAGCAGTCAATAAGCCTAATGAACCAGCATGGCTTCTTTTCTATACTTCAACACGATGTAACTCATTAAAAGTAGGCCAAACAAGTAAAAAAAAAAATAGACAAATAAACGAAGCAATCTTTTAAACAGGTCTCTCTAATTAACAAATAGATTTACAGTTTAATATCACAAAGTAGACAAACTGTTATATTTTTTAAAAACAAATCCTAACATGCTAATGCTGGGGATTGAACCCACAACCGTGTGGGGACCTGCTGACCAGTAACTTATGCTTTACCCACTGAGCTATCAGATCTGGCTTGTGCAAGCAGTCAATAAGCCTAATGAACGAGCATGGCTTCTTTTCTATACTTCAAAACTATGTAACTCATATTAAAAGTAGGCCAAACAAATAAAAAAGAAATAGACAAATAAATGAAGCAATCTCTTAAACAGGTCTCTCTAATTAACAAATCGATTTACAGTTTAATATCACAAAGTATACAAACTATTGGATTAAAAAAAAAAATACTACCATGCCAATGGTGGGGCTTGAACCCACAACCTTGTGGGGACCTGCTGACCAGTAACCTATGCTTTACCCACTGAGCTATCAGATCTGTCTTGTGCAAGCAGTCAATAAGCCTAATGAACCAGCATGGCTGCTTTTCCATACTTCAACACTATGTAACTCATTAAAAGTAGGCCAAACAAGTTTAAAAAAATAAATAAATAAATGAATCAATCTTTTAAACAGGTCTCTCTAATTACCAAATCGATTTACAGTTTCAAATCACAAAGTAGACAAACTATTATATTTAAAAAAAAAAAAAAAAAAAATCCTATGCTTTACCCACTGAGCTATCAGATCTGTCTTGTGCAAGCAGTCAATAAGCCTAATGAACCAGCATGGCTTCTTTTCTATACTTCAACACTATGTAACTCATATTAAAAGTAGGCCAAACAAGTAAAAAAAGAAATAGACAAATAAATGAAGCAATCTTTTAAACAGGTCTCTTTAATTAACAAATCGATTTACAGTTTAATATCACAAAGTAGACAAACTATTATATTTCAAAAAAATCCTATCATGCCAATGGTGGGGCTTGAACCCACAACCTTGAGAAGACCTGCTGACCAGTAACCTATGCTTTACCCACTGAGCTATCAGATCTGTCTTGTACAAGCAGTCAATAAGCCTAATGAACCAGCATGGCTTCTTTTCCATACTTCAACACTATGTAACTCATTAAAAGTAGGCCAAACAAGTAAAAAAGAAATAGACAAATAAATGAAGCAATCTCTTAAACAGGTCTCTCTAATTAACAAATCGATTTACAGTTTAATATCACAAAGTATACAAACTATTGGATTAAAAAAAAATAAAAATCCTATGGTTTACCCACTGAGCTATCAGATCTGTCTCATGCCACCAGTCAATAAGCCTAATAAACCAGCATGGCTTCTTTTCCATACTTCAACACTATGTAACTCATATTAAAAGTAGGCCAAACAAGTAAAAAAAAAAAAGACAAATAAATGAAGCAATCTTTTAAACGGGTCTCTCTAACTAACAAATCGATTTACAGTTTAATATCACAAAGTAGACAAACTATTATATTTTTAAAAAACAATTTGTAACCTGCCAATGATGGGGCTTGAACCCACAAACTTGTGGGACCTGCTGACCAGTAACCTATGCTTTACCCACTGAGCTATCAGATCTATCTTGTGTCTTGGCTTCTTTTCCATACTTCAGCACTATGTAACTCATTAAAAGTAGGCCAAACAAGTTAAATAAAAAAAGACATATAAATGAAGCAATCTTTTAAACAGGTCTCTCTGATTAACAAATCGATTTACAGTTTAATATCACAAAGTAGACAAACTATTATATTAAAAAAAAAAAAAAATCCTATGTTTTACCAACTGAGCTATCAGATCTGTCTTGTGCAAGCAGTCAATAAGCCTAATGAACCAGCATGGCTTCTTTTCTATACTTCAACACTATGTAACTCATATTAAAAGTAGGCCAAACAAGTAAAAAAAAAAATAGACAAATAAACGAAGCAATCTTTTAAACAGGTCTCTCTAATTAACAAATCGATTTACAGTTTAATATCACAAAGTATACAAACTATTGGATTAAAAAAAAAATACTACCATGCCAATGGTGGGGCTTGAACCCACAACCTTGTGGGGACCTGCTGACCAGTAACCTATGCTTTACCCACTGAGCTATCAGATCTGTCTTGTGCAAGCAGTCAATAAGCCTAATGAACCAGCATGGCTGCTTTTCCATACTTCAACACTATGTAACTCATTAAAAGTAGGCCAAACAAGTTTAAAAAAATAAATAAATAAATGAATCAATCTTTTAAACAGGTCTCTCTAATTACCAAATCGATTTACAGTTTCAAATCACAAAGTAGACAAACTATTATATTAAAAAAAAAATAAAAAAAAAATCCTATGCTTTATCCACTGAGCTATCAGATCTGTCTCATGCCACCAGTCAATAAGCCTAATAAACCAGCATGGCTTCTTTTCCATACTTCAACACTATGTAACTCATATTAAAAGTAGGCCAAACAAGTAAAAAAAAAAAAAGACAAATAAATGAAGCAATCTTTTAAACAGGTCTCTCTAACTAACAAATCGATTTACAGTTTAATATCACAAAGTAGACAAACTATTATATTTTTAAAAAACAATTTGTAACCTGCCAATGATGGGGCTTGAACCCACAAACTTGTGGGGACCTGCTGACCAGTAACCTATGCTTTACCCACTGAGCTATCAGATCTATCTTGTGTCTTGGCTTCTTTTCCATACTTCAGCACTATGTAACTCATTAAAAGTAGGCCAAACAAGTTAAAAAAAAAAGACATATAAATGAAGCAATCTTTTAAACAGGTCTCTCTGATTAACAAATCGATTTACAGTTTAATATCACAAAGTAGACAAACTATTATATTAAAAAAAATAAAAAATCCTATGTTTTACCAACTGAGCTATCAGATCTGTCTTGTGCAAGCAGTCAATAAGCCTAATGAACCAGCATGGCTTCTTTTCTATACTTCAACACTATGTAACTCATTAAAAGTAGGCCAAACAAGTAAAAAAAGAAATAGACAAATAAATGAAGCAATCTTTTAAACAGGTCTCTCTAATTAACAAATCGATTTACAGTTTAATATCACAAAGTATACAAACTATTAGATAAAAAAATATATATATACTACCATGCCAATGGTGGGGCTTGAACCCACAACCTTGTGGGGACCTGCTGACCAGTAACCTATGCTTTACCCACTGAGCTATCAGATCTGTCTTGTGCAAACAGTTAATAAACCTAATGAACCAGCATGGCTGCTTTTCCATACTTCAACACTATGTAACTCATTAAAAGTAGGCCAAACAAGTTTAAAAAATATACAAATAAATGAAGCAATCTTTTAAACAGGTCTCTCTAATTACCAAATCGATTTACAGTTTCAAATCACAAAGTAGACAAACTATTATATTTAAAAAAAAAAAAAATCCTATGCTTTACCCACTGAGCTATCAGATCTGTCTTGTGCAAGCAGTCAATAAGCCTAATGAACCAGCATGGCTTCTTTTCTATACTTCAACACTATGTAACTCATATTGAAAGTAGGCCAAACAAGTAAAAAAAAAAAAATAGACAAATAAATGAAGCAATCTTGTAAACAGGTCTCTTTAATTAACAAATCGATTTTACAGTTTAATATCACAAAGTAGACAAACTATTATATTTAAAAAAAAAAACATCCTACCATGCCAATGGTGGGGCTTGAACCCACAACCTTGTGGGGACCTGCTGAACAGTAACCTATGCTTTACCCACTGAGCTATCAGATCTGTCCTGTGCAAGCAGTCAATAAGCCTAATGAACCAGCATGGCTTCTTTTCTATACTTCAACACTATGTAATTCATTAAAAGTATGCCAAACAAGTTAAAAAAAATAGACAAATAAATGAAGCAATCTTTTAAACAGGTAACCTATGCTTTACCCACTGAGCTATCAGATCTGTCTTGTGTCTTGGCTTCTTTTCCATACTTCAGCACTATGTAACTCATTAAAAGTAGGCCAAACAAGTTAAAAAAAAAGACAAATAAATGAAGCAATCTTTTAAACAGGTCTCTCTGATTAACAAATCGATTTACAGTTTAATATCACAAAGTAGACAAACTATTATATTTAAAAAAAAAAACATCCTACCATGCCAATGGTGGGGCTTGAACCCACAACCTTGTGGGGACCTGCTGACCAGTAACCTATGCTTTACCCACTGAGCTATCAGATCTGTCTTATGCAAGCAGTCAATAAGCCTAATGAATCAGCATGGCTTCTTTTCCATACTTCAACACTATGTAACTCATTTAAAGTAGGCCAAACAAGTAAAAAAAAAAATAGACAAATAAATGAAGCAATCTTTTAAACAGGTCTCTTTAATTAACAAATCGATTTACAGTTTAATATCACAAAGTAGACAAACTATTATATTTCAATATATAATTGAAAAAAAAAAAAATCCTACCATGCCAATGGTGGGGCTTGAACCCACAACCTTGAGGGGACCTGCTGACCAGTAACCTATGCTTTACCCACTGAGCTATCAGATCTATCTTGTGTCTTGGCTTCTTTTCCATACTTCAGCACTATGTAACTCATTAAAAGTAGGCCAAACAAGTTAAAACAAAAAGACATATAAATGAAGCAATCTTTTAAACAGGTCTCTCTGATTAACAAATCGATTTACAGTTTAATATCACAAAGTAGACAAACTATTATATTAAAAAAAATAAAAAATCCTATGTTTTACCAACTGAGCTATCAGATCTGTCTTGTGCAAGCAGTCAATAAGCCTAATGAACCAGCATGGCTTCTTTTCTATACTTCAACACTATGTAACTCATATTAAAAGTAGGCCAAACAAGTACAAAAAAAAATAGACAAATAAACGAAGCAATCTTTTAAACAGGTCTCTCTAATTAACAAATCGATTTACAGTTTAATATCACAAAGTAGACAAACTGTTATATTTTTTACAAACAAATCCTAACATGCTAATGCTGGGGATTGAACCCACAACCTTGTGGGGACCTGCTGACCAGTAACTTATGCTTTACCCACTGAGCTATCAGATCTGTCTTATGCCACCAGTCAATAAGCCTAATGAACCAGCATGGCTTCTTTTCTATACTTCAAAACTATGTAACTCATATTAAAAGTAGGCCAAACAAGTAAAAAAGAAATAGACAAATAAATGAAGCAATCTCTTAAACAGGGCTCTCTAATTAACAAATCGATTTACAGTTTAATATCACAAAGTAGACAAACTATTATATTAAAAAAAAAATAAAAGATCCTACCATGCCAATGGTGGGGCTTGAACCCACAACCTTGAGAAGACCTGCTGACGAGTAACCTATGCTTTAACCACTGAGCTATCAGATCTGCCGTGTACAAGCAGTCAATAAGCCTAATGAACCAGCATGGCTTCTTTTCCATACTTCAACACTATGTAACTCATTAAAAGTAGGCCGAACAAGTTTTAAAAAAGACAAATAAATGAAGCAATCTTTTAAACAGGTCTCTCTAATTAACAAATCGATTTACAGTTTAATATCACAAAGTAGACAAACTATTATATTTAAAAAAAAAACATCCTACCATGCCAATGGTGGGGCTTGAACCCACAACCTTGTGCGGACCTGCTGACCAGTAACCTATGCTTTACCCACTGAGCTATCAGATCTGTCTCATGCCACCAGTCAATAAGCCTAATGAACCAGCATGGCTTCTTTTCTATACTTCAAAACTATGTAACTCATATTAAATGTAGGCCAAACAAGTAAAAAAGAAATAGACAAATAAATGAAGCAATCTCTTAAACAGGTCTCTCTAATTAACAAATCGATTTACAGTTTAATATCACAAAGTATACAAACTATTGGATTAAAAAAAAAAAATACTACCATGCCAATGAACAGTAACCTATGCTTTACCCACTGAGCTATCAGATCTGTCCTGTGCAAGCAGTCAATAAGCCTAATGAACCAGCATGGCTTCTTTTCTATACTTCAACACTATGTAATTCATTAAAAGTAAGCCAAACAAGTTAAAAAAAAATAGACAAATAAATGAAGCAATCTTTTAAACAAGTCTCTCTAATTAACAAATCGATTTACAGTTTAATATCACAAAGTAGACAAACTATCATATTTAGATGAAAAAAAAAAATCCTACCATGCCAATGCTGGGGCTTGAACCCACAACCTTGTGGGGACCTGCTGACCAGTAACCTATGCTTTACCCACTGAGCTATCAGATCTGTCTTATGCCGCCAGTCAATAAGCCTAATGAACCAGCATGGCTTCTTTTCTATACTTCAAAACTATGTAACTCATATTAAAAGTAGGCCAAACAAGTAAAAAAGAAATAGACAAATAAATGAAGCAATCTCTTAAACAGGTCTTTTTAATTAACAAATCGATTTACAGTTTAATATCACAAAGTATACAAACTATTGGATTAAAAAAAAAAAATACTACCATGCCAATGGTGGGGCTTGTATCCACAACCTTGTGGGGACCTGCTGACCAGTAACCTATGCTTCACCCACTGAGCTATCAGATCTGTCTTGTGCAAGCAGTCAATAAGCCTAATGAACCAGCATGGCTGCTTTTCCATACTTCAACACTATGTAACTCATTAAAAGTAGGCCAAACAAGTTTAAAAAAAATAAATAAATAAATGAATCAATCTTTTAAACAGGTCTCTCTAATTACCAAATCGATTTACATTTTCAAATCACAAAGTAGACAAACTATTATATTTAAAAAAAAAACTAAAAAATCCTATGCTTTACCCACTGAGCTATCAGATCTGTCTTGTGCAAGCAGTCAATAAGCCTAATGAAAAAAAGACAAATAAATGAAGCAATCTTTTAAACAGGTCTCTCTAATTAACAAATCGATTTACAGTTTAATATCACAAAGTAGACAAACTATTAAATTAAAAAAAAAAAAAAAATCCTATGGTTTACCCACTGAGCTATCAGATCTGTCTTGTGCAAGCAGTCAATAAGCCTAATGAACCAGCATGGCTTCTTTTCTATACTTCAACACTATGTAACTCATTAAAAGTAGGCCAAACAAGTTTAAAAAAATAAATAAATAAATGAATCAATCTTTTAAACAGGTCTCTCTAATTACCAAATCGATTTACAGTTTCAAATCACAAAGTAGACAAACTATTATATTAAAAAAAAAAAAAATCCTATGCTTTACCCACTGAGCTATCAGATCTGTCTTGTGCAAGCATTCAATAAGCCTAATGAACCAGCATGGCTTCTTTTCTATACTTCAACACTATGTAACACATATTAAAAGTAGGCCAAACAAGTTTAAAAAATAGACAAATAAATTAAGCAATCTTTTAAACAGGTCTCTCTAATTAACAAATCAATTTACAGTTTAATATCACAAAGTAGACAAACTATTATATTAAAAAAAAAAAAATCCTATGCTTTACCCACTGAGCTATCAGATCTGTCTTGTGCAAGCAGTCAATAAGCCTAATGAACCAGCATGGCTTCTTTTCTATACTTCAACACTATGTAACTCATATTAAAAGTAGGCCAAACAAGTAAAAAAAAAAATAGACAAATAAATGAAGCAATCTTTTAAACAGGTCTCTTTAATTAACAAATCGATTTACAGTTTAATATCACAAAGTAAACAAACTATTATATTTAAAAAAAAAAACATCCTACCATGCCAATGGTGGGGCTTGAACCCACAACCTTGTGGGGACCTGCTGAACAGTAACATATGCTTTACCCACTGAGCTATCAGATCTGTCCTGTGCAAGCAGTCAATAAGCCTAATGAACCAGCATGGCTTCTTTTCTATACTTCAACACTATGTAATTCATTAAAAGTAAGCCAAACAAGTTAAAAAAATAGACAAATAAATGAAGCAATCTTTTAAACAGGTAACCTATGCTTTACCCACTGAGCTATCAGATCTGTCTTGTGTCTTGGCTTCTTTTCCATACTTCAGCACTATGTAACTCATTAAAAGTAGGCCAAACAAGTTAAAAAAAAAAGACAAATAAATGAAGCAATCTTTTAAACAGGTCTCTCTGATTAACAAATCGATTTACAGTTTAATATCACAAAGTATACAAACTATTGGATTAAAAAAAAAAAATACTACCATGCCAATGAACAGTAACCTATGCTTTACCCACTGAGCTATCAGATCTGTCCTGTGCAAGCAGTCAATAAGCCTAATGAACCAGCATGGCTTCTTTTCTATACTTCAACACTATGTAATTCATTAAAAGTAAGCCAAACAAGTTAAAAAAGAAATAGACAAATAAATGAAGCAATCTTTTAAACAAGTCTCTCTAATTAACAAATCGATTTACAGTTTAATATCACAAAGTAGACAAACTATCATATTTAGATGAAAAAAAAAAATCCTACCATGCCAATGCTGGGGCTTGAACCCACAACCTTGTGGGGACCTGCTGACCAGTAACCTATGCTTTACCCACTGAGCTATCAGATCTGTCTTATGCCACCAGTCAATAAGCCTGATGAACCAGCATGGCTTCTTTTCTATACTTCAAAACTATGTAACTCATATTAAAAGTAGGCCAAACAAGTAAAAAAGAAATAGACAAATAAATGAAGCAATCTCTTAAACAGGTCTCTCTAATTAACAAATCGATTTACAGTTTGATATCACAAAGTATACAAACTATTGGATTGAAAAAAAAAAATACTACCATGCCAATGGTGGGGCTTGAATCCACAACCTTGTGAGGACCTGCTGACCAGTAACCTATGCTTTACCCACTGAGCTATCAGATCTGTCTTGTGCAAGCAGTCAATAAGCCTAATAAATCAGCATGGCTTCTTTTCCATACTTCAACACTATGTAACTCATTAAAAGTAGGCCAAACAAGTTTAAAAAATATACAAATAAATGAAGCAATCTTTTAAACAGGTCTCTTTAATTAACAAATCGATTTACAGTTTAATATCACAAAGTAGACAAACTATTATATTTAAAAAAAAACAGAAAAATCCTATCATGCCAATGGTGGGGCTTGAACCCACAACCTTGAGAAGACCTGCTGACCAGTAACCTATGCTTTACCCACTGAGCTATCAGATCTGTCTTGTACAAGCAGTCAATAAGCCTAATGAACCAGCATGGCTTCTTTTCCATACTTCAACACTATGTAACTCATTAAAAGTAGGCCAAACAAGTAAAAAAGAAATAGACAAATAAATGAAGCAATCTCTTAAACAGGTCTCTCTAATTAACAAATCGATTTACAGTTTAATATCACAAAGTATACAAACTATTGGATTAAAAAAAAAAAAAAATCCTATGGTTTACCCACTGAGCGATCAGATCTGTCTCATGCCACCAGTCAATAAGCCTAATGAACCAGCATGGCTTCTTTTCCATACTTCAACACTACGTAACTCATATTAAAAGTAGGCCAAACAAGTAAAAAAAAAAAAGACAAATAAATGAAGCAATCTTTTAAACGGGTCTCTCTAACTAACAATCGATTTACAGTTTAATATCACAAAGTAGACAAACTATTATATTTTTAAAAAACAATTTGTAACCTGCCAATGATGGGGCTTGAACCCACAAACTTGTGGGGACCTGCTGACCAGTAACCTATGCTTTACCCACTGAGCTATCAGATCTATCTTGTGTCTTGGCTTCTTTTCCATACTTCAGCACTATGTAACTCATTAAAAGTAGGCCAAACAAGTTAAAAAAAAAGACATATAAATGAAGCAATCTTTTAAACAGGTCTCTCTGATTAACAAATCGATTTACAGTTTAATATCACAAAGTAGACAAACTATTATATTAAAAAAAATAAAAAATCCTATGTTTTACCAACTGAGCTATCAGATCTGTCTTGTGCAAGCAGTCAATAAGCCTAATGAACCAGCATGGCTTCTTTTCTATACTTCAACACTATGTAACTCATATTAAAAGTAGGCCAAACAAGTAAAAAAAAAAATAGACAAAAAAACGAAGCAATCTTTTAAACAGGTCTCTCTAATTAACAAATCGATTTACAGTTTAATATCACAAAGTAGACAAACTGTTATATTTTTTTAAAACAAATCCTAACATGCTAATGCTGGGGATTGAACCCACAACCTTGTGGGGACCTGCTGACCAGTAACTTATGCTTTACCCACTGAGCTATCAGATCTGGCTTGTGCAAGCATTCAATAAGCCTAATGAACCAGCATGGCTTCTTTTCTATACTTCAACACTATGTAACTCATATTAAAAGTAGGCCAAACAAGTTAAAAAAAAATAGACAAATAAATGAATCAATCTTTTAAACAGGTCTCTCTAATTACCAAATCGATTTACAGTTTCAAATCACAAAGTAGACAAACTATTATATTTAAAAAAAAAAAAAAAAAAATCCTATGCTTTACCCACTGAGCTATCAGATCTGTCTTGTGCAAGCAGTCAATAAGCCTAATGAACCAGCATGGCTTCTTTTCTATACTTCAACACTATGTAACTCATATTAAAAGTAGGCCAAACAAGTAAAAAAGAAATAGACAAATAAATGAAGCAATCTCTTAAACAGGTCTCTCTAATTAACAAATCGATTTACAGTTTAATATCACAAAGTATACAAACTATTGGATTAAAAAAAAAAAATACTACCATGCCAATGAACAGTAACCTATGCTTTACCCACTGAGCTATCAGATCTGTCCTGTGCAAGCAGTCAATAAGCCTAATGAACCAGCATGGCTTCTTTTCTATACTTCAACACTATGTAATTCATTAAAAGTAGGCCAAACAAGTTAAAAAAAATAGACAAATAAATGAAGCAATCTTTTAAACAAGTCTCTCTAATTAACAAATCGATTTACAGTTTAATATCACAAAGTAGACAAACTATCATATTTAGATGAAAAAAAAAAATCCTACCATGCCAATGCTGGGGCTTGAACCCACAACCTTGTGGGGACCTGCTGACCAGTAACCTATGCTTTACCCACTGAGCTATCAGATCTGTCTTATGCCACCAGTCAATAAGCCTAATGAACCAGCATGGCTTCTTTTCTATACTTCAAAACTATGTAACTCATATTAAAAGTAGGCCAAACAAGTAAAAAAGAAATAGACAAATAAATGAAGCAATCTCTTAAACAGGTCTCTCTAATTAACAAATCGATTTACAGTTTAATATCACAAAGTATACAAACTATTGGATTAAAAAAAAAAAATACTACCATGCCAATGGTGGGGCTTGAATCCACAACCTTGTGGGGACCTGCTGACCAGTAACCTATGCTTTACCCACTGAGCTATCAGATCTGTCTTGTGCAAGCAGTCAATAAGCCTAATGAACCAGCATGGCTGCTTTTCCATACTTCAACACTATGTAACTCATTAAAAGTAGGCCAAACAAGTTTAAAAAAAATAAATAAATAAATGAATCAATCTTTTAAACAGGTCTCTCTAATTACCAAATCGATTTACATTTTCAAATCACAAAGTAGACAAACTATTATATTTTAAAAAAAAAATAAAAAATCCTATGCTTTACCCACTGAGCTATCAGATCTGTCTTGTGCAAGCAGTCAATAAGCCTAATGAAAAAAAGACAAATAAATGAAGCAATCTTTTAAACAGGTCTCTCTAATTAACAAATCGATTTACACTTTAATATCACAAAGTAGACAAACTATTAAATTAAAAAAAAAAAAAAAATCCTATGGTTTACCCACTGAGCTATCAGATCTGTCTTGTGCAAGCAGTCAATAAGCCTAATGAACCAGCATGGCTTCTTTTCTATACTTCAACACTATGTAACTCATTAAAAGTAGGCCAAACAAGTTTAAAAAAATAAATAAATAAATGAATCAATCTTTTAAACAGGTCTCTCTAATTACCAAATCGATTTACAGTTTCAAATCACAAAGTAGACAAACTATTATATTTAAAAAAAAAAAAAAAAAAAATCCTATGCTTTACCCACTGAGCTATCAGATCTGTCTTGTGCAAGCAGTCAATAAGCCTAATGAACCAGCATGGCTTCTTTTCTATACTTCAACACTATGTAACTCATATTAAAATTAGGCGAAACAAGTAAAAAAAAAATAGACAAATAAATGAAGCAATCTTTTAAACAGGTCTCTTTAATTAACAATTCGATTTACAGTTTAATATCACAAAGTAGACAAACTATTATATTTAAAAAAAAAACATCCTACCATGCCAATGGTGGGGCTTGAACCCACAACCTTGTGGGGACCTGCTGAACAGTAACCTATGCTTTACCCACTGAGCTATCAGATCTGTCCTGTGCAAGCAGTCAATAAGCCTAATGAACCAGCATGGCTTCTTTTCTATACTTCAACACTATGTAATTCATTAAAAGTATGCCAAACAAGTTAAAAAAAATAGTCAAATAAATGAAGCAATCTTTTAAACAGGTAACCTATGCTTTACCCACTGAGCTATCAGATCTGTCTTGTGTCTTGGCTTCTTTTCCATACTTCAGCACTATGTAACTCATTAAAAGTAAGCCAAACAAGTTAAAAAAAAAAGACAAATAAATGAAGCAATCTTTTAAACAGGTCTCTTTAATTAACAAATCGATTTACAGTTTAATATCACAAAGTAGACAAACTATTATATTTAAAAAAAAAAACATCCTACCATGCCAATGGTGGGGGTTGAACCCACAACCTTGAGAAGACCTGCTGACCAGTAACCTATGCTTTACCCACTGAGCTATCAGATCTGTCTTGTACAAGCAGTCAATAAGCCTAATGAACCAGCATGGCTTCTTTTCCATACTTCAACACTATGTAACTCATTAAAAGTAGGCCAAACAAGTTTAAAAAAAGACAAATAAATGAAGCAATCTTTTAAACAGGTCTCTCTAATTAACAAATCGATTTACAGTTTAATATCACAAAGTAGACAAACTATTAAATTAAAAAAAAAAAAATCCTATACTTTACCCACTGAGCTATTAGATCTGTCTTGTGCAAGCATTCAATAAGCCTAATGAACCAGCATGGCTTCTTTTCTATACTTCAACACTATGTAACTCATATTAAAAGTAGGCCAAACAAGTTAAAAAAAAATAGACAAATAAATAAAGCAATCTTTTAAACAGGTTTATCTAATTAACAAATCGATTTACAGTTTAATATCACAAAGTAGACAAACTATTATATAAAAAAAAAAAAAAAATCCTACCATGCCAATGGTGGGGCTTGAACCCACAACCTTGTGGGGACCTGCTGAACAGTAACATATGCTTTACCCACTGAGCTATCAGATCTGTCCTGTGCAAGCAGTCAATAAGCCTAATGAACCAGCATGGCTTCTTTTCTATACTTCAACACTATGTAATTCATTAAAAGTAAGCCAAACAAGTTAAAAAAAATAGACAAATAAATGAAGCAATCTTTTAAACAGGTAACCTATGCTTTACCCACTGAGCTATCAGATCTGTCTTGTGTCTTGGCTTCTTTTCCATACTTCAGCACTATGTAACTCATTAAAAGTAGGCCAAACAAGTTAAAAAAAAAAGACAAATAAATGAAGCAATCTTTTAAACAGGTCTCTCTGATTAACAAATCGATTTACAGTTTAATATCACAAAGTAGACAAACTATTATATTTAAAAAAAAAAAAAAATCCTTTGTTTTACCAACTGAGCTATCAGATCTGTCTTGTGCAAGCAGTCAATAAGCCTAATGAACCAGCATGGCTTCTTTTCTATACTTCAACACTATGTAACTCATATTAAAAGTAGGCCAAACAAGTAAAAAAAAAAATAGACAAATAAGCGAAGCAATCTTTTAAACAGGTCTCTCTAATTAACAAATCGATTTACAGTTTAATATCACAAAGTAGACAAACTATTATATTTTTAAAAAATAAATCCTACCATGCTAAGACTGGGGACTGAACCCACAACCTTGTGGGGACCTGCTGACCAGTAACTTATGCTTTACCCACTGAGCTATCAGATCTGGCTTGTGCAAGCAGTCAATAAGCCTAATGAACCAGCATGGCTTCTTTCCTATACTTCAACACTATGTAACTCATATTAAAAGTAGGCCAAACAAGTAAAAAAAAAAAAGACAAATAAATAAAGCAATCTTTTAAACGGGTCTCTCTAACTAACAAATCGATTTACAGTTTAATATCACAAAGTAGACAAACTATTATATTTTTAAAAAACAATTTGTAACCTGCCAATGATGGGGCTTGAACCCACAAACTTGTGGGGACCTGCTGACCAGTAACCTATGCTTTACCCACTGAGCTATCAGATCTATCTTGTGTCTTGGCTTCTTTTCCATACTTCAGCACTATGTAACTCATTAAAAGTAGGCCAAACAAGTTAAAAAAAAAAGACAAATAAATGAAGCAATCTTTTAAACAGGTCTCTTTAATTAACAAATCGATTTACAGTTTAATATCACAAAGTAGACAAACTATTATATTTAAAAAAAAAACATCCTACCATGCCAATGGTGGGGCTTGAACCCACAACCTTGAGAAGACCTGCTGACCAGTAACCTATGCTTTACCCACTGAGCTATCAGATCTGTCTTGTACAAGCAGTCAATAAGCCTAATGAACCAGCATGGCTTCTTTTCTATATTTCAACACTATGTAATTCATTAAAAGTAAGCCAAACAAGTTAAAAAAATAGACAAATAAATGAAGCAATCTTTTAAACAGGTAACCTATGCTTTACCCACTGAGCTATCAGATCTGTCTTGTGTCTTGGCTTCTTTTCCATACTTCAGCACTATGTAACTCATTAAAAGTAGGCCAAACAAGTTAAAAAAAAAAAGACAAATAAATGAAGCAATCTTTTAAACAGGTCTCTCTGATTAACAAATCAATTTACAGTTTAATATCACAAAGTAGACAAACTATTATATTTAAAAAAAAAAAAAAATCCTATGTTTTACCAACTGAGCTATCAGATCTGTCTTGTGCAAGCAGTCAATAAGCCTAATGAACCAGCATGGCTTCTTTTCTATACTTCAACACTATGTAACTCATATTAAAAGTAGGACAAACAAGTAAAAAAAAAAATAGACAAATAAACGAAGCAATCTTTTAAACAGGTCTCTCTAATTAACAAATCGATTTACAGTTTAATATCACAAAGTAGACAAACTATTATATTTTTAAAAAACAAATCCTACCATGCTAAGACTGGGGACTGAACCCACAACCTTGTGGGGACCTGCTGACCAGTAACTTATGCTTTACCCACTGAGCTATCAGATCTGGCTTGTGCAAGCAGTCAATAAGCCTAATGAACCAGCATGGCTTCTTTCCTATACTTCAACACTATGTAACTCATATTAAAAGTAGGCCAAACAAGTAAAAAAGAAATAGACAAATAAATGAAGCAATCTTTTAAACAGGTCTCTCTAATTAACAAATCGATTTACAGTTTAATATCACAAAGTATACAAACTATTGGATAAAAAAAAAAAAATACTACCATGCCAATGGTGGGGCTTGAACCCACAACCTTGTGGGGACCTGCTGACCAGTAACCTATGCTTTACCCACTGAGCTATCAGATCTGTCTTGTACAAGCAGTCAATAAGCCTAATGAACCAGCATGGCTGCTTTTCCATACTTCAACACTATGTAACTCATTAAAAGTAGGCCAAACAAGTAAAAAAAAAAGACAAAAAAATGAAGCAATCTTTTAAACAAGTCTCTCTAATTAACAAATCGATTTACAGTTTAATATCACAAAGTAGACAAACTATTATATTTTTAAAAAACAAATCCTACCATGCCAATGCTGGGGTTTGAACCCACAACCTTGGGGGGACCTGCTGACCAGTAACCTATGCTTTACCCACTGAGCTATCAGATCTGCCTTGTGCAAGCAGTCAATAAGCCTAATGAACCAGCATGGCTTCTTTTCCATACTTCAACACTATGTAACTCATTAAAAGTAGGCCAAACAAGTTAAAAAAAAAGACAAATAAATGAAGCAATCTTTTAAACAGGTCTCTCTGATTAACAAATCGATTTACAGTTTAATATCACAAAGTAGACAAACTATTATATTTAAAAAAAAAATAAAATCCTATGGTTTACCCACTGAGCTATCAGATCTGTCTTGTGCAAGCAGTCAATAGCCTAATGAACCAGCATGGCTTTGTTTCTATACTTCAACACTATGTAACTTATATTAAAAGTAGGCCAAACAAGTTAAAAAAAAGACAAATAAATGAAGCAATCTTTTAAACAGGTCTCTCTAATTAACAAATCGATTTACAGTTTAATATCACAAAGTAGACGAACTATTATATTTTTAAAAAACAAATCCTACCATGCTAATGCTGGGGATTGAACCCACAACCTTGTGGGGACCTGCTGACCAGTAACTTATGCTTTACCCACTGAGCTATCAGATCTGGTTTGTGCAAGCAGTCAATAAGCCTAATGAACCAGCATGGCTTCTTTTCTATACTTCAACACTATGTAACTCATATTAAAAGTAGGCCAAACAAGTAAAAAAGAAATAGACAAATAAATGAAGCAATCTTTTAAACAGGTCTCTCTAATTAACAAATCGATTTACAGTTTAATATCACAAAGTATACAAACTATTAGATAAAAAAATATATATATACTACCATGCCAATGGTGGGGCTTGAACCCACAACCTTGTGGGGACCTGCTGACCAGTAACCTATGCTTTACCCACTGAGCTATCAGATCTGTCTTGTGCAAACAGTTAATAAACCTAATGAACCAGCATGGCTGCTTTTCCATACTTCAACACTATGTAACTCATTAAAAGTAGGCCAAACAAGTTTAAAAAATATACAAATAAATGAAGCAATCTTTTAAACAGGTCTCTCTAATTACCAAATCGATTTACAGTTTCAAATCACAAAGTAGACAAACTATTATATTTAAAAAAAAAAAAAAATCCTATGCTTTACCCACTGAGCTATCAGATCTGTCTTGTGCAAGCAGTCAATAAGCCTAATGAACCAGCATGGCTTCTTTTCCATACTTCAACACTATGTAACTCATTAAAAGTAGGCCAAACAAGTAAAAAAAAAAATAGACAAATAAATGAAGCAATCTTTTAAACATATCTCTCTAATTAACAAATCGATTTACAGTTTATTATCACAAAGTAGACAAACTATTATAATTAAAAAAAAAAAAACATCCTATGCTTTACCCACTGAGCTATCAGATCTGTCTTGTGCAAGCAGTCAATAAGCCTAATGAACCAGCATGGCTTCGTTTCCATACTTCAACACTATGTAACTCATTAAAAGTAGGCCAAACAAGTTAAAAAAAAGACAAATAAATTAAGCAATCTTTTACACAGGTATCTCTGATTAACAAATCGATTTACAGTTTAATATCACAAAGTAGACAAACTATTATATTAAAAAAAATAAAAAATCCTATGGTTTACCCACTGAGCTATCAGATCTGTCTTGTGCAAGCAGTCAATAAGCCTAATGAACCAGCATGGCTTCTTTTCTATTCTTCAACACTGTGTAACTCATATTAAAAGTATGCCAAACAAGTAAATAAAAAAAATAGACAAATAAACGAAGCAATCTTTTAAACAGGTCTCTCTAATTAACAAATCGATTTACAGTTTAATATCACAAAGTAGACAAACTATTATATAAAAAAAAAAAATACTACCATGCCAATGGAGGGGCTTGAACCCACAACCTTGTGGGGACCTGCTGACCAGTAACCTATGCTTTACCCACTGAGCTATCAGATCTGTCTTGTGCAAGCAGTCAATAAGCCTAATGAACCAGCATGGCTGCTTTTCCATACTTCAACACTATGTAACTCATTAAAAGTAGGCCAAACAAGTTTAAAAAATAAACAAATAAATGAAGCAATCTTTTAAACAGGTCTCTCTAATTACCAAATCAATTTACAGTTTCAAATCACAAAGTAGACAAACTATTATATTTAAAAAATAAAATAAAATCCTATGCTTTACCCACTGAGCTATCAGATCTGTCTTGTGCAAGCAGTCAATAAGCCTAATAAACCAGCATGGCTTCTTTTTCATACTTCAACACTATGTAACTCATTAAAAGTAGGCCAAACAAGATTAAAAAATAGACAACTAAATGAAGCAATCTTTTAAACAGGTCTCTTTAATTAACAAATCGATTTAGAGTTTAATATCACAAAGTAGACAAACTATTATATTTAAAAAAAATAATAATCCTATGGTTTACCCACTGAGCTATCAGATCTGTCTTGTGCAAGCAGTCAATAAGCCTAATGAACCAGCATGGCTTCTTTTCTATACTTCAACACTATGTAACTCATATTAAAAGTAGGCCAAACAAGATTAAAAAAAAATAATAGAAAAATAAATGAAGCAATCTTTTAAACAGGTCTCTTTAATTAACAAATCGATTTACAGTTTAATATCACAAAGTAGACAAACTATTATATTTAAAAAAAAACAAATCCTACCTTGCCAATTGTAGGGCTTGAACCCACAACCTTGTGAGGACCTGCTGACCAGTAACCTATGCTTTACCCACTGAGCTATCAGATGTGTCTTGTGCAAGCAGTCAATAAGCCTAAAGAACCAGCATGGCTTCTTTTCCATACTTCAACACTATGTAACTCATTAAAAGTAAAAAAAAAAGACAAATAAATGAAGCAATCTTTTAAACAGGTCTCTCTGATTAACAAATCGATTTACAGTTTAATATCACAAAGTAGACAAACTATTATATTTAAAAAAAAAAAAAGAATCCTATGGTTTACCCACTGAGCTATCTGATCTGTCTTGTGCAAGCAGTCAATAAGCCTAATGAACCAGCATGGCCTCTTTTCTATACTTCAACACTATGTAACTTATTTTAAAAGTAGGCCAAACAAGTAAAAAAAAAATAGACAAATAAATGAAGCAATCTTTTAAACAGGTCTCTCTAATTAACAAATCGATTTACAGTTTAATATCACAAAGTAGACAAACTATTATATTTTTAAAAAACAAATCCTACCATGCCAATGGTGGGGCTTGAACCCACAACCTTGTGGGGACCTGTTGACTAGTAAACTTTGCTTTACCCACTGAGCTATCAGATCTGTCTTGTACAAGCAGTCAATGAGCCTAATGAACGAGCATGGCTGCTTTTCCATACTTCAACACTATGTAACTCATTAAAAGTAGGCCAAACAAGTTTAAAAAAAGACAAATAAATGAAGCAATCTTTTAAACAGGTCTCTCTAATTAACAAATCAATTTAGAGTTTAATATCACAAAGAAGACAAACTATTATATTTTAAAAAAACAAATCCTACCATGCTAATGTTGGGGATTGAACCCACAACCTTGTGGGGACCTGCTGACCAGTAACCTATGGTTTACCCACTGAGCTATCAGATTTGGCCTGTGTAAGCAGTCAATAAGCCTAATGAACCAGCATGGCTTCTTTTCTATACTTAAACACTATGTAACTCATATTAAAACGAGGCCAAACAAGTAAAAAAAAAAAAGACAAATAAATGAAACAATCTTTTAAACAGGTCTCTCTAACTAACAAATCGATTTACAGTTTAAAATCACAAAGTAGACAAACTATTATAATTAAAAAAAAAAAATCCTATGCTTTACCCACTGATCTATCAGATCTGTCTTGTGCAAGCAGTCAATAAGCCTAATGAACCAGCATGGCTTCTTTTCTATACTTCAACACTATGTAACTCATATTAAAATTAGGCCAAACAAGTTAAAAAAAAATAGACAAATAAATAAAGCAATCTTTTAAACAGGTCTCTCTAATTAACAAATCGATTTACAGTTTAATATCACAAAGTAGACAAACTATTATATAAAAAAAAAAATAATAATCCTACCATGCCAATGTAGGGGGCTTGAACCCACAATCTTGTGGGGACCTGCTGACTAGTAACCTATGCTTTACCCACTGAGCTATCAGATCTGTCTTGTGCAAGCAGTCAATAAGCCTAATGAACCAGCATGGCTTCTTTTCTATACTTCAACACTATGTAACTCATTAAAAGTAGGCCAAACAAGTTAAAAAAAAAAATAGACAAATAAATGAAGCAATCTTTTAAACAGGTCTCTCTAACTAACAAATTGATTTACAGTTTAATATCACAAGGTAGACAAACTATTATATTATTAAAAAAGAACAAATCCTACCATGCCAATGCTGGGGCTTGAACCCACAACCTTGTGAGGACCTGCTGACCAGTAACCTATGCATTACCCACTGAGCTATCAGATCTGTCTTGTGCAAGCAGTCAATAAGCCTAATGAACCAGCATGGCTTCTTTTCCATACTTCAACACTATGTAACTCATTAAAAGTAGGCCAAACAACTTTAAAAAATAGACAAATAAATAAAGCAATCTTTTAAACATGTCTCTCTAATTAACAAATCGATTTACAGTTTAATATCACAAAGTAGACAAACTATTATATTTAAAAAAAAAAAAAAATCCTACCATGCCAATGTAGGGGGCTTGAACCCACAACCTTGTGGGGACCTGCTGACCAGTAACCTATGCATTACCCACTGAGCTATCAGATCTGGCTTGTGCAAGCAGTCAATAAGCCTAATGAACCAGCATGGCTTCTTTTCTATACTTCAACACTATGTAACTCATATTAAAATTAGGCCAAACAAGTAAAAAAAAAAAGAAATAGACAAATAAATGAAGCAATCTTTTAAACATGTCTCTCTAATTAACAAATCGATTCACAGTTTAATATCACAAAGTAGACAAACTGTTATATTAAAAAAAAAAAAAATCTTACTATGCCAATGCTGGGGCTTGAACCCACAACCTTGTAAGGACCTGCTGACAAGTAACCTATGCTTTACCCACTGAGCTATCAAATATGTCTTGTGCAAGCAGTCAATAAGCCTAATGAACCAGCATGGCTTCTTTTCTATACTTCAACACTATGTAACTCATATTAAAAGTAGGCCAAACAAGTAAAAAAAAAAAGACAAATAAGTGAAGCAATCTTTTAAACAGGCCTCTCTAATTAACAAATCGATTTACAGTTTAATATCACAAAGTAGACAAACTATTATATTTTTAAAAAACAAATCCTACCATGCCAATGATGGGGCTTGAACCCACATCCATCCATCCATCTTCTCCCGCTTATCCGATGCCGGGTCGCGGGGGCAGCAGTCTAAGCAAAGATGCCCAGACTTCCCTCTCCCTAGACACTTCTTCCAGCTCTTCCGGGGGGACACCAAGGCGTTCCCAGGCCAGCCGGGAGACATAGTCTCTCCAGCGTGTCCTAGGTCTTCCCCGGGATCTCCTCCCAGTGGGACGCGCCCGGAACACCTTCCCAGGAAGGCGTCCAGGAGGCATCCGGAACAGATGCCCGAGCCACCTCAGCTGACCCCTCTCGATGTGGAGGAGCAGCGGATCTACTCCGAGCTCCTCCCGAGTGACTAAGCTTCTCACCCTATCTCTAAGGGATCGCCCAGCCACCCTGCGGAGGAAGCACATTTCGGCCGCCTGTATCCGGGATCTTGTCCTTTCGGTCATGACCCAGAGCTCATGACCATAGGTGAGAGTAGGAACGTAGATTGACCGGTAAATCGAAAGTTTCGCCTTGCGGCTCAGCTCCTTCTTCACCACGACAGACCGGTACATTGACCGCATTACTGCAGAAGCTGCACCGATCCGTCTGTCAATCTCCCGTTCCACCCTTCCCTCACTCGTGAACAAAACCCCAAGATACTTAAACTCCTCCACTTGCGGCAGGAACTCCCCACCAACCTGAAGTGGGCAAGCCACCCTTTTCCGACTGAGGACCATGGCCTCGGATTTGGAGGTGCTGATTCTCATCCCAGCCGCTTCACACTCGGCTGCAAACCATCCCAGTGCATGCTGAAGGTCCTGGTCTGATGAAGCCAACACGACAACATCATCTGCAAAGAGCAAAGACGAAATCGTGTCGTCACCAAACCGGACACCCTCCGACCCCTGGCTGCGCCTAGAAATTCTGTCCATAAAAATTATGAACAGAACCGGTGACAAAGGGCAGCCCTGCCGGAGTCCAACATGCACCGGGAACAAGTCTGACTTACTGCCGGCAATGCGAACCAAGCTCCTGCTTCGGTCATACAGGGACCGGACAGCCCTTAGTAAAGGGCCCCCAACCCCATACTCCCGGAGCACCCTCCACAGGCCGCCGCGAGGGACACAGTCGAATGCCTTTTCCAAATCCACAAAGCACATGTGGACTGGTTGGGCAAACTCCCATGAACCCTCCAGCACCCTGTAGAGGGTATAGAGCTGGTCCAGTGTTCCACGGCCTGGACGAAAACCACATTGTTCCTCCTGAATCCGAGGTTCTACTATCGGCCGTATTCTCCTCTCCAGTACCCTGGCATAGACTTTCCCAGGTAGGCTGAGAAGTGTGATCCCCCTATAGTTGGAACACACCCTCCGGTCCCCCTTCTTAAAAAGAGGGACCACCACCCTGGTCTGCCATTCCAGAGGCACTGTCCCCGACCGCCACGCGATGCTGCAGAGGCGTGTCAGCCAAGACAGCCCCACAACATCCAGAGACTTGAGGTACTCAGGGCGGATCTCATCCACCCCCGGTGCCCTGCCACCGAGGAGTTTCTTTACTACCTCGGTGACTTCAGCTTGGGTGATGGACGAGTCCGCCTCTGAGCCCTCAGCCTCTGCTTCCTCAATGGAAGACGTGACGGCGGGATTGAGGAGATCCTCGAAGTATTCCTTCCACCGTCCAACGACATCCCCAGTTGAGGTCAACAGCTCCCCACCTCTACTGTAAACATCATTGGTGGGGCACTGCTTTCCCCTCCTGAGGCGCCGGACGGTTTGCCAGAATCTCTTCGAGGCCAGCCGATAGTCCTTCGCAATGGCCTCACCGAGCTCCTCCCAGGCCCGAGTTTTTGCCTCGATAACCACCCGGGCTGCAGTTCGCTTGGCCTGCCGGTACCCGTCAGCTGCTTTAGGAGTCCCACAAGCCAACCAGGCCAGGTAGGACTCCTTCTTCAGCTTGACGGCATCCCTTACTTCCGGTTTCCACCACCGGGTTCGGGGATTGCCGCCTCGACAGGCACCGGAGACCTTACTGCCACAGCTCCGAGCGGCCGCTTCGACAATGGAGGTGGAGAACATGGTCCACTCGGACTCAATATCTCCGGCCTCCCTCGGGATCTGGTCAAAGCTCCGCCGGAGGTGGGAGTTGAAAATCTCTCTGACAGGAGGCTCGGCCAAATGTTCCCAGCAGACCCTCACAGTACGCTTGGGTCTGCCGAGTCTGTCCAGCTTCCTCCCCCGCCATCGGATCCAACTCACCACCAGGTGGTGATCAGTTGACAGCTCCGCCCCTCTCTTTACCCGAGTGTCCAAGACATACGGCCGCAGGTCAGATGAAACGACCACAAAGTCGATCATCGACCTGCGGCCTAGGGTGTCCTGGTGCCACGTGTACTGATGGACACCCTTATGCTTGAACATGGTGTTCGTTATGGACAAACTGTAACTAGCACAGAAGTCCAATAACTGAACACCGCTCGGGTTCAGATCAGGGGGGCCGTTCCTCCCAATCACGCCCCTCCAGGTGTCACTGTCGCTGCCCACGTGTGCATTGAAGTCTCCTAGTAGAACGACGGAGTCCCCAGTCGGAGCACTGTCCAGCACCCCTCCCAGAGACCCCAAGAAGGCCGGGTACTCTATACTGCCGTTTGGCCCGTAGGCACACACGACAGTGAGAGACCTATCCCTGACCCGTAGGCGCAGGGAAACGACCCTCTCGTTCACCGGGGTAAACTCCAACACATGGCGGCTGAGCTGGGGGGCTATAAGCAAACCCACACCAGCCCGACGCCTTTCACCATGGGCAGCTCCAGAGTTGTAAAGAGTCCATCCTCTCTCGAGGAGTGTGGTTCCAGAGCCCAGGCCGTGCGTAGAGGTGATCCCGACTATCTCTAGTCGGAACCTCTCAACCTCACGCACAATCTCAGGCTCCTTCCCCGCCAGCGAGGTGACATTCCACGTCCCTAGAGCTAGCTTCGGTGTCCAGGGATCGGGTTGTCGAGGCCTCCACCTTCGACTGCTGCCCGATCCTCTTAGCACCGGCCCCTTACTGTCCCTCCTGCAGGTGGTGAGCCCACTGGAAGGTGGCCCCACGTAACTCATATTAAAATTAGGCCAAACAAGTAAAAAAATTAATAAAAAGACAAATAAATTAAGCAATCTTTTAAACATGTCTCTCTAATTAACAAATCAATTTACAGTTTAATATCACAAAATAGACAAACTATTATATATATAAAAAAAAAAATCCTACCATGCCAATGCTGGGGCTTGTACCCACAACCTTGTAAGGACCTGCTGACCAGCAACCTATGCTTTACCCACTTATCTATCAAATCTGTCTTGTGCAAGCAGTCAATAAGCCTAATGAACCAGCATGGCTTCTTTTCTATACATCAACACTATGTAACTCATATTAAAAGTAGGCCAAACAAGTAAAAAAAAAAAGACAAATAAATGAAGCAATCTTTTAAACAGGTCTCTCTAACTAACAAATCGATTTACAGTTTAATATCACAAAGTAGACAAACTATTATAATAATAAAAAAAAAATCCTATGCTTTACCCACTGAGCTATCAGATCTGTCTTGTGCAAGCAGTCAATAAGCCTAATGAATCAGCATGGCTTCTTTTCCATACTTCAGCACTATGTAACTCATTAAAAGTAGGCCAAACAAGGTTAAAAAAAATAGACAAATAAATGAAGCAATCTTTAAAACAGGTATCTCTAATTAACAAATCGATTTACAGTTTAATATCACAAAGTAGACAAACAATTATATTTAAAAAAAAAAAAATCCTATGCTTTACCCACTGAGCTATCAGATCTGTCTTGTGCAAGCAGTCAATAAGCCTAATGAACCAGCATGGCTTCTTTTCTATACTTCAACACTATGTAACTCATATTAAAAGTAGGTCAAACAAGTTAAAAAAAATAGACAAATAAATAAAGCAATCTTTTAAACAGGTCTCTCTAATTAACAAATCGATTTACAGTTTAATATCACAAAGTAGACAAACTATTATATAAAAAAAAAAAAAAAATCCTACCATGCCAACGTAGGGGGCTTGAACCCACAACCTTGTGGGGACCTGCTGACCAGTAACATATGCTTTACCCACTGAGCTATCAGATCTGTCTTGTGTAAGCAGTCAATAGGCCTAATGAATCAGCATGGCTTCTTTTCCATACTTCAGCACTATGTAACTCATTAAAAGTAGGCCAAACAAGGTTAAAAAATAGACAAATAAATGAAGCAATCTTTTAAACAGGTCTCTCTAATTAACAAATTGATTTACAGTTTAATATGACAAAGTAGACAAACTATTATATTTAAAAAAAAAAAAAATCCTATGCTTTACCCACTGAGCTATCAGATCTGTCTTATGCAAGCAGTCAATAAGCCTAATGAACCAGCATGGCTTCTTTTCTATACTTCAACACTATGTAACTCATATTAAAAGTAGGCCAAACAAGTTAAAAAAAATAGACAAATAAATAAAGCAATCTTTTAAACAGGTCTCTCTAATTAACAAATCGATTTACAGTTTAATATCACAAAGTAGACAAACTATTATATTTAAAAAAAAAAAAAAATCCTACCATGCCAATGTAGGGGGCTTGAACCTACAACCTTGTGGGGACCTGCTGACCAGTAACCTATGCATTACCCACTGAGCTATCAGATCTGTCTTATACAAGCAGTCAATAAGCCTAATGAATCAGCATGGCTTCTTTTACATACTTCAACACTATGTAACTAATTAAAAGTAGGCCAAACAAGAAAAAAAAAAATAGACAAATAAATAAAGCAATCTTTTAAACAGGTCTCTCTAATTAACAAATCGATTTACAGTTTAATATCACAAAGTAGACAAACTATCAAATTTAGATGAAAAAAAAAATCCTACCATGCCAATGCTGGGGCTTGAACCCACAACCTTGTGAGGACCTACTGACCAGTAACCTATGCATTACCCACTGAGCTATCAGAACTGTCTTTTGCAAGCAGTCAATAAGCCTAATGAATCAGCATGGCTTCTTTTCTATACTTCAACACTATGTAATTCATATTAAAAGTAGGCCAAACAAGTTAAAAAAAAAAAGACAAATAAATGAAGCAATCTTTTAAACAGGTCTCTCTTACTAACAAATCGATTTACAGTTTAATATCACAAAGTAGACAAACTATTATATTTAAAATAAAAAAAAATCCTATGCTTTACCCACTGAGCTATCAGATCTGTCTTGTGCAAGCAGTCAATAAGCCTAATGAACCAGCATGGCTTCTTTTCTATACTTCAACACTATGTAACTCATATTAAAAGTAGGCCAAACAAGTTAAAAAAAAATAGACAAATAAATAAAGCAATCTTTTAAACAGGTCTCTCTAATTACCAAATTGATTTACAGTTTAATATCACAAAGTAGACAAACTATTATATAAAAAAAAAAACATCCTATCATGCCAATGCTGGGGCTTGAACCCACAACCTTGTGGGGACCTGCAGACCAGTAACCTATGCTTTACCCACTGAGCTATCAGATCTCTCTTGTGCAAGCAGTCAATAAGCCTAATGAACCAGCATGGCTTCTTTTCTATACTTCAACACTATGTAACTCATATTAAAAGTAGGCCAAACAAGTTAAAAAAAATAGACAAATAAATAAAGCAATCTTTTAAACAGGTCTCTCTAATTAACAAATCGATTTACAGTTTAATATCACAAAGTAGACAAACTATTATATTTAAAAAAAAAAAAAAATCCTACCATGCCAATGTAGGGGGCTTGAACCTACAACCTTGTGGGGACCTGCTGACCAGTAACCTATGCATTACCCACTGAGCTATCAGATCTGTCTTATACAAGCAGTCAATAAGCCTAATGAATCAGCATGGCTTCTTTTACATACTTCAACACTATGTAACTAATTAAAAGTAGGCCAAACAAGAAAAAAAAAAATAGACAAATAAATAAAGCAATCTTTTAAACAGGTCTCTCTAATTAACAAATCGATTTACAGTTTAATATCACAAAGTAGACAAACTATCAAATTTAGATGAAAAAAAAAATCCTACCATGCCAATGCTGGGGCTTGAACCCACAACCTTGTGAGGACCTACTGACCAGTAACCTATGCATTACCCACTGAGCTATCAGAACTGTCTTTTGCAAGCAGTCAATAAGCCTAATGAATCAGCATGGCTTCTTTTCTATACTTCAACACTATGTAATTCATATTAAAAGTAGGCCAAACAAGTTAAAAAAAAAAAGACAAATAAATGAAGCAATCTTTTAAACAGGTCTCTCTTACTAACAAATCGATTTACAGTTTAATATCACAAAGTAGACAAACTATTATATTTAAAATAAAAAAAAATCCTATGCTTTACCCACTGAGCTATCAGATCTGTCTTGTGCAAGCAGTCAATAAGCCTAATGAACCAGCATGGCTTCTTTTCTATACTTCAACACTATGTAACTCATATTAAAAGTAGGCCAAACAAGTTAAAAAAAAATAGACAAATAAATAAAGCAATCTTTTAAACAGGTCTCTCTAATTACCAAATTGATTTACAGTTTAATATCACAAAGTAGACAAACTATTATATAAAAAAAAAAACATCCTATCATGCCAATGCTGGGGCTTGAACCCACAACCTTGTGGGGACCTGCAGACCAGTAACCTATGCTTTACCCACTGAGCTATCAGATCTCTCTTGTGCAAGCAGTCAATAAGCCTAATGAACAAGCATGGCTTCTTTTCCATACTTCAACACTATGTAACTCATTAAAAGTAGGCCAAACAACTTTAAAAAATAGACAAATCAATGAAGCAATCTTTTAAACAGGTCTCTCTAATTAACAAATCGATTAACAGTTTAATATCACAAAGTAGACAAACTATTATATTTAAAAAAAAAAATATCCTATGCTTTACCCACTGAGCTATCAGATCTGGCTTGTGCAAGCAGTCAATAAGCCAAATGAACCAGCATGGCTTCTTTTCTATACTTCAACACAATGTAACTCATATTAAAATTAGGCCAAACAAGTAAAAAAAAAAAGAAATAGACAAATAAATGAAGCAATATTTTAAACATGTCTCTTCAATTAACAAATCAATTTACAGTTGAATATCACAAAATAGACAAACTATTATATATATATATATATATATATATATATATATATATATATATATATATATATATATATATATATATATATATATATATATATATATATATATATATCCTACCTTGCCAATGCTGGGGCTTGAACCCACAACCTTCTAAGGACCTGCTGACCAGTAACCTATGCTTTACCCACTGAGCTATCAAATCTGTCTTGTGCAAGCAGTCAATAAGCCTAATGAACCAGCATGGCTTCTTTTCTATACTTCAACACTATGTAATTCATATTAAAAGTAGGCCAAACAAGTTTAAAAAAAAAGACAAATAAATGAAGCAATCTTTTAAACAGGTCTCTCTTACTAACAAATCGATTTACAGTTTAATATAACAAAGTAGACAAACTATTATAATTAAAAAAAAAAAAATCCTATGCTTTACCCACTGAGCTATCAGATCTGTCTTGTGCAAGCAGTCAATAAGCCTAATGAACCAGCATTGCTTCTTTTCCATACTTCAACACTATGTAACTCATATTAAAAGTAGGCGAAACAAGTTTAAAAAAATAGACAAATAAATGAAGCAATCTTTTAAACATATTTCTCTAATTAACAAATCGATTCACAGTTAAATATCACAAAGTAGACAAACTGTTATATTTAAAAAAAAAAAAAAAAAATCCTACCATGCCAATGCTGGGGCTTGAACCCACAACCTTGTGAGGACCTGCTGACCAGTAACCTATGTTTTACCCACTGAGCTATCAGATCTGTCTTGGGCAAGCAGTCATTAAGCCTAATGAACCAGCATGGCTTCTTTTCTATACTTCAACACTATGTAACTCATATTAAAATTAGGCCAAACAAGTAAAAAAATTAATAAATAGACAAATAAATTAAGCAATCTTTTAAACATGTCTCTCTAATTAACAAATCAATTTACAGTTTAATATCACAAAATAGACAAACTATTATATATATAAAAAAAAAAATCCTACCATGCCAATGCTGGGGCTTGTACCCACAACCTTGTAAGGACCTGCTGAGCAGTAACCTATGCTTTACCCACTTATCTATCAAATCTGTCTTGTGCAAGCAGTCAATAAGCCTAATGAACCAGCATGGCTTCTTTTCTATACATCAACACAATGTAACTCATTAAAAGTAGGCCAAACAAGTAAAAAAAAAAAAGACAAATAAATGAAGCAATCTTTTAAACAGGTCTCTTTAACTAACAAATCGATTTACAGTTTAATATCACAAAGTAGACAAACTATTATAATAAAAAAAAAAAAATCCTATGCTTTACCCACTGACCTATCAGATCTGTCTTGTGCAAGCAGTCAATAAGCCTAATGAATCAGCATGGCTTCTTTTCCATACTTCAGCACTATGTTAATCATTAAAAGTAGGCCAAACAAGGTTAAAAAAATAGACAAATAAATGAAGCAATCTTTAAAACAGGTATCTCTAATTAACAAATCGATTTACAGTTTAATATCACAAAGTAGACAAACAATTATATTTAAAAAAAAAAAAAATCCTATGCTTTACCCACTGAGCTATCAGATCTGTCTTGTGCAAGCAGTCAATAAGCCTAATGAACCAGCATGGCTTCTTTTCTATACTTCAACACTATGTAACTCATATTAAAAGTAGGCCAAACAAGTTAAAAAAAAATAGACAAATAAATAAAGCAATCTTTTAAACAGGTCTCTCTAATTAACAAATCGATTTACAGTTTAATATCACAAAGTAGACAAACTATTATATAAAAAAAAAAAAATCCTACCATGCCAACGTAGGGGGCTTGAACCCACAACCTTGTGGGGACCTGCTGACCAGTAACCTATGCTTTACCCACTGAGCTATCAGATCTGTCTTGTGCAAGCAGTCAATAAGCCTAATGAATCAGCATGGCTTCTTTTCCATACTTCAGCACTATGTAACTCATTAAAAGTAGGCCAAACAAGGTTAAAAAATAGACAAATAAATAAAGCAATCTTTTAAACAGGTCTCTCTAATTAACAAATTGATTTACAGTTTAATATGACAAAGTAGACAAACTATTATATTTAAAAAAAAAAAAATCCTATGCTTTACCCACTGAGCTATCAGATCTGTCTTGTGCAAGCAGTCAATAAGCCTAATGAACCAGCATGGCTTCTTTTCTATACTTCAACACTATGTAACTCATATTAAAAGTAGGCCAAAGAAGTTTAAAAAATAGACAAATAAATAAAGCAATCTTTTAAACAGGTCTCTCTAATTAACAAATCGATTTACAGTTTAATATCACAAAGTAGACAAACTATTATATTAAAAAAAAAAAAAAAATCCTACCATGCCAATATAGGGGGCTTGAACCTACAACCTTGTGGGGACCTGCTGACCAGTAACCTATGCATTACCCACTGAGCTATCAGATCTGTCTTGTGCAAGCCGTCAATAAGCCTAATGAATCAGCATGGCTTCTTTTACATACTTCAACACTATGTAACTAATTAAAAGTAGGCCAAACAAGAAAAATAAAAATAGACAAATAAATAAAGCAATCTTTTAAACAGGTCTCTCTAATTAACAAATCGATTAACAGTTTAATATCACAAAGTAGACAAACTATTATATTTAAAAAAAAAAATATCCTATGCTTTACCCACTGAGCTATCAGATGTGGCTTGTGCAAGCAGTCAATAAGCCAAATGAACCAGCATGGCTTCTTTTCTATACTTCAACACAATGTAACTCATATTAAAATTAGGCCAAACAAGTAAAAAAAAAAAGAAATAGACAAATAAATGAAGCAATATTTTAAACATGTCTCTTTAATTAACAAATCAATTTACAGTTGAATATCACAAAATAGACAAACTATTATATATATATATATATATATATATATATATATATAAAAAAAAATCCTACCTTGCCAATGCTGGGGCTTGAACCCACAACCTTCTAAGGACCTGCTGACCAGTAACCTATGCTTTACCCACTGAGCTATCAAATCTGTCTTGTGCAAGCAGTCAATAAGCCTAATGAACCAGCATGGCTTCTTTTCTATACTTCAACACTATGTAATTCATATTAAAAGTAGGCCAAACAAGTTAAAAAAAAAAGACAAATAAATGAAGCAATCTTTTAAACAGGTCTCTCTTACTAACAAATCGATTTACAGTTTAATATCACAAAGTAGACAAACTATTATAATTAAAAAAAAAAAAATCCTATGCTTTACCCACTGAGCTATCAGATCTGTCTTGTGCAAGCAGTCAATAAGCCTAATGAACCAGCATGGCTTCTTTTCCATACTTCAACACTATGTAACTCATTAAAAGTAGGCCAAACGAGGTTAAAAAATAGACAAATAAATGAAGCAATCTTTTAAACAGGTCTCTCTAATTAACAAATCGATTTACAGTTTAATATCACAAAGTAGACAAACTATTATATTTTTAAAAAACAAATCCTACCATGCCAATGCTGGGGCTTGAACCCACAACCTTATGGGGACCTGCTGAGCAGTAACCTATGCTTTACCGACTGAGCTATCAGATCTGTCTTATGCAAGCAGTCAATAAGCCTAATGAATCAGCATGGCTTCTTTTCCATACTTCAACACTATGTAACTCATTAAAAGTAGGCCAAACAAGGTTAAAAAATAGACAAATAAATAAAGCAATCTTTTAAACAGGTCTCTCAAATTAACAAATCGATTTACAGTTTAATATCACAAAGTAGACAAACTATTATATTAAAAAAAAAAATAATAATCCTATGCTTTACCCACTGAGCTATCAGATTTGTCTTGTGCAAGCAGTCAATAAGCCTAATGAACCAGCATGGCTTCTTTTCCATACTTCAACACTATGTAACTCATATTAAAATTAGGCCAAACAAGTTAAAAAAAATAGACAAATAAATAAAGGAATCTTTTAAACAGGTCTCTCTAATTAACAAATCGATTTACAGTTAAAAATCACAAAGTAGACAAACTATCATATTTAAAAAAATAAATAAAACCTACCATGCCAATGCTGGGGCTTAAACCCACAACCTTGTGGGGACCTGCTGACCAGTAACCTATGCTTTACCCACTGAGCTATAAGATCTGTCTTGTGCAAGTAGTCAATAAGCCTAATGAACCAGCATGGCTTCTTTTCCATACTTCAACACTATGTAACTCATTAAAAGTAGGCCAAACAAGTAAAAAAAAATAGACAAATAAATGAAGCAATCTTTTAAACAGTTCTATTTAATTAACAAATCGATTTACAGTTTAATATCACAAAGTAGACAAACTATTATATATATAAAAAAAAAAAATCCTATCATGCCAATGGTGGGGCTTGAACCCACAACCATGTGGGGACCTGCTGACCAGTAACCTATGCTTTACCCACTGAGCTATCAGATCTGTCTTGTGCAAGCAGTCAATAAGCCTAATGAACCAGCATGGCTTCTTTTCTATACTTCAACACTATGTAACTCATATTAAAAGTACGCCAAACAAGTTTAAAAAAATAGACAAATAAATGAAGCAATCTTTTAAACAGGTCTCTCTAATTAACAAATCGATTTACAGTTTAATATCACAAAGTAGACAAACTATTATATTTAATATAAAAAATAAAATCCTACCAGGCCAATGGTGGGGCTTGAACCCACAACCTTGTGAGGACCTGCTGACCAGTAACCTATGCTTTACCCACTGAGCTATCAGATCTGTCTTGTGCAAGCAGTCAATAAGCCTAATGAACCAGCATGGCTTCTTTTCCATACTTCAACACTATGTAACTCATTAAAAGTAGGCCAAACGAGGTTAAAAAATAGACAAATAAATGAAGCAATCTTTTAAACAGGTCTCTCTAATTAACAAATCGATTTACAGTTTAATATCACAAAGTAGACAAACTATTATATTTTTAAAAAACAAATCCTACCATGCCAATGCTGGGGCTTGAACCCACAACCTTATGGGGACCTGCTGACCAGTAACCTATGCTTTACCGACTGAGCTATCAGATCTGTCTTATGCAAGCAGTCAATAAGCCTAATGAATCAGCATGGCTTCTTTTCCATACTTCAACACTATGTAACTCATTAAAAGTAGGCCAAACAAGGTTAAAAAATAGACAAATAAATAAAGCAATCTTTTAAACAGGTCTCTCAAATTAACAAATCGATTTACAGTTTAATATCACAAAGTAGACAAACTATTATATTAAAAAAAATAATAATAATCCTATGCTTTACCCACTGAGCTATCAGATTTGTCTTGTGCAAGCAGTCAATAAGCCTAATGAACCAGCATGGCTTCTTTTCCATACTTCAACACTATGTAACTCATATTAAAATTAGGCCAAACAAGTTAAAAAAAATAGACAAATAAATAAAGGAATCTTTTAAACAGGTCTCTCTAATTAACAAATCGATTTACAGTTAAAAATCACAAAGTAGACAAACTATCATATTTAAAAAAATAAATAAAACCTACCATGCCAATGCTGGGGCTTAAACCCACAACCTTGTGGGGACCTGCTGATCAGTAACCTATGCTTTACCCACTGAGCTATAAGATCTGTCTTGTGCAAGTAGTCAATAAGCCTAATGAACCAGCATGGCTTCTTTTCCATACTTCAACACTATGTAACTCATTAAAAGTAGGCCAAACAAGTAAAAAAAAATAGACAAATAAATGAAGCAATCTTTTAAACAGTTCTATTTAATTAACAAATCGATTTACAGTTTAATATCACAAAGTAGACAAACTATTATATATATAAAAAAAAAAAATCCTATCATGCCAATGGTGGGGCTTGAACCCACAACCATGTGGGGACCTGCTGACCAGTAACCTATGCTTTACCCACTGAGCTATCAGATCTGTCTTGTGCAAGCAGTCAATAAGCCTAATGAACCAGCATGACTTCTTTTCTATACTTCAACACTATGTAACTCATATTAAAAGTACGCCAAACAAGTTTAAAAAAATAGACAAATAAATGAAGCAATCTTTTAAACATGTCTCTCTAATTAACAATTCGATTTACAGTTTAATATCACAAAGTAGACAAACTATTATATAAAAAAAAAGAATTCCTACCATGCCAACGCTGGAACCCACAACCTTGTGGGGACCTGCTGCCCAGTAACCTATGCTTTACCCACTTAGCTATCAGATCTATCTTGTGCAAGCAGTCAATAAGCCTAATGAACCAGCATGGCTTCTTTTCCATACTTCAACACTATGTAACTCATTAAAAGTAGGCCAAACAAGTTAAAAAAAATAGACAAATAAATAAAGCAATCTTTTAAACAGGTCTTTGTAGTTAACAAATCGATTTACAGTTTAATATCACAAAGTAGACAAACTATTATATTAAAAAAAAAAAAAAAATTCTATCATGACAATGCTGGGGCTTGAACCCACAACCATGTGGGGACCTGCTGACCAGTAACCTATGCTTTATCCACTAAGCTATCAGATCTGTCTTTTGCAAGCAGTCAATAAGCCTAATGAACCAGCATGGCTGCTTTTCCATACTTCAACACTATATAACTCATTAAAAGTAGGCCAAACAAGTTTAAAAAATAGACAAATAAATGAAGCAATCTTTTAAACAGGTCTCTCTAATTAACAAATCGATTTACAGTTTAATATCACAAAGTAGACAAATATTAAATTAAAAAAAAAAAATCCTACCATGCCAATGCTGGGGCTTGAACCCACAACCTTGTAAGGACCTGCTGACCAGTAACCTATGCATTACCCACTGAGCTATCAGATCTCTCTTGTGCAAGCAGTCAGTAAGCCTAATGAACCAGCATGGCTTCTTTTCCATACTTCAACACTATGTAACTCATTAAAAGTAGGCCAAACAAGTAAAAAAAAAATAGACAAATAAATTAAGCAATCTTTTAAACAGGACTCTCTAATTAACAAATCGATTGACAGTTTAATATCACAAAGTAGACAAACTATTATATTAAAAAAAAAAAAAATCCTACCATGGCAATGCTGGGGTTCGAACCCACAACCTTGTGAGGACCTGCTGACCAGTAACCTATGCATTAACCACTGAGCTATCAGATCTGTCTTGTGCAAGCAGTCAGTAAGCCTATTGAACCAGCATGGCTTCTTTTCCATACTTAAACACTATGTAACTCATTAAAAGTAGGCCAAACAAGTTAAAAAAAATAGACAAATAAATTAAGCAATCTTTTAAACGGGTCTCTCTAATTAACAAATCGATTTACAGGTCAATATCACAAAGTAGACAAACTATTATATTTAAAAAAAAAAAAAACCTACTATGCCAATGCTGGGGCTTGAACCAACAACCTTGTGGGGACCTGCTGACCAGTAACCTATGCTTTACCACAATGAGCTATGAGATCTGTCTTGTGCAAGCAGTCAATAAGCCTAATGAACCAGCATGGCTTCTTTTCTATACTTCAACACTATGTAACTCATATTAAAAGTAGGCCAAACAAGTAAAAAAAAAAATAGACAAATAAATGAAGCAATCTTTTAAACAGGTCTCTGTAATTAACAAATGGATTTACAGTTTAATATCACAAAGTAGACAAACTATAATATATTTTTTTTTAAATCCTACCATGCCAATGCTGGGGCTTGAACCAACAACCTTGTGAGGACCTGCTGACCAGTAACCTATGCATTACCCACTGAGCTTTCAGATCTGTCTTGTGCAAGCAGTCAGTAAGCCGAATGAACCAGCATGGCTTCTTTTCCATACTTCAACACTATGTAACTCATTAAAAGTAGGCCAAACAAGTTGAAAAAAATAGACAAATAAATGAAGCAATCTTTTAAACAGGTCTCTCTAATTAACAAATCGATTTACAGTTTAATATCACAAAGTAGACAAACAATTATATTTCAAAAAAAAAAAATCCTGTCATGCTAATGCTGGGGCTTGAACCAACAACCATGTGGGGACCTGCTGACCAGAAACCTATGCTTTCCCCACTGAGCTATTAGATCTGTCTTGAGCAAGCAGTCAATAAGCCTAATGAACCAGCATGGCTCTTTTCTATACTTCAACACTATGTAACTCATTAAAAGTAGGCCAAACAAGTTTAAAAAATAGACAAATAAATGAAGCAATCTTTTAAACAGGTCTCTCTAATTAACAAATCGATTTACAGTTTAAAATCACAAAGTAGACAAACTATTATATATATTTTTTTTAAATCCTACCATGCCAATGCTGGGGCTTGAACCAACAACCTTGTGAGGACCTGCTGACCAGTAACCTATGCATTACCCACTGAGCTATCAGATCTCTATTGTGCATGCAGTCAATAAGCCTAATGAACCAGCATGGCTTCTTTTCTATACTTCAACACTATGTAACTCATATTAAAAGTAGGCCAAACAAGTTTAAAAAATAGACAAATAAATGAAGCAATCTTTTAAACAGGTCTCTCTAATTAACAAATCAATTTACAGTTTAATATCACAAAGTAGACAAACTATTATATTAAAAAAAAATAATCCTATGCTTTACCCACTGAGCTATCAGATCTGTCTTGTGCGAGCAGTCAATAAGCCTAATGAATCAGCATGGCTTCTTTTCCATACTTCAGCACTATGTAACTCATTAAAAGTAGGCCAAACAAGGTTAAAAAAATAGACAAATAAATGAAGCAATCTTTAAAACAGGTATCTCTAATTAACAAATCGATTTACAGTTTAATATCACAAAGTAGACAAACAATTATATTTAAAAAAAAAAAAAAATCCTATGCTTTACCCACTGAGCTATCAGATCTGTCTTGTGCAAGCAGTCAATAAGCCTAATGAACCAGCATGGCTTCTTTTCTATACTTCAACACTATGTAACTCATATTAAAAGTAGGCCAAACAAGTTAAAAAAAATGGACAAATAAATAAAGCAATCTTTTAAACAGGTCTCTCTAATTAACAAATCGATTTACAGTTTAATATCACAAAGTAGACAAACTATTATATAAAAAAAAAAAAAATCCTACCATGCCAACGTAGGGGGCTTGAACCCACAACCTTGTGGGGACCTGCTGACCAGTAACCTATGCTTTACCCACTGAGCTATCAGATCTGTCTTGTGCAAGCAATCAATAAGCCTAATGAATCAGCATGGCTTCTTTTCCATACTTCAGCACTATGTAACTCATTAAAAGTAGGCCAAACAAGGTTAAAAAATAGACAAATAAATAAAGCAATCTTTTAAACAGGTCTCTCTAATTAACAAATTGATTTACAGTTCATTATGACAAAGTAGACAAACTATTATATTTAAAAAAAAAAAAATCCTATGCTTTACCCACTGAGCTATCAGATCTGTCTTGTGCTTATGGTTCATAAGGCTTATTGACTGCTTGCACAAGCCAGATCTGATAGCTCAGTGGGTAAAGCATAGGTTATTGGTCAGCAGGTCCCCACAAGGTTGTGGGTTCAAGCCCCAGCATTGGCATGGTAGGATTTTTTTTTTTTTTTTTTTTTATATAATAGTTTGTCTATTTTGTGATATTAAACTGTAAATCGATTTGTTAATTAGAGAGACCTGTTTAAAAGATTGCTTCATTTATTTGTCTATTTTTTTTTAACTTGTAAACTGCAATGTAACTCATATTAAAAGTAGGCCAAACAAGTTAAAAAAAAAATAGACAAATAAATGAAGCAATCTTTTAAACAGGTCTCTTTAATTAACAAATCAATTTACAGTTTAATATCACAAAGTAGACAAACTATTATATATATAAAAAAAAAAATCGTATGCTTTACCCACTGAGCTATCAGATCTGTCTTGTGCAAGCAGTCAATAAGCCTAATGAACCAGCATTGCTTCTTTTCTATACTTCAACACTATGTATCTCATTAAAAGTAGGCCAAACAAGTTAAAAAAAAAAATAGACAAATAAATAAAGCAATCTTTTAAACAGGTCTCTCTAATTAACAAATCGATTTACAGTTTAATATCACAAAGTAGACAAACTATTATATTTAAAAAAAAAAAATCCTACCATGCCAATGCTGGGGCTTGAACCCACAACCTTTTGATGACCTGCTGACCAGTAACCTATGCATTACCCACTGAGCTATCAGATCTGTCTTGTGCAAGCAGTCAGTAAGCCTAATGAACCAGCATGGCTTCTTTTCCATACTTCAACACTATGTAACTCATTAAAAGTAGGCCAAACAAGTAAAAAAAAAATAGACAAATAAATTAAGCAATCTTTTAAACAGGTCTCTCTAATTAACAAATCGATTTACAGTTTAATATCACAAAGTAGACAAACTATTATATTTTTTAAAAACAAATCCTACCATGCCAATGGTGGGGCTTGAACCCACAACCTTGTGGGGACCCGCTGACTAGTAACTTATGCTTTACCCACTGAGCTATCAGATCTGTCTTGTGCAAGCAGTCAATAAGCCTAATGAACCAGCATGGCTTCTTTTTTTTTATACTTCAACACTATGTAACTCATTAAAAGTAGGCCAAACTAGTTTAAAAAATAGAAAAATAAATGAAGCAATCTTTTAAACAGGTCTCTCTAATTAACAAATCGTTTTAAAGTTTAATATCACAAAGTAGACAAACTATTATATTAAAAAAAAAAAAAATCCTATGTTTTACCCACTGAGCTAACAGATGTGTCTTGTGCAAGCAGTCAATAAGCCTATTGAACCAGCATGGCTTCTTTTCCATACTTCAACACTATGTAACTCATATTAAAAGTAGGCCAAACAAGTAAAAAAAAAAAGACTAATAAATGAAGCAATCTTTTAAACAGGTCTCTCTAATTAACAAATCGATTTACAGTTTAATATCACAAAGTAGACAAACTATTATATTTTTAAAAAACAAATCCTACCATGCCAATGCTGGGGCTTGAACCCACAACCTTGTGGGGACCTGCTGACCAGTAACCTATGCTTTACCCACTGAGCTATCAGATCTGTTTTGTGCAAGCAGTCAATAAGCCTAATGAACCAGCATGGCTTCTTTTCCATACTTCAACACTATGTAACTCATTAAAAGTAGGCCAAACAAGTAAAAAAAAAAAGACAAAAAATGAAGCAATCTTTTAAACAGGTCTCTCTAATTAAACAAATCGATTTACAGTTTAATATCACAAAGTAGACAAACAATTATATTTAAAAAAAAAAAAATCCTATCATGCCAATGCTTGAACCAACAACCATGTGGGGACCTGCTGACCAGTAACCTATGCATTACCCACTGAGCTATCAGATCTGTCTTGTGCAAGCAGTCAATAAGCCTAATGAACCAGCATCGTTTCTTCTCCATACTTCAACACTTTGTAACTCATATTAAAAGTAGGCCAAACAAGTAAAAAAAAAATAGACAAATAAATTAAGCAATCTTTTAAACAGGTCTCTTTAATTAACAAATCAATTTACAGTTTAATATCACAAAGTAGACAAACTATTATATATATAAAAAAAAAAATCGTATGCTTTACCCACTGAGCTATCAGATCTGTCTTGTGCAAGCAGTCAATAAGCCTAATGAACCAGCATTGCTTCTTTTCTATACTTCAACACTATGTAACTTATATTAAAAGTAGGCCAAACAAGTTAAAAAAAAAATAGACAAATAAATGAAGCAATCTTTTAAACAGGTCTCTCTAATTAACAAATCGATTTACACTTTAATATCACAAAATAGACAAACTATTATATTAAAAAAAAAAAAAAAAAAAACCTACCATGCCAATGCTGGGGCTTGAACCCACAACCTTGTGGGGACCTGCTGACCAATAACCTATGCTTTATCCACTGAGCTATCAGATCTGGCTTGTGCAAGCAGTCAATAAGCCTAATGAACCAGCATGGTTTCTTTTCCATACTTCAACACTATGTATCTCATTAAAAGTAGGCCAAACAAGTTAAAAAAAAAAATAGACAAATAAATAAAGCAATCTTTTAAACAGGTCTCTCTAATTAACAAATCGATTTACAGTTTAATATCACAAAGTAGACAAACTATTATATTTAAAAAAAAAAAAATCCTACCATGCCAATGCTGGGGCTTGAACCCACAACCTTTTGATGACCTGCTGACCAGTAACCTATGCATTACCCACTGAGCTATCAGATCTGTCTTGTGCAAGCAGTCAGTAAGCCTAATGAACCAGAATGGCTTCTTTTCCATACTTCAACACTATGTAACTCATTAAAAGTAGGCCAAACAAGTAAAAAAAAAATAGACAAATAAATTAAGCAATCTTTTAAACAGGTCTCTCTAATTAAACAAATCGATTTACAGTTTAATATCACAAAGTAGACAAACAATTATATTTAAAAAAAAAAAAATCCTATCATGCCAATGCTTGAACCAACAACCATGTGGGGACCTGCTGACCAGTAACCTATGCATTACCCACTGAGCTATCAGATCTGTCTTGTGCAAGCAGTCAATAAGCCTAATGAACCAGCATGGCTTCTTTTCCATACTTCAACACTATGTAACTCATATTAAAAGTAGGCCAAACAAGTTTAAAAAAATAGACAAATAAATGAAGCAATCTTTTAAACATGTCTCTCTAATTAACAAATCGATTTACAGTTTAATATCACAAAGTAGACAAACTATTATATTTCCAAAAAAAAAAATCCTATCATGCCAATGCTGGGGCTTGAACCAACAACCATGCGGTGACCTGCTGACCAGTAACCTATGCTTTACCCACTGAGCTATCAGATCTGTGTTGTGCAAGCAGTCAATAAGCCTAATGAACCAGCATGGTTTCTTCTCCATACTTCAACACTTTGTAACTCATATTAAAAGTAGGCCAAACAAGTTAAAAAAAAAATAGACAAATAAATGAAGCAATCTTTTAAACAGGTCTCTTTAATTAACAAATCCATTTACAGTTTAATATCACAAAGTAGACAAACTATTATATATATAAAAAAAAAATCGTATGCTTTACCCACTGAGCTATCAGATCTGTCTTGTGCAAGCAGTCAATAAGCCTAATGAACCAGCATTGCTTCTTTTCTATACTTCAACACTATGTATCTCATTAAAAGTAGGCCAAACAAGTTAAAAAAAAAAATAGACAAATAAATAAAGCAATCTTTAAAACAGGTCTCTCTAATTAACAAATCGATTTACAGTTTAATATCACAAAGTAGACAAACTATTATATTTAAAAAAAAAAAAATCCTACCATGCCAATGCTGGGGCTTGAACCCACAACCTTTTGATGACCTGCTGACCAGTAACCTATGCATTACCCACTGAGCTATCAGATCTGTCTTGTGCAAGCAGTCAGTAAGCCTAATGAACCAGCATGGCTTCTTTTCCATACTTCATCACTATGTAACTCATTAAAAGTAGGCCAAACAAGTAAAAAAAAAATAGACAAATAAATTAAGCAATCTTTTAAACAGGTCTCTCTAATTAACAAATCGATTTACAGTTTAATATCACAAAGTAGACAAACTATTATATTTTTTAAAAACAAATCCTACCATGCCAATGGTGGGGCTTGAACCCACAACCTTGTGGGGACCCGCTGACTAGTAACTTATGCTTTACCCACTGAGCTATCAGATCTGTCTTGTGCAAGCAGTCAATAAGCCTAATGAACCAGCATGGCTTCTTTTTCATACTTCAACACTATGTAACTCATTAAAAGTAGGCCAAACAAGTTTAAAAAATAGAAAAATAAATGAAGCAATCTTTTAAACAGGTCTCTCTAATTAACAAATCGTTTTAAAGTTTAATATCACAAAGTAGACAAACTATTATATTTAAAAAAAAAAAAATCCTATGTTTTACCCACTGAGCTAACAGATGTGTCTTGTGCAAGCAGTCAATAAGCCTAATGAACCAGCATGGCTTCTTTTCCATACTTCAACACTATGTAACTCATATTAAAAGTAGGCCAAACAAGTAAAAAAAAAAAGACAAATAAATGAAGCAATCTTTTAAACAGGTCTCTCTAATTAACAAATCGATTTACAGTTTAATATCACAAAGTAGACAAACTATTATATTTTTAAAAAACAAATCCTACCATGCCAATGCTGGGGCTTGAACCCACAACCTTGTGGGGACCTGCTGACCAGTAACCTATGCTTTACCCACTGAGCTATCAGATCTGTGTTGTGCAAGCAGTCAATAAGCCTAATGAACCAGCATGGTTTCTTCTCCATACTTCAACACTTTGTAACTCATATTAAAAGTAGGCCAAACAAGTAAAAAAAAAAAGACAAAAAATGAAGCAATCTTTTAAACAGGTCTCTCTAATTAAACAAATCGATTTACAGTTTAATATCACAAAGTAGACAAACAATTATATTAAAAAAAAAAAAATCCTATCATGCCAATGCTTGAACCAACAACCATGTGGGGACCTGCTGATCAGTAACCTATGCATTACCCACTGAGCTATCAGATCTGTCTTGTGCAAGCAGTCAATAAGCCTAATGAACCAGCATGGCTTCTTTTCCATACTTCAACACTATGTAACTCATATTAAAAGTAGGCCAAACAAGTTTAAAAAAATAGACAAATAAATGAAGCAATCTTTTAAACATGTCTCTCTAATTAACAAATCGATTTACAGTTTAATATCACAAAGTAGACAAACTATTATATTTCCAAAAAAAAAAATCCTATCATGCCAATGCTGGGGCTTGAACCAACAACCATGTGGGGACCTGCTGACCAGTAACCTATGCTTTACCCACTGAGCTATCAGATCTGTGTTGTGCAAGCAGTCAATAAGCCTAATGAACCAGCATGGTTTCTTCTCCATACTTCAACACTTTGTAACTCATATTAAAAGTAGGCCAAACAAGTTAAAAAAAATAGACAAATAAATGAAGCAATCTTTTAAACAGGTCTCTCTAATTAACAAATCGATTTACAGTTTAATATCACAAAGTAGACAAACTATTATATATAAAAAATAAAAAAAAATCCTATCATGCCAATGCTGGGGCTTGAACCAACAACCATGTGGGGACCTGCTGACCATTAACCTATGCTTTACCCACTGAGTTATCAGATCTGTCTTGCGCAAGCAGTCAATAAGCCTAATTAACCAGCATGGCTTCTTTTCTATACTTCAACACTATGTAACTCATATTAAAAGTAGGCCAAACAAGTAAAAAAAAAAATAGACAAATAAATTAAGCAATCTTTTAAACAGGTCTCTTTAATTAACAAATCAATTTACAGTTTAATATCACAAAGTAGACAAACTATTATATATATAAAAAAAAAAAATCCTATGCTTTACCCACTGAGCTATCAGATCTGTCTTGTGCAAGCAGTCAATATGCCTAATGAACCAGCATGGCTTCTTTTCTATACTTCAACACTATGTAACTCATATTAAAAGTAGGCCAAACAAGTTAAAAAAAAAATAGACAAATAAATGAAGCAATCTTTTAAACAGGTCTCTGTAATTAACAAATCGATTTACAGTTTAATATCACAAAGTAGACAAACTATTATATAAAAAAAAAATTAAATCCTACGCTTTACCCACTGAGCTATCAGATCTGTCTTGTGCAAGCAGTCAATAAGCCTAATGAACCAGCATGGCTTCTTTTCTATACTTCAACACTATGTTACTCATATTAAAAGTAGGCCAAAAAAAATAAAAAAATAGACAAATAAATGAAGCAATCTTTTAAACAGGTCTCTCTAATTAACAAATCGATTTACAGTTTAATATCACAAAGTAGACAAACTATTATTATTTTTTTTTTTTTAAATCCTACCATGCCAATGCTGGGGCTTGAACCGACAACCTTGTGGGAACCTGCTGACCAGTAACCTATGCATTACCCACTGCGCTATCAGATCTGTCTTGTGTAAGCAGTCAATAGGCCTAATGAACCAGCATGGCTTCTTTTCCATACTTCAACACTATGTTACTCATTAAAAGTAGGCCAAACAAGTTTAAAAAATAGACAAATAAATGAAGCAATCTTTTAAACAGGTCTCTCTAATTAACAAATTGATTTACAGTTTAATATCACAAAGTAGACAAACTATTATATTTAAAAAAAAAAAAATCCTATGCTTTACCCACTGAGCTATCAGATCTGTCTTGTGCAAGCAGTCAATAAGCCTAATGAACCAGCATGGCTTCTTTTCTATACTTCGACACTATGTAACTTATATTAAAAGTAGGCCAAACAAGTAAAAAAAAAATAGACAAATAAATGAAGCAATCTTTTAAACAGGTCTCTCTAATTAACAAATCAATTTACAGTTTAATATCACAAAGTAGACAAACTATTATTATTTTTTTTTTTTAAATCCTACCATGCCAATGCTGGGGCTTTAACCGACAACCTTGTGGGAACCTGCTGACCAGTAACCTATGCATTACCCACTGAGCTATCAGATCTGTCTTGTGCAAGCAGTCAATAGGCCTAATGAACCAGCATGGCTTCTTTTTCATACTTCAACACTATGTAACTCATTAAAAGTAGGCCAAACAAGTTTAAAAAAAAACAAATAACTGAAGCAATCTTTTAAACAGGTCTCTCTAATTAACAAATTGATTTACAGTTTAATATCACAAAGTAGACAAACTATTATATTTAAAAAAAAAAATAATCCTATGCTTTACCCACTGAGCTATCAGATCTGTCTTGTGCAAGCAGTCAATAAGCCTAATGAACCAGCATGGCTTCTTTTCTATACTTCGACACTATGTAACTTATAATAAAAGTAGGCCAAACAAGTAAAAAAAAAATAGACAAATAAATGAAGCAATCTTTTAAACAGGTCTCTCTAATTAACAAATCGATTTACAGTTTAATATCACAAAGTAGACAAACTATTATATTTTTTTTTTTAAATCCTACCATGCCAATGCTGGGGCTTGAACCAACAACACTATGTAACTCATTAAAAGTAGGCCAAACAAGTTGAAAAAAATAGACAAATAAATGAAGCAATCTTTTAAACAGGTCTCTCTAATTAACAAATCGATTTACAGTTTAATATCACAAAGTAGACAAACTATTACATATTTTTTTTAAATGCTACAATGCCAATGCTGGGGCTTGAACCAACAACCTTGTGAGGACCTGCTGACCAGTAACCTATGCATTAACCACTGAGCTATCAGATCTGTCTTGTGCAAGCAGTCAGTAAGCCGAATGAATCAGCATGGCTTCTTTTCCATACTTCAACACTATGTAACTCATTAAAAGTAGGCCAAACAAGTTAAAAAAAATAGACAAAAAAATGAAACAATCTTTTAAACAGGTCTCTCTAATTAACAAATCGATTTACAGTTTAATATCACAAAGTAGACAAACTATTATATATATTTTTTTTAAATCCTACCATGCCAATGCTGGGGCTTGAACCAACAACCTTGTGAGGACCTGCTGACCAGTAACCTATGCATTACCCACTGAGCTATCAGATCTGTATTGTGCATGCAGTCCATAAGCCTAATGAACCAGCATGGCTTCTTTTCTATACTTCAACACTATGTAACTCATATTAAAAGTAGGCCAAACAAGTTTAAAAAATAGACAAATAAATGAAACAATCTTTTAAACAGGTCTCTCTAATTAACAAATTGATTTACAGTTTAATATCACAAAGTAGACAAACTATTATATATATATATAAAAAAAAAAATCCTATGCTTTACCCACTGAGCTATCAGATCTGTCTTGTGCAAGCAGTCAATAAGCCTAATGAACCAGCATGGCTTCTTTTCTATACTTCAACACTATGTAACTCATATTAAAAGTAGGCCAAACAAGTAAAAAAAAAATAGACAAATAAATGATGCAATCTTTTAAACAGGTCTCTCTAATTAACAAATCGATTTACAGTTTAATATCACAAAGTAGACAAACTATCATATTTAAAAAAATAAATAAATAAATCCTACCATGCCAATGCTGGGGCTTGAACCCACAACCTTGTGGGCACCTGCTGACCACAAACCTATGATTTACCCACGGAGCTATCAGACCTGTTTTGTGCAAGCAGTCAATAAGCCTAATGAACCAGCATGGTTTCTTTTTCATACTTCAACACTATGTAACCTATTAAAAGAAGGCCAAACAAGTAAAAAAAATAGACAAATAAATGAAGCAATCTTTTAAACAGATCTCTCTAATTAACAAATCGATTTACAGTTTAATATCACAAAATAGACAAACTATTATATTAAAAAAATAAAATAAAATCCTACCATGCAAATGCTGGGGCTTGAACCCACAACCTTGTGGGGACCTACTGACCAGTAACCTATGCTTTACCCACTGAGCTATCAGATCTGTCTTGTGAAGCAGTCAATAAGCCTAATGAACCAGCATGGCTTCTTTTCCATACTTCAACACTATGTAACTCATTAAAAGTAGGCCAAACAAGTAAAAAAAAAAATAGACAAATAAATAAAGCAATCTTTTAAACAGGTCTCTCTAATTAACAAATCGATTTACAGTTTAATATCACAAAGTAGACAAACTATTATATTAAAAAAAAAAAAAAATCCTATGCTTTGCCCACTGAGCTATCAGATCTGTCTTGTGCTAGCAGTCAAAAAGCCTAATGAACCAGCATGGCTTCTTTTCTATACTTCAACACTATGTAACTCATATTAAAAGTAGGCCAAACAAGTTAAAAAAAAAAAATAGACAAATAAATTTTCTCTTATAAAGCCCCGCAGTTATGGAACAGCCTTCCTATCAGTGTTCGGGACTCAGACACAGTCTCAGTGTTCAAGTCGAGGTTGAAAACATATTTATTCAGTCAAGCCTTTAATCAGTAGATTTTTTCTCAGGTAAAGGCTCAGATCTGGAGGGAACATTGATATAGAGTGTTTGGTGAACTGGGATATTTGTACGCTGTCGTCCCCTCACATTCACGTGTTCACTCAGGTTTGTTGATGGTGGTGTGGTGGGCCGTCTCTTATCCCAGAGATCCCTCATGTCTGTGTTGCCTTCTGGTTCTCCCTTTTAGTTATGCTGCTATAGCGAGTCATGCCGGAGTCCAAACTGCACAGTGACTTTAACTCTCATGCAACAATAGGTACACTTAATAATCCATATCCTTCTCTTCCTGTCACCCTCTTCTCTCTCTCTCTCTCTCTCTCTCTCTCTCTCTCTCTCTCTCTCTCTCTCGGTCGAGTTAAACATGCTCCTGAGGCTCCAGTGACCACTGTTCCTGCCACTCTAGTGGATCTAGTGGAAGTGGATCTTCCCACTTCATCCAGGCCTGCCTGGATTGGACTGTAGTTGATGTCAACAGTCTCCTACACTGACTCAGAAATACACTTCGCTTTTGATCATCATCACTGCACCCCGCAACATTGTATACCCGCCACAAAGGACATTCGGTGTAACCCAGATGAGGATGGGTTCCCTCTTGAGTCTGTTTCCTCTCAAGGTTTCTTCCTTATGCCATCTCGGGGAGTTTTTCCTTGCCACAGTCGCCAGTCGCCACCGGCTTGCTCATCAGGGACAAACTTACTCATAAAGAACATATTCATTTTTAATCACCGCATTATCTGTGTAAAGCTGCTTTGAGACAATGTTCATTGTTAAAAGCGCTATACAAATAAAAATGAATTGAATTGAATTGAATTAAATGAAGCAATCTTTTAAACAGGTCTCTCTAATTAACAAATCGATTTACAGTTAATTATCACAAATAGACAAACTATTATATTTAAAAAAAAAAAAAAATCCTATCATGCCAATGATGGGGCTTGAACCTACATCCTTGTGGGGACCTGCTGACCAGTAACCTATGCTTTACCCACTGAGCTATCAGATCTGTCTTGGGCACGCAGTCAATAAGCCTAATGAACCAGCATGGCTTCTTTTCCATACTTCAACACTATGTAACTCATTAAAAGTAGGCCAAACAAGTCTTTCATAAAAGACAAAGAAATAAAGCAATCTTTTCAACAGGTCTCTTTAATTTACAAATAGATTTACTGTTTAAAGTCACAAACTAGACAAACTATTAGATTTCAACAGAAATATAAAAAGTTAGCCTTTGCTAGCCGATAGTCCTTCTCCATGGCCTCACCGAACTCCTCCCAGGCCCGAGTTTTTGCCTCCACAACCACCTGCAGTTCGCTTGGCCTGCCGGTACCAGTCAGCTGCCTCAGGAGTCCCACAAGCCAACCAGGCCCGATAGGACTCCTTCTTCAGCTTGACGGCATCCCTTACTTCCGGTTTCCACCACCGGGTTCTCGGATTGCGGCCTCGACAGGCACCGGAGACCTTATGGCCACAGCTCCGAGCGGCCGCTTCGACAATGGAGGTGGAGAACATGGTCCACTCGGACTCAATATCTCCGGCCTCCCTCAGGATCCGGTCAAAGCTCCGCCGGAGGTGGGAGTTGAAGATCTCTCTGACAGGAGCCAAACTCGGCCAAACGTTCCCAATCTCAGGCTCCTTCCCCGCCAGCGAGGTGACATTCCACGTCCCTAGAGCTAGCTTCCGTGTCCAGGGATCGGGTTGTCGAGGCCCCCGCCTTCGACTGCTGCCAGATCCTCTCAGCACCAGCCCCTTAAGGTCCCTCCTGCAGGTGGTGAGCCCACGGGAATTCACAGAATTAAATGATGGTAAAGTATTTTGTTTAGTGACCAAACTCAAATAGCAAATATTCTAGCAAATATCTAGAATATGTTACCTCACTTTTTGTCCAGAGTGCCTCTAGAAACAGTACAAAAAAGGACAATAAGTGTAATGTAGCAGATGTCACATACTCCCATGCGAATATGTTTTATTTAACAAAATTAACTTCTGTCATGGTAATAAAATAAAGACAAAGACTCTCTTTAGCTCTCTCGCTCCTTTGTAGGTTTATAGTGCTGTCTTTCGTTATATAATTTGGTAATATGATGTAATTAAAAAAAATATTTTATGAATTAATATTTTTTCCCCTGCAGAAATTGGAACCAAACCACATAGGAAAGGTAGGTCTCTCCTTTACTCTTAATGTTCTATGGATGTGGTGAGGGAAGAAATGCAGGTAGTTGGTTTGAAAGAGGCAGATGTAGTGGACAAGGGGGTATGGAGACGGATGATCCGCTGTGGCGACCCCTAATAGGAGAAGCCAAAGCAGAAGAAGTAGAATTAGTGTATGGTCTAATTCCCAGTATATTCATTGTAAAATCAAGTATAAGACATGAACACGGCCACAAGCAGGCAGTTGGAACAAAAAACAAAGTTGATGTCCTAATGCATCTTCCATGTCTCGCTCTTTCTACTGTAGGTTTCATGGTATTTGTGTTTGTGTGGGTTTTTGAAGTCATCATCCTGCTCTCTGTGTTGGTGGGAGCATTTTGCATCTACACCAGAATTACTTACTAACATGGAAAAGGTGCATGAACAGAGTCACAGAAACAAATAATATTTTTTTGTGAGTAGTTTCCTTAATATTTATTGTAAATATTCTTTGATATCAAAATGATACCCCAACAATGCTCATGCTGATGCTACAATTAAACGTGTATATAAATCATATTTTGTGTTTCGGAATGTATTGCATATTGATTGTATAATGTCTTTTTCAAAGGGTTGCTTTTTTTAACTTAAACAAATAAAATCCAGTTCTTCACGCATGACTCTTTAAAAATGAATAAGGGATATTGTCCACTTTATTATAAAATCTGTTTACATTAAGCACTTCTAAAGCCTCAAACTCCATTTCCCATTAGACACCATGATCTACAAACATGGCCGCCAACTCCAATCCAACTCCAAACACAAACTTGCACATTTTCAGTCAACCTCATAATTATTAATCACACCTGCATCCAATTACACACTCACTCACAGCCCCAGTGTAAAATGATGTTGGTTAATTCAGCTGTACAGTAATATACTCAGTTACTTTTACCTTTGTATCCTGTTTTTTGACCTGTTTGGTACTGTGTTTTTGATTTAGCCCTGTTCTATTATATCCTGTTTATTGATCACCCAATTATTTGCCTGTTTATCAGTTCTGAACCTGTCTGACGATACTGTTATTAAAAATTATTCATTCTATCTTGACCTGAATTTGTATCTGTTCAGCATTCATTACATAACACTCGATTACTTTCACAATTTAAAGCAGAGTTTCTTTGTAAATAGTATTTCCTTCAAAAACATTACAGAAAAAAGATAAAGATCGTGCAGGATTGAACTTTCTATTATAATGACAACCACAGCCAGTAGAAAGAAGCTACACACAAATCTACATTTATTATTGTATATTGTCTATCTTTCTTGTTTTTTTATCCAGGAAATTTAAATACAGGAAGTGAAAGGTTTCAACATCTTTGACACTTCCTCTGTTTCTCAGCAAAGAATGTTTTTTTTTCATGAACAAGATCTCTGGCAAGTACAAATAGAAGACAAAATGCGGATTCAGATTTTCATCTTTGAAGTCTTGTGCATTTTCACGCAAACTGCTATGGGTAGGTTTAATCCTTTATGCCGGATTTATTTATAACATGCACAGATGTACAATTTGGGCTTAATGAAATGACAAATGGTATAAATATAGTGTATATTTAATTAATTTCACATTAATGAAACCATAAGAAAATAAAGAATTCCACTCAGCAAAATAGGATTTTAGACTATTCAGTAAATTAATAATAATAATCCAAATATTATTTACATTTTTATATATAAATCTTTATATTAAATATATATTATTTACTTTTTATTAAAAATCTAAATAATTACTAAGTCCAGCTCTCCTATGATAATGGACTGTCATTTATTAGAGAATAAAGAGTTGTGTAACAATATTCATAATGTTCTATATCTGTATTTTTGTAGGTTTGCTGTTTCAGGATGTTGGTATCTGTAGATTTACTGACAATAATCAGTGTCACGTAGCTCTTGGACAAAAAATTCAACTGCAAATACCCCTGGCGGACGGGTTTATCCTAAAAATGGTAGACTTGACATCTGCCCATCATCGAATTTTAACTTATAACAAAAATACACTAAAACCAAATCTCCCAAGATGGCAGTTTGTTAATAAGTATAACACTATGATACTAACCAGTGCAGAGAGAAACGACTCTGGAACATACATTTTACACACCATTGATACAGAAGGGACTGTAACAAGCATATATACGCTCCAGTTATACATTGCAGGTAGGACGACAAAAACTTAACAAAAACTAATAAAATCTACGTGAGAAGTTAAATCTGCTTTTGACTGTGAAGAAGCTTTTAAGAGAAAGTAATTCATATATTGTTTATATAATGTTTTGTCAGGATAAAATCTATTAATCTACAGTATTTCTTCAGTTTCAAACATTTCAATTTCATGAATGCAGATTATCTAGGAAAGCAGAATAAAAAAATGTTTGTAATGTTTTAATGCTAGTAACTCTATTTAAAGTAGTTTGAACATGTTCATAAAGTATTGTCTCGTATTGTCTATAAATGTATAGTGTTGTTATTTATGACTGTACTTCTGAGAGTCACCAACCAAATTCCTTGTGTGTGTCAACACACTTGGCCACTAAACCTGATTCTGATGATGTAGAGTACACAGGCAATAAGCATTGCCCTGAGGAAAGCAGGCATGAGGAATATATGAAGCAGGTTTTTTTTTTTTAAATAACAATTGCTTTATTTCTGGAGTCTTTAATCTTTAGCTCAGGTGTCCTCAGTCAGTGTGTGGTACAGCTGTTTGGCCTCTGAAGACATTAAACTACACTGTTCTGCTGATGGAGACAACCTCACCTACAGCTGGACTTCTGATTTCAACCCTCAACTGGAGAACGGGACCAGCACACTCACACTGAGTAAAGGGCATCATGGAAATGTCACCTGCTATGTAAAAAATCAAGTCAGCCAAAGCCAATATACTACCAAACTGCAGCCATGTTCTGGTAAGACTTTTGTTAATGATTTATATAGTAAAAACAACAGTGATACAACAATTAGGGTCAATAATCATAATTTCTTAACAGTTTTTGAGTAATTCCCCACAGATTATTTGAAAACTCCAACAAATTTAAATATGAATGAAAAACTAGGCTATTCAGGGCTTGATTGTTTCTTAATACCTTAATGTTAATGACAAAAGTAATTCAAAGTATGATGTGTCATTTTTATTGAACTACCATTTTATATAACCAGATGCACTCAATTCAGATTTCTGATTGCAAAGACTCAATGACCATGACATTAGCTTCTGTGTAGCTTTGTTCATTACATAAAACACCCAGTGTTATTTAGCAGATACTCCATACCAGTAACACATACAGGATAACGCTATGTCAGGGTAACAAAACATACACACAGACTCTAGTTCTATTTTGCAGTTTTCTTTTGATGATGATTTTTTTTTTATTATTTATATATTTTTTTTGTTTTCTGCAGTGACCAGTCCAACGAAAAGTAATCATAGTAAGCCTCAGTTCTTTTCTTTCCTATTATTTTTGTATTCCTGTATGATCTAATTCCCAGTATAATCAGTGTACAAGACCACAAGTAGGCATTTGCTCAAGAACTCTCCCTGTCTATCTCTTTCTATTGCAGGTTTCATGGTGTTTGTGTTTGTATGGGTTTTTGAAGTCCTCATCCTGCTCTCTGTGTTAGTGGGAGCATTTTGCATCTACACCAGAATCCACAGTAAAACAGTGAATAACTGAGAATCAAACTTTAATACTTACTAACATGGAAACGGGGCACATGATTCGAATCACAGAACCGGTATTAATTGTGAGTTGTTTTTCTTAAGCTTTATTTTTTTGGAAATCAAATATTAGTTGTAGCATTTTCGTTGTAGAATGTCTTTTCTGAAGGTTTGCTTTTGACAAACATAATGCAGTTCTTTATGTATAACACTTAATAATGCACAAGTACATTGTTTGCTGTTATGAAATGGTCGGGTCACACTACTTCCCATGATGCAGCCTTTAAACTTGGCTGTGCTGGACTACAACTCCCACACACACACACACACACACACACACACACACACACACACACACACACACACACACACACACACACACACAGCTTAAAAGAAAATTCATTTAGCTCTTTTTTATCCTGTTTGACATCAATCATACTGTGGATTTTATTCAAGCTTGTCCTATGATATCCTTTTGGTTGATCATCCAGTCATTTGCCTGTTTATTAATTCTGAACCTGCCTGAAAATAATGTTTATTAAAAATATCTTGACCTGCATTTACATTTGTCCAGCATCCATTACATAACACTCGCTCACTTTTACAAAACATTTTCTTGAAAAACATGACAGAAAAAATCTAAAAATTAAAGTAAAGTATGTGATCTTGTTGGAATAAATTGTCTCTTGTATTAACAAGAGCCAATAGAAAGATAACACAATCTGAAGATTGTAGATTTGTGTAAATAATATTAAAAATAATACAAATTAAATACAACTAGAATGATACAATGTGGCCACATGTGTTAAGCAACCATTTAATATTTTTTTGCTTTGCTGAAGCTTTTAATTTGCCATTTAATTTTACAAGTACTGTATTCGCTATGGAATGGTAATCTGGGGTTGCATTTGTCAAATTGTACATACAACTAGGGAGGGAGCTGCTTAGGTTCCTGCACAGAGTTTTATGATTCCCTGAATTTTCCCTGGTTACCTTAGGCAGCATCAATTTCCTGTTTGGTATAAACAGTAAAATGACATCAGACACCATGCTTCTAGATCACAGTAAAAAGTGCACAATTTAGCTAGTTGTTTGAATTCCAACAACAACAAAAATAAAAGAAGAGAAAATTAAAATAAATTGTGCATGACAAATATCCAACCAAACCACAGTGGCAAGGTCTAGTTCTTCATATAGGGACATTCACAGGAGTTCAGCCATTGAAATACATTATGGAAATAACGAAATACATTTTCCTCAGCAACAGAGAGCTGATTATTGATAACATTTATTAATATATTTAGAAGAATTTAAATGGGCAGCTACAGTATATAAACCTAGACATTTATTGCTGTTTTTTTTGTCCATATCTTTTCTCTACAATGAAAAAATAAGTAAAAAAAAAATAATAATAAAGGAAGTGAAACATATGAAATATAAGTACTAAACTTCCACTATTTCTCAAAGAAGGATTTCAGAGCCTTAAAAGATGCTTTGCCTTGCATTTGTCATTTCTCTTTATTCAAGAGCTTTATCAAGAACAGAGAGAAGAGTGTTTTCTGAAATGAAAATGAAATTGCAAAATGAAATTGCAAGTTTTCTTTTTAATCCTGTGGATTTTCACACAAACTGCTATGGGTAGGTTTTTTATCAATCTTTCATGGTATATATATTAATATGCAGTAGAGATAGAGAGTAGAAGATAACATGCTCAAATGATATACAAGATGGCACTGGCGAGGTCGGCTTCTCTCGCTTTTTTACAATTTCTACAATTTCTTTATTTCAATGGTTATTCTTTTTACAACCTTCTTTCCACCGCTATCGCTACACTTCTTGGGACCCATGATGCTAAATTTATAGTGAAATAAAACAAAAACACTATAAAACAGACAAAAAGCACAATATTCACACAAGAGAACGATGAAAATGCACTCAGAACAATGTCTTTGAAGTGACTGAGCATGAAGCGTGGGGACGGAGGTGAGCGACGAGCAGAACGCGTGACTGGAACCGAAAGCGTCAAAAGAAACGCTCGTACTCCTACAAGGCACTCGTACACTGGGGTTCCACTGTACTTATACTTTAAACTTTTTTAAATTATTAACTTCTTTTTTATTCTTACATTCTATTTCGATTTTTCATGTTTACAGGTTGGACATTCATAAAAAAGCATTCCGCTACATGTCGTACTCTGTATGAATGTGTATGTGACAAATAAAATTTGAATTTGAATATATAGGTACATATATGAATGTTTGTATAGTAGAGTATAATACAGAATAAATATGGGTGGAATATACGGTAGTGCAATGATAACATAAGTTGTGGATGATGCAAAAATGCATAGTGGATAAAGAAGTGCAATATATTTTTTAAAAAGTGACATAATGTCAACAAATACTGTTCTATGATCAGCTGTTCAGTACAGTAACAAACACAAGAAAAAAACTATTCTTCAGTCTGTATGTGCGGCTCTGAGGCACCTGTAGCGTCTGCCAGATGGGAGAAGGGTGAATAGTTCATGGTTGGGGTGAGGGGTATCTTTAGTAATGTCCTCCAGGGTGGGAAGCTGAGAGCTGATGATTTGCTGGGTGGTTTTCACCACCCTCTGAAAGGCTTAACAGACTGAATCAATGCAGCTGCTGTACCACACTGAGATGCAGTTTTTGCGGATGCTCTCAATCTAACACAAGCCGGCAATCACAAGCACGCTTCCATTCACAGCAATAGAGCTGCTGTTGAGTGTGTTTCCAGCTTTAAGTTCCTTGGAGTCCACATCTCCGACTGTGGTCTGTTCGTAAGGAAGTCCATGGTCCAATTAAAGGGATGTGTGCTGATGTCAAGCTATTTTATCTTCAAGACTAGCTTCACAGAATGAAGCACAGTGGAAATGGCTCCTCTGTTGACCTATTTGGCCGATAGGGCAAATTGGTATGAGTCCAGAGCATCTCAATGCCGAACCGCCTGGTGCTCTAACGAGCCAACATCAACCAATCGTCGATATAATACAAAATGCGGATGCCCTGAAGCCGCAGCGGGGTCTGTGCCGCGTTCACGCACTCTGTGAAGGCACGGTGTGAGAGCGCTAGGCCGAACGGAAGGACCGATATTGGTAAGCTTCGCCCCGAAAGCAACCTCGGGAACCTCCCGTGTGCGGTGAAGGATGGCTGCATGGGAGCATGCAACCTCCAGATCCAACGTATGTCAAATCAGTCCTCGGACTTGACCTGAGACACGACCTCTCTAAATGAGAAACCTGAACCCGAGCCTCAAAAGTGAGTGGTTCAAAAAGTGGAGATCCAGAATGGGATGCAACCCACCGTCCTTCTTCGGAACAACGAAGCACGGGCTGTAGCAGCCTGACTCTCTGAACAAGGAGGAGGGAACCACCTCGATTGTCCCAGGGCCAGAGCCTGCACGGGTCCCACCAGCGTGGGACACACCCCGTTGAACCGGGGAGGAGAAGACGCGAACCGAATCGCGCAGCCCTTCTCCACAGTACGCAGGACCCTGAGAGACCCCAGGCAGCCCTCCAGACCGACAGAAAGTCTTCACAGGGAGAACCAATCCCTCGGGGCTGGCCACTGACCCACTCAGAGCGGCTGGATCGGTGCTCTGCAGCCGACTACACCTCCAGAGAGGCGGCGGACCCCCCCTATCCACAGCGACCATACGGGCGGAACACGAGGAGCAAACCGCTGGAGAAAGCTGCGCCCTGAACACGACCCGTGGCAGGGCTAGCAGACAGTCCTCCTAAACCCGAACGGCAGGAGCAGCGCACTGCGGCCGTTAGAGCCCCCTGAGAGGCAGCGGATGACCCCCATACGCAACGGACCTCCAGGCGGAAATAAGGAAGTTAACCGCAAAAGGGAGGCAGCGTCCTGAACACCCTGTGGCAGGGCCGACAGACCGGCCTCCCGGTGGTGCCAGGGAGGGACGAACGCCGTAGCATGAGGTGCGCACCGCCCTCCAAGATGCAAGCCATCAGGCCTATGCACCACAGCCCGTTCACTAGAGGCGGGGACGACTGAACCCGCCAGCAATCGCCCTTACCTACAGCGTTACCAGGTCAGGCCAGGAGGGGACACCATTGCGCTCAGAAGGAAGCTCGCATCATCCCCCATAGCAGGCCAGCCCGGTATGCCTGCAACACACTCATCGTGTGGAAGCAACCCGTAGCCTGACCTGCCGCGTAGCCCTACCCACCAGAGCCAAGCGGCTCTACGTAGGAAAACCGATAGCCGTCACAGACGCAACACTCGGGGAGAGATAGCTAGCTAGCGTTTCTACCACAAGCGGCATCGTCCCGTAGCCACGCCACTTAGCTCCAACAACATTCGCGCACAGCGAAAGAACATCGGAAAAGCACGCGCGCACATGGGCCTCCCAGGACCCAGACACCTCAGTGCGCAGATCAGGGAAGGCGCTGAGGCTGTGACACAGGGCACAGGAAACGCACAACCAGCTCACTGGTTGCGCGCTGCATCTGCCACACGACCGGCCAAGCTAAATCCAAGCTAAATCCCGCCCGCGCCAAGACCTCAAGGAGCTCCACATACAGCACAGACTGTGCCCTAAGGAGCTCCACATACAGCACAGGCTGTGAGGAGTCCGCAGGCTCACTAGCATCCATCATCTCATCCTCCTTGGAGAGAGAGACATGCAATGCTGCGCCGCCCGCACCGGGAGAAGAAGCAGCCGCCAGGCATGCTTCCCCTAATTTCCCGAAATTTCATCCACCTCGGAGGAAGAAATACGGAGCACCGCGTCACACACACCGGGAAAAGAACCGATTCCAAACGAGCGCTCTCCCCGGGGAACGGGAGCTCGGCTAGCAGCCGAGAGCGCATAGCCACACGGCTAATGCTAACAGCCGATACCATCGAGAGCCGAAGCCTCGAGGGAGAGCGCCCACCTCGGAGAGCGCTCTCCGAAATTCTCCCACCTCGGAGGAAGAATACGGAGCACCGCGTCACACGCACCGGGAAAAGAACCCTTTCCAAACGAGCGCTCTCCCCGGGGAACGGGAGCTCGGCTAGCAGCCGAGAGCGCATAGCCACACGGCTAATGCTAACAGCCGATACCATCGAGAGCCGAAGCCGCGAGGGAGAGCGCTCACCTCAGAGAGGGCTCCCCGAAAATTCTCCCACCTCGGAGGAAGAATACAAAGCACCGCATCACACGCACCGGAGAAGGAACCGTAAAACGAGCGCAATCCCCGCATGGAACGGGAGCTCGCCTCGCAGCCGGGAGCGCATAGCCGCACGGCTAAAATGCTAACAACCGATACCCTCGAGAGCCGACTAAGCACGCTCCTAAGCTAAGCAAACAACACATCGGCTGCGTGTCACCCCCCCCCCCAAAATTAATCGGGGCAAGCAGGAAACACGCAGATGGAATTCTGCCTGCATATAAGCTTATGACTGCACAGATAATACACTCAAAGCGCTTACCTGAACGAGCAGAAGCTAATGTCGCTACCACTGCACAGCCATCTTGTAGCTTCCTGGTTTACGCGACGTCGCCTGTCTATGACGTCACAGCTTGCCTATTGGCTAGATTTCACACGTGGTTCAGAGCGTGGTCACGCAGGGGCGTTCCCATAGCGTTTCGACGCAGCTCAAGTTCCTGAAGGGGAACATTCTATATTCAAAGATTCTAGTGCTGCTTTTTCCAAGACAATCTGCTTTTTCTAATGTTACTAATTCCTTCTCTGAAACTACTATAACAATTGACTACTGACCAAAACACAGCACATATCGGATGCTTCTCCTCAAAGCTACTTATTGGCTCAAATTCCTAAACACGGTGCTTCTCGATAAGCTAGAATAAAAGCACAATAATATTATATAGCATATACTACACACACTCCGATATGAATGTGTTTTATTTAGGAAAATAACATGAACCTGTGGCAAGTCTCTCTCTCTCTCTCTCTCTCTCTCTCTCTCTCTCTCTCTCTCTCTCTTTCTTCCTCTCTCTTTGAGGTTTCATCCCATTGTTCCCGTTAGTGTGGCTCTTTGAAATCATCATCTTCTTGTCACTGTTAGCGGGAACTAATTTATACACAAGACTCAAAGAAACAAAGAACAAAGAACAACTCAGTGATGAAAAAGGTAACAATATGCCATAAAGTAAAAGAAAGACTATCACAAGCATCTAGAAAGTGTAATGTCTAAGCTTTCTGTGATATAAGTGCAGTGATCACCCAAGTGTCATTTCTTTCCACAGATCAAGAAACTCTGTAAATCTGGATTAAGAAGAAGAAGAAGCAGTTTATAGTTGCACTCCTCCATTCCAGCAATTTATCCATCCTGAAACAGCAGAAATGCATAAGCAAGAATAATAGATGGAAAACACAGAAAACACATTTGATTACAGAATCGACTTTTTTTCAGAAACCATATTCCTATAGATTTCTTGATGAAACATTTGCACACAAGTACATACAAGTACAACATTTTTCTGTTGTTTACTTAAGCTTTATTTTATGTTCTTTAATAATCATATCTTACAAATTCAATGCTGACTTCACAATGACACTTTTGTAGAAATATTTGTTGTACTTTCTCAAAATAAATTGAATTTAAACTTAATTTTGTGATTGGAATGAAATGAAAACTACCTGGGTGTTTAGAGACTAGTCATTGCATACTGTAAGATCATGCACAGAAGTTCTGTCAAACACATGGAAATACTTTTCTCCCTTTAGAGAGCTGTTTATTGATAAACCTAATAATAAAATTTTTAACGATTTTAATGAACCAGCTAAACACACATCCACATTTATTGCTGCAACAAATTCCTCTTTTTTCTCTGCCTGACAAGTGCTATGTCCCTCAAAGCCTTCCATAACTTGGGTGAATTAAACCCCATTGTTGGAGTGCAATGCACATACCTTCCATTATGGGGGAATTACTGGTGGTTCATATGCTTTTGGACATTTATCAAGCCTTGTCTTTATGCTCAGTGTGCACCCAAGCCGAGGTTCCACAAACTTGGCCAGCAACATTGGACACACAACTTTTGTTTGACTATGTCAAGTTCAGTGTCTGTATCTGTATAATAATAGTATAAAAACCCACAGCCCACAGTTGGGTTTCCCACAGGAAGCACACATAAGGCACTCAAATGGCAAAACTGCTCAGGGCTCTGTATGGACTAACACACATGGGGTCAATGAGGGTTTAGTTTGCCCTTTCTACACTACTCTACAGTAAACTCACCCAATACCTTGTTGTTAATGCATGATAAATCTAGTAATGGTGGTCCACCTCACAACATACAGGACTGCTACTGTAAAATCTGCTATTAACATAATTTTAGATCTTGTTTTTTATTTCTTTGTTGGTTCACTGTTTTAGGTTGCTGTTTGTAAATTTACTGAGATTGATCATTATGTGTCTCTGGAATCCCAACTTCGGCGGCAAATGCCCCTGGAGGATGCGTTCAGTCTCTGGAGCAGAGACAAGACTTTTACTGACTGTTCAATTTGCAAATATAGAAAAACCCAAAGTAACCCACCAAATCCAAATCTTCCAAGATAGCAGTTTGTTAATGATAATAAAACTATGATACTAACCAGTGCAAAGAGAAGCGACTAAAAATAAATTTTAGAAACCTTAGATGCAAGTGCAATCTGCGCAGTCGGCTCCCTCGAGAGTCACCTCCGTGTCACCTCTATTGATAGCCTCACAGATGTGAGCATTAAAATGTCATCACCCGCCACGGAGAAGAAAAGCATATCAAACCACATTGGTTAAGTCTAACTCAGAACATTTGGCCATGGACAGGAGCCCACTAAATTATCAATTAAATTGAAAGTTTGCAATTAGAAAATTGTAAAGGACAAGCTATACACATAATCTACATTTATTGTTGCATTCTGTATATCTCACCATTGTGTACCATAATCTAGACTACAGGAAGTAAAAAGTTTCAAAAATAACTATAGGACTTCCTCAATTTTTCAGCAAAGGAGTTATACTGCTATAAATTGAGATTCAAGTTATGATCAAGATCTCTATGCATAAAGAGGACTGTTCTCTTGACACAATGAGAATACAGGTCATCTCTAGTGTAATGTGGATTTTGACAGAATCTATTTTGGGTAGGTTTTATTCTTTGAGAATATGCGATTTATAACATGTACGGCTGTGCTTTATGGAGTGAAATATGGTGAAAATAAAAATTTGATTCCATATCAGTAATCCTGTCGGACATTTTAGGGAGCTTTTTTTTTTTTTATCTGTAGATTCAATAAGATTGATCAGTGTTCTGTAGCTCTGGGTCAACAGCTTTACTTGCAAATACCTCTGGTGGATGGGTTTAAAGTTTAAACTTTAAACTATACATTATAAACAAGACATCTGCCAGATATCTAATATTAATATTTAAAAAAAATAACCATAACTCATCAAAATCAGATCCCAGATGGCAGTTTGTTAAAGAAAATAATACTATGATACTAACCAGTGCAGACAGGAGTGACTTTGGAACATACATTTTGGAAACCTTTGATGCTGGAGGGAAAGCAACAGGGAGATATATGCTCCAGCTGAACATTGAAGGTAGGACCACACAACCTGTAATCACAATCCACAGAACACTATAAACCTTCATTTACACTAAAGTCTTTCTTTCAGTCTTTCAGTCACTACAGTTTCTTAAGATTTTTATAATATTTGAAAATGTTTAAAAAGTTACTTCCATTCATTAAAGTAGAATGTCATCTAATTACATCTGTAGATTTGTGATTGTGGAAATTATTTTATATTCTTTTTTCAAGAACTGATAAATAATTAAATAATTAAATAAATAATAAAATAAATATATAATGGCTACAGAGAATCTAGGAAGTGAGATTTCTGGTCTTGTATGTCCAAACACCCACCCACACACACACACACACACACACACACACACACACACACACACACACACACACACACACACATATATATATATATATATATATATATATATATATATATATATATATATATATATATATATATATATAATTTTAATATCACACCAGAATGTCACACCGTAGTATGTCAGCCTACGTGACAGCTTGGCTGTCTGTGTCAGCCCCCCGAATGGGTGATTCACACAACCACAACGGGTTACAGACTTCATTTTTCCAGAACACACCTGCTTTTCAACAAAATTATTTTGTCCCACACAGGCGAAATCACATTCTGAAGGACATGTTTACAATTTCAAAATGCTATCAAACATCTCTCTTGTACGTTCAATAAAACTGAACGATTGGTTCAGCTCAATCGATCTGAGCAATGCTTTTTTCCCCATTAGCATCTATTCTTCGCACATAAAATTCCCCTCATTTTGCCTACCAAGACGTGTGTTACGAATTCACAGCCCTTCCATTCGGGCTTGCACTGAGTCCAAGGACTTTCTATCTGTTTTTTGAGGCGGGGCTTGCGCCGCTGAAAAAAGCGGGTCTCAAGATTCTGACATACATAAAAGATTGGCTGATTATAGCTGATTTAAGAGAGAAAGTGATTAAAATCTCTACCCATGTGCTCGCGCACATCACAATGCTCGGTTTCAGAGTCAATGTGAGCAAGGGAAATTTCACTCCCCGTCAGAATGTCATATTCTTGGGTTTGGAGCTGAATTCTGTTACAATGTGCGTACGCCTGTCGCAGAAGCGCATCCTCTCCTTCTAGTTCAGAATAGAAGCAAGTGTACAGTATTGCACATGTCTCATAATTGTCCATGTCCTGCCTTTAGGCCTTCTGAAAATGAGGCCTTTCATGAAGTGGATTTCATCTCATCTCAGGCTGTTGGCCGATATCTGCACTGCTGTGCATGTGCGTGTCACCGTGACATAGCGGAGAGACGCAGAGTTTTACGTTCACGAGACCCCCTTATGGGCGATCATGCTGCGGAAAGTGGTAACGACAGATCCCACCTTAACAGGGTGGGGAGCCACACAGGAAGGCAGAGCAGTGAGTGGTGTGTGGCCAAACACACTTCATTCACCCTATATAAACTATTTTGAGCTCCTTACTGTGTGGAAGGCTCTGAAACATGTCCTACCCCACATGCAGGGGCATTATATACTGGTGCACTGCGATAATATGACAGCTGTAGCACATATCAACCCTTAAGGGAAATGCGTTCTTCCAAGCTTCATGCTCTAGCTCACAAGTGGCAAATGTGTTTGAAGAGTGGTGCAAGAGGCACCAGCTAATTTTATATCAGTGCTCAGTTGCTGATATTTTGAGCTTCTTGCAGGACCTTATCGATGATGGAAGATCCTTTTTTATGGTTAAGGTCTATTAAGGTGCCAGTTTTGGTAGCACTACGGTGGGGCAACACACCTTTATCCATAGATTTATGAAGGGTGCTCGCTACTTCTTACCAGTCACCAGAAGTGTAGTCCCAGAATGGGACCTCTCCATGGTGCCGGAAGTGCTGTCTTTACAGCCTTTCAAAGCCCTGGATGATATCTACTTTAATCTTCTGTCCTTAAAGACAGCTCTGCTTATGGCCTTGGCTTCCGCCAAATGTGTCGGTGATTTGCAGGCACTCTTAGTTCATTCATTGTGCACTAAATTCTCGCTCAATGGGGATAAGGTTCTTAGGACTAACCCAGCCTTCATGCCTAAAAGCTTCCCAGCTTTTACTTGTGGTGGGACCAAGCTCTCTGTTTTTCACCCCCCCCCCCCTTTTCCTCTGCAGATGCCCTTCAGGTTTACATCGACAGTAACAGCCCTTTTAGAAAGAGCGACCAGCTCTTTATTTCTTCCGAACACGGGGAATCCAATTTTTAAGCAACACTTCTCTCATCTCTTTGCTGTATGAATCTAAGGGAGTGCAGCCCCCAGGGGGCCTCAGAGCTCACTCCAATAGAGGCTTGGCTGCTTCTTGGGATTAGAGGGGTTTCCTTTTAGGACATTTGTGACACTGCAAGCTGGACCTTTCCACATACCTTTGTCAGGTACTATTGGCTTGATGTTAGACAGACCCCAGTAGCTGATGCAGTCTTAGGTGTGGGCCCTTTGTAGCCTTGGGATACTAGGCCCGCGCTCCTTTTAACCCTACTGCCCCGCCCAGTTTATGCATGTTATCAAGTATGTTAGCTTGTACCCTTTCCCAACACCAAAATTGTTTTAATTTACATATATACATCAACATGTATTTTTTTACATGTAGCCCACATGTTGGGCTGGGTTCTAGCATGCATGTTACCACATGTCATGCTTTTCATCGCTGGGTCTTCCTTCACCTTCACTTTTTGTGAGGTCTACTACTCGGTGACATGCCTGCATCGCATTGGTGGCCGTCCTTTGGCTTACAGGGCCTCACTATGAGTGAAACTGGGGAGCTGTACATATCTCCCATAGGTGGATCTAGAACATGAGATGATGAAAGAGAACCAAATGTTACTAGAACTAAAGGATTTGCCCACATCACCTATATCGTGCCTATTTTACATTTACTGCAAAGATTTTGCATTGTTTATAAAATATTACATAAACATATAAGGTATTGAATGGTCCTGCAGCACAGTGTGCAAACTTTTGGTCTTTTAGGATACCCATGCATACTTTAGGGAAAAAGGTGTAGATTATTTGTTGGTACCTCAAATAACAAACCTCAAAGATTAAACATGGGGCAGAGCTTTTTCTTACATTTGACCACATCACCTCTATTGTGTCTATTGTAAACTACATAAACATCTGAGGTACTGAATGGTCCTGCGGCACAGTATGTCTGTGTATAGACTGTAGTCATAACTATAGCAGTTAACTTTCAACCTCATTTGTGATGAAACCATAGTGATCTGTTGAGCTGCTTATCTCTTAACTGTCCACATAAGTGGGATGGAGATAAGGGTTACATAAATCATCCAAACCACAATGATGCTAAATGTTTAAGTGATGAGTCAGTTACAGGTCAACAGCACCTTTTCCTTTTACATAGTCTTCTGTGTAGAGGATGGGTGTGAGGATGGGTTAGAGGATGGGTTATAACATCAGCAAAGTTTGATACTTCCTTTAATTTTCAGTAAAGAAATTTCATTGATATACAGTGAGCCTTATTTTACCTCTGAAGTTAGTTATCACAAAAGAGAGAGAGAGAGAGAGAGAGAGAGAGAGAGAGAGAGAGAGAGAGAGAGAGAGAGAAAGAGAGAGAGAGAGAAAGAGAGAGAAAAAAAGGGAGTTCTGTGAATTGTTCTGTCGAAAAAATGAGAATACAAGTCATCTTTGGGATCTGGATGTTCACAGGAGGTGCCATGGGTAGGTTTCCTCTGAAATTGCTCGAAACAGTTAATGCCTCATGGAATCAACAAGATAAAAAATATGCATTTATCCGCTTGTTTGGGCAAAAAAAAAGTAAATATGTATAATAGCTCATAATATCATAACGAATATCATATATTTATATTGCATAGTAATATTATATATATAATGTTCATCAAAATAACTGCAAGTGGTTTTTAGGTGACTCTGTGATATGGTGTGATGATTAAATGAGAAATCTTTAAATTTTCTCCAGGTTTGTTGTTCATGGATCCTGTTGTCTGTAGATTTAAAGAGATTAATCAGTGTTACGTAGCTCTGGGACAACAACTGCACTTGCAATTGATTAAGGAGGATTCGTTTGGTCTACTACTGAGCAGCAATACATCAAGCAATCGTTTAATTTTAAACTATAAAAAAAAACTAAGTAACGCAACAAAAATATATTTCCCAAGATGGCAATTTGTGAATAACAATAAAACTATGATACTAAGCAGTGCAGAAATGTATGACTCTGGAAAATACACTCTTCTCATCAATGATGCAGATGATAATGTTAAAATGTTCTATAGTCTCCAGCTGAATGTTGAAGGTAAGACAACCACCACTTCTAATCACATCACACAGCACACTACAACATTGGCAGGTTATTTGACAATTGTACTGTATAAAACTTTTCATTTTATAATCTAACAATTTATGACTAGAATACAGACAGATTCTTTTAGTTTGTGATATTCACATGCCACATCCTATCAGCATAATCAGGACCACCTTCTACTGTTTTAACCTAATCTTGAGGTGTTTCTCATTTGTTCTTTGCTATTGGTTTATAAATGTGTTTGGCACTTAAGGGCCACTGTAAGAATCCATCCTGATGTGTGTATCTTTAATCTACAGCCGAGGTGTCCTCAGTGAAAGTGTCATACAGCTGCTTGTCCCCTGGGATAAGAAAAACGTACTGTTCTGCTGATGGTGACAACCTTCGCTTTCGCTTGTCTACTGATTTAAGCCCTGTTATTCAACTCGAGGCTGGGAACAGCACTTTCCTGTTGGACCAAAACCAAGGAAACATCACCTGCCATGTAGAAAATAACGTCAGTAGGGCAGAAAATTCTGCAGAACTCCACCCCTGTCTTGGTGAGTCTTGGTAAATACTTTAGATACTTTAGATACTTTAAATACTAAATACTGTATTATTTTCATGAACACAGTATCATTATGGAAAAAATGACAATAGGAAAAGATAATGCAAGAGATTGTAAAAACAAATTGTGCTTATTAAAATTTAAGGTAAAAAAAAAACATTATCACTGGAAATGCATTGTCCATAATTGCATACATACATTATAATACACATTCATTTGGAATAGACAGTGTTTAAATCAGGTACATAGACAGATATGAATAGAAAGCAAACTGATCAACTTGAATAGACTGAATGAGACACAACAGGACATTGCATGAGTGAGTGGTTTTCACTTTTGCAAGTCAGTTGCAAGTCAAACATGCATTTCTAGCATTGCAAATATCGAACCCATCATTTTATTTTATTCTTCAGCATAACCTTGATTTCAGTATTGTGCTACAAACCATAGACAATTCACTTAATATAACTTTTTTCACACAGTCCACAACAGATAAGTCCCTCAGTTCCTGCAGTTCCCCGATGTCCTTAAATGTATGAAATGGAGAATTTGTTTTATAGTAGACAGACAGACTTCTGTGTAAATGGAGAGTAGGATACTAATATCAGGTGATCAAAATAAAGACATGGATTTGGAACATTTCAGTATTGTGATAAAAGAAGTGAAAGGGTTTTGCCTTAACAAGTGCAATTTGTGAAGAAGGCAGAAAAAACAACGGGTAAGTGAAAGAATTTGGAATCTTGGTTTAATTCAAACTCTCTTCATTTCTTTTTTAGGTTTCAGTGTGTTTGTGTCTGTGTGGCTTTTTGAAGTCATCATCCTGCTGTCACTGTTAATGGGAGCATTTTATATCTATACTAGAATCTACAGGAAACAGAGAACATCTGAGAGTAAGACCTTAGTTTTTACTAGCTTAGAAAATAAGCACAAAATCCCATATTGAAGTTCACACTATTCTGTTAAAATTTTCAGAAAGATCATGTGCATCAAGAACTTTAAATGTCCAAAGCTTCCATGGGGTTGTCATTGTAATGATTGCATGAGTGTCATTTCCTTCCACAGATCAGGAGGCTCTGTAAACTTGGATCAGGAACAGTAGGAGCAGTTCAGTGTTGCTCTCCTCCAGACCAGTCATCTACATGAAACGACAGAAAAGTATAAGCATCAACCACATATGGTTTACGTGGAACAAAATTTCAGCTATGCTTGTCCCAAAATTAAACAGATTATTGGAGGTCCTTGGAGTTTAATACTACATTGTTTCAGTCATGCTTTGTTATTCAAATAAAGATAATGTGATGAATTAATGCTGTTGTTACAATGCCAACAATGTTTTTATGGAAATTGTGTTCCTTGTTGAGACAAGTTTGAATTGAAGCCTCTTCAACTGTCCTTCTACCTGTAACTTTGTACATATGATTTGAGTTTACAAGATCAGTCCAGAAGAAGGTTCCTTTCACGGTGGGAGGAAAAGCAGCATGATTTTGCTGCCACTTCAGTGAACTCATTGTGGAAATTAAACATAAGTTGTTTACAAATGTAGTAGGTTAAGTTTATATTTTACAGTGTCCTCAAGAATTGTTTTTGGAGACATATTTTATATAGAATGTACCTGTAGGGTTTTGCACTCATGGTATGTAAAGGAATTGACTTATAGAAACTAATCTACATGTTTTATGGAAAATGTCATATGGTGTGTTTCAAAGGGGTTACATAGTGACTGAGTTTACCAATAGACAGATCATTTGGGTCCAGGATTCTGTAAATTAAAAAATATATATGGAAATATTGAAGAATATCTGCTAAAAAGATTCAATTCAATTATTTTTTATATGTAGAGCACTTTTAACAATGTACGTTGTCTTAAAGCACATTTAAAGAGATAAAGCAGTTATATATAGTTCATTGTATTAAAGAGTGCATAATTTATAACTGTAGGTTAATCCTTAATGAGTGGGGCAGTGTTGACTGGGGCAAGAAAAATCTCCATGATATGGCATGATGAAGACCTTGAGAGGAACCAGACTCAAAAGGGAAACCCTCCTCATCTGGGTGGCGTCGAAGGTCCATTCATTACAGGTCCATCCTTGTTAAAATGTGCGTAAATACAGAACTGTTCATACAACCTGTGGTTGTAACAATCTTAAACCATTGTGGTAGACTGTTGCTATTAATTACAGTTCAAATCCATCCTCAAAGCTCTTAAAGTTGCTGAGTAATTTAATGGATGGATGAGGAAGAACCATCTCTAAATGCACAGAGTGGTCTCCAACTGAATAGAGCTCCAGAGGTAGGGTGTCAGGATGAATTGGGCAAAAGAAAGACAAGTCACTGTCACTGAGAGAGAGAGAGAGAGAGAGAGAGAGAGAGAGAGAGAGAGAGAGATTCTTGTTTTAAAAAGTCTTATATTGTTGGAAGAATTGCTCATAACTTTTATATATAAGTATATCGCTAAATCTGTCAAAAATTGAAAAAAAACAAAGGGGCATTAATTAAACTACAAAGCATAACTACTTATTCACATTTACCATCATATAAAAAACACTAGGATAAGTGGGAAATTTACTATAACAAAATATAAACCCAGTATAAAAAATCATGACAGATTCTTTGGGTGGAAGTGAACTCAAGTCATAGAGTTTCATATGTGTGATGCTCTTTATAAAGGACTGATTGTACGTGGGATGTAAAAATCATTCAAAATGTGAAATCTATGATACAAATTCTAAAGAAATAAACATGCTGACACACACAAATAAATTCCATGGCTGTTATCCTGCCCCCTGGTGGTGGCATTTATACCAGTTAAGTTCAGTAGATTTTCGGTTGTATACTGAATACTTCGACCTTCAATTGAGGCGAATTTATCAATACTTTCACTTTGGAATGATTCCTCAGTACTTTTGTTTAACCCATGCATATGTATTGAACCTAAATTAAAGAATGTTACATATGTGTTATCCCAACTCATACTTGCTGCACACTGTTTTAATAGATGGCAGATTGTGTCTGTGTTGAGATCAAAATATTTACTATGCAGTAAATGGTCACGTGGCCATACATGAGAGAATACATGATGTTTTCGGAGTGTCGAAGGGTAAAATAGGTGCAATACATTCAAGTAGTAGTGATAGACAAACATAAATAACAGCTGTATGAATAAAGCAGTGTAACAGGGTGCAAAATAATAA